>NW_028324301.1:16335000-16671250 GCF_058129835.1 Hydra viridissima | reverse complement strand
TAAAGTTTAATTTTGCCTGCTTGCCTCTTTTATTTTAGATGCCTAGAATTGGTCGCTACAAGAAATGGCAATCAGGCGAAGTAAGTATTCCAAGAACAACACAATGGAGGATGTCAAAAGTTAACTGTGCTCAACAACAGAATGAGAGCACCTCTGATGACAATAATTCTATTGACGATGAATTTATGGATCATTTATCTGACTTAGATGAACCAAAAAATGAAACAATCAATGATGAGTTTGATGAAAATGAAAGTTCAGAGAGTCCACCTCTGTATCCTGGGGCAAAGATAAATGTCTCTAATGCATGTTTATGCATAATGACTTTTGTTTTGCGCTTTAATTTGTCCTACGAAGCCTTAGAGGCGTTGTTAACTCTCTTAACTATTTTATTGCCACACAGTGTTTTGCCTACATCTAAATATTTGTTTTTGAAGTTTTTTAAGAAGGAAAAAGAGTTATATGAAAAAGTTTTTTTTTGTGATGTTTGTGAAGTTGCTTTAAGTCTTAATAAGCAGTGTCCAAAATGTTTGAAATATTTTACATCATCCTATCTTCATAAGAAATGCAATTTTTTTCATATTTTAAACATAAACAAACAGCTTAAAAATACTTGCGATAACAATTGGATACATTTAGCAGATCTTGAAGAAAATGGGCAAGCAACAATTAGACTTGTTGTTAATACTGATGGAGTTCCCATTTTCAAATCATCAAAGTGGTCCTTGTGGCCTTTGCTAGCATCCATTCATAGTTTTCCATATTCATTGCAAATTACTAATATTTTGTTTTTTGGTCTCTGGTCGGGTTTTAAAAAACCAAATATACAATTATTTTTATCTCCTTTTGTTGATATTTTTACTAACCTATCCACTAATGGTATACTCTTATCTAATAATGTTCGTGTTTTTTTTCATGTATCTATTTTTTCATGTGATACAATTGCAAGAGCTCTGGTTTTTTGTCGTAGGCAATTTAATGGTTATAATGGTTGTCATTGGTGTTCTTCTAGAGGGGAAAGAGTTCCAAAAGGCAGGGGGTCTTGTATGACTTATCCATTTTCTGATGTTACTATGAATTGTAGAAGCAATACAGATTTTTTTTGTGTTAATGTGGTTGAAGGGTTTTTAGATATTTCACCATTAGTAAGATTGCCTAATTTTGATTGTGTAAATGGAACAGTTGTTGATAATTTGCACTGTATAGAGCTTGGTGTTATGAAAGCTATGTTTTCTTTCTGGTTTGATAGTTGTTATTCTGGTTCTATTTTTTCTATTCGTAGACACTGTACTGTTATAAATAATCGGTTATCTGTAATTAGTGTGCCAAGCAATATAAGGCGGACTCCACGATCATTAAGTTGCATAAAGCATTGGAAAGGTGTTGAGTTTTTTAATTTTTTAGTTTTTTATGGTCCTGTTATTTTATGTGATATTTTGCTTCCGCAGTTTTTTGATCATTTTATTCTTTTATCTAATGTTGTTTTTATGTTAAATAATAAGGTATTATCTGAAAGTGTTGTTAATGAAGCCACATTATTAATTAATCGATTTGTTTACGAATTTCCTGGTTTGTATGGTAGAGAGAATATGTCTTATAATGTGCACCAATTACTTCATCTTCCCTCATGTGCTCGTCTATGGGGGCCTTTATTATCTTATTCTTGTCATCAGTTTGAAAATTTTAATGGCATTATTTTATCTCTTTTAAATGGTACTCAAGATATATCTACTCAAGTAATAGATCGATTTTCATATTTAACTACATGTAACATTCAAGCTTCTCATTCTAATATTATAGACGAAGATTGCATTGACTTTTTGGATGACATGTTATTTTCTTATAATTTTAATTTTAAAGGAGTTATTATTGGCTCAATTAAAGTCTTAGATAAAGGCTGTAATTATAATATTCCTTATTGTGAGAAACTGTTTTTTGAGCATTATTTAGGTAAGCATATTTTTGAAATTCAAAAATATTACAAAGTTTCTATTGCCAAAAACATTTACCATATTCGTCATAAGAATGTTCGTCATTGTGACTCACTTGTTAAACTTACTTGTGGATCATTTTGTAGTATTGAATATTTCTTTATCTTTGAGATGAATGTTTTTGCTTGTGTTAGATTTTTAAAAACAAGTCCGAAAGCAGCTAAGCATATTTTTATGTATACTTATGCAGAATGTCTATCTATAATTTTTGCAGAGCAAATTATACAAAAAGCTTTTTTGGTTGAAGATTGTGTTGTTAGTATTCCTGATTTATGCCCTTTTTAACTCTTCTATAATTATTCTTTGCATAATATTATTATTTGTATTATTATTGCTTTTTATCTTTGCATGATGATTTGTTTGTAACATTGTAATTTTTGTTTGTGAGCTGTTTACATAATTTTTTTTTGGTGAACTGTTCTTTTTTTGGTAAACTGCAATTTTTTTTTGTTAACTATAATTTTTTTTGGTGAACTGTAATTTTTTTTTGGTGAATTGTTATTTTTTTTTTTTAAACTGTTGCATTTTATATTTGTGATAAAAAATTACATGTAACCTTCAACAGTTTATGTTGGCTTGTCAATTTTGTAAAAACTTCTGGTTTAAAAATATTGTTTTTCTTTAGAATTGTTTTTTTATTTTATAAAGTTAATATTTACATTTTCTATAACTACTGGGTTACTGTTTTTTTTTTAGGGTTACCTAGGTCATTTTATTCACTTTCCTACACAGCAACAATTAGAGTGTTGTTATTTTAAGCGGTAGTGGTGTTGTGGTAGAGCGCTCGCTTTATAAGCGAGAGGTTCCAAGTTCGATCCCCACCATGTCCCTGGTAGTACCGCGCTCAACTTGTTTCTTCATGCAGCGGCCTTGTTCATCAAGGTTTGTGTTTTGGAGTTATAGAGTTGAGAGAGGGTTATAACCACAATTAAGTAGCCTCTTCATCTGTAGTGGCCTTCTCAGCCTTGGGGAGGTGAATTAACAAAAAAAAAATTTCAGAAGCATGGTACTGGTTAAAATTGGATAATTTTCATTTAATCTACTGTCTTTCTAGACCGTTGCAATTTCGGTTACAATATATTTAACTGCTTATTTGTTGTTACAATTTTTAAATACTTAAAGTCTTATTAATATACATCTATAAATTTATGTAATACAGATCTATAACTATACATTGCTAATGAGGTATTAGATTTAATAGCAACTTATAATTTGCTTCAAAATTTTTTCAAAATTATGTATTTATTTGTAATCTTTAAATTGACTTAAGTCTTAGTATTCATAATGTCTAAGTTTGCTGTTGTACAATGGTCTCGCAACGGAACTGTCTCTGTTGAATGGGATACATCTGTACTTAACAGGGCTTTTCTTGTAAATAACAAAGAGGGTGATATAAGATACACAAAACTTACTAATCGAGATGAAGGCCCCATTGAGAAGGGTAAAGTTATATGTGTGGTTGGTAAGCTTCAAATTTGAAAATATTTTAAGTTTCTTTTGAAATTTTATATTTAAAGTTGTTAATTATTTCAATTGCGTATGTTTCCAGCATTTAAGATATTTCATATAATGACATCGTTAGTAGTCTTTTATGTTTGATGTATTACAAACATCTGTTTTTAAAGATATATTTAACATTTATGAAATAGTAATTATATTATTATATTTAGACAGTTTAGAAGAAGCATTATTGAAAAAAGGCTCACTTCTCAAGAAAAAAAAAGATAAGAAATTGCTAAACATAACAAATGAAATTGAGGTTTATATATTATAAAATTTACTTTGAACAAGATCAGTTCAAACTCTGGATAAAACTTTGTTTACTTTTAAGGGTTCTGTTAGAGTTGAATATATAACAGTTCAGCAAATGGAGTTATTGTTGGTAAGTTTATTCTGCTAATAGTTTCATTTATAAAGATGGCTGTAACTCTTCCAAAATGGAACCTCATCAAAATCATACAATTTTAGAAAAGCAGACATTATGCATAAACAAAAATTGATTGACCTATCCTGTTTATTCATAAAATATAGTTTTGTGTCATATATTTTTACAATACCTAGAATACTCATACTATAGCATTAAAAGAAGATTTTGCTAAGAAGCTAACAACATTGTACAAAAAAATAGAAAGTAAGTAAACAGTCATTTGTATTCCAAATAAAATACTGGCATAGCTGAGATCAATTTTGGCAATTCTATTTCTTTTTTTTACAATAATAAGAGTTTTATTATAAAATGTTTTAAAAATTTTAAATGGAATTATAATAGCTAAACATTTGCGATTTACTTTATCAGCTGTTTTATGACTATTTCTAGTGTACTTCATTTTTCTTTTAGACATTCACTGCTTGTGACCATTCAGTAAATTTAAATGCTCAACTTTTCTGTTTTATAAAATCCTCTGTTTAAAATACCCACAGTTTTATAATGCCCTATGCTTTTAAATGTATGGATTTTATTTCACTTTTAGGGCTTGTTAGCAAAGCAGAAGAAGGTGACTTAAGCGAAGAGTTGCCAAGAAAGAAAGCAAAAATGTTGATTTCCCAACCATCAACAACCCATTCAAAACCATCTCCATTATATTTACAACCAACAAATTCACAAATACAACCTCTTTTATCACAAACATTACCAACAACTCCTCCTTTCTCAACCCAATCCCAACCCAAACAATTCCAGTCTTTTTCAACTAATGACTCCATTAATGAACATCCTGATTCCTCACTTTTTCTTAACAATCATAATTCGTTTCATGAAAATTTGTTCAATTCAATTGACTTCAATCGACTTCAATCGGAAAACATTCCATCGACTTCAAATTCATTTCAAATGCCTTCTCCACCTTTTTCACTACCAGCACAACTATATTCTGTTCCACAAATGCCACCACCATTGTTGCATTCACAACCAACATCGCTAACAAATTCACAACTTCCACTATCAATGCATTCACAACTATTAGAACAAGTACCAGCACATTCATTAGTTTCCCATACAACACAACCAACAGATTATATATGCAGTGACAAAGAAGTCACTGAAAACATGATTCCTAATAGAGTCTTAACAGCACCAACAGGAAAAAAGCTGGTCAAACAGTTATTAGGCCATTTTTATGAAAGAAATAAGTTGGTGAATGCTTCGCTATCAGGAAAAAAAGGCTCTTCAAAGTTTTCTGTTTCAAAAAAAGTTGGCCTTGATCCAGCTGTGTTGCATTTAATAACAGGTAAAAAATTATTAAATTTTAACACTTATACTCTGGAATTCCAGAATCAATTCAATACGAGAAATTGCTTATCTGCAATTTTTACAGAACTTACAATATCCAAGTTTCCGAATTTTTCGAAAAATGATGTCAGTGTTGCGCTCTGTGAAAAAATTAATGACGAGCGCAGAGCTTATTTTAAAGCAGGTATTATATTTTAATTGTATTACTTTTCGTATTTAATTATAATTATATCACTAGTTTTCATCTTTTATAAATAACAAAATTTTGTTAGGACTACTATGTCTTAATTTTATTTTATAGAAAAACAATAAATAATAGGATTTTTTAATTTCAACTAGCTTGTGACTTTCGTCTGATTTTTTATTTTTTTATTTTAATCTTGTAATTATTATTATTGTTTTAGTATATTTTTTTAGTATTAATTATTTTGATTACCGTATAATCTCTAATAGTAAGGCCAGGTTTATGTTTCAGAGTCACCAATCAAATTTTTTTATTTTAAAGTAATTATCGATTTTGAAATATACATATGTTTTTGTTTTTATAATTTATCCTTGGTTTTTAAAGTTAATTATGTTTATACCTGTTATACTATTTTATGTTTGCTTACTATTTTACTGTTTATTTTATATATGTTTTTATATAATTATTATATATGTCCTTTAAATATTGTATCAATTTTTTTTAGCTCCGAAGTCCCAAACAAAAAAGAATGCGTCAAGCACAATTTAAAAGACATACGAACGTACTCACGAACTTACGATTTTCTTTTCTTTTTTTTGTTTTGATTACTTGTCTGTGGAGAACGAACACACCGCTAAACTCATGATTTTTTCGCCTCAAAATATACTAAAATATACTAATAAATAAAATTTAAAAAAGTTTAGATAAATTATCAGGAAAAATAAACAAATTGCATTTATTCGAAAACAAAAAATGTACGTACAGCCTTTTGGTTCTCGACTAATGAGATACACATTTTTTTAATTCAATTTTTTTTCAAAGTTTTTCAAACAAGCTCGTGTAAGCTTATGCAAAATGATTATGCTTTATTAAATTTTTTTGTAGATTATGTTTTATGATTTAAATCTCTATCAAAACAAAAAAATAAAAATACAACTGATTTTCTGTTTTGTTTGTTTAAATGGTTAAAATAGAAAAAAAATTGATTTATGAAAATTTGTATTCATACTTAAGGTAGTTTATTACTTATACATTGTATTTTTATTCTAAATATCGATATTTTTAAATAAATGTTATATTAAACTTTTTTTTTTCCTATGCTTAATTTGTCTTATTTCGCGCTTCACGGTTTTAAATATTTAAAATGTTTATGAAAGTTTTAAAAAAAAATATATCCTAAAAAATAAAATTCCAGCGAATTCGCTAAACTTCCAATTTTTATATATAAACATGAAAGTTAACTTTCATAGCTAATTAGCTATGAAAGCTTTTCTAGTGAACTTCCAGTGATCTTTAAAGATCACTGGAAGTTCACTAGAAAAGTTCACTGGAAGTTCACTGGAAGTTCACTGGGTTTTGGAACAAGATCACTGGAAGTTCGCTGGAAAAGATCACTGGAAGTTCGCTGGGTTTTGGAACAATTTTTCACTGGAAGTTCACTGGGTTTTTTTGTAAGGGTTGAAATAAGCATATTTTATTAGAAATATGCTTAAGCTTAAGCATATTTTTGAGCCTCTTTTAACTTTTTGCTTAAGCATACCCGAGCCTGTTTCAAAAATTTCATATGCTTATAAAAAAAAAAACATGTATTATGCGAATCAATTCCCAGGAGATTCGCTTCTGTGATCAATGCAAAGGGCGCACATACGAAGTATTTTTTTTGTTTTTTCTTTTTGTACCGTATTTTATTAAGCTATTTCTAGATATTTTTGTTTGTAATATATGTCTATAAGCCTGATTTTTTTCACTTCATAAGTCCTTCATATTTTTACGATAAAATAAAATAATTATAAAATTATGGTTGGCTAAAACTTACTCACAGTACTTGTATGTACACACAAGCAAAAATTTTGCTTATTAAAATTTATATCCGATGTTAAAAACTTTTTCATCAGAAAAAAAGGATTCTCCATCTTGTCTTCGTATTGGTGAATCCAATGAATTAGCTGTGGTCTTTTTCTTACAGCGGCGTAGAATGGTTTTCAGCCACCTGGGGCACAGGCCAAATTCTCTTTCCCCATATTTAGATATTTAAATTTAAAAAACTTTAAAATTTTTAGAAAAGATTACGATTATGCATTTTTATTGAAAAAATAATATAATTAAAAATAAAACTTCTGTCTTTAACTAAAACTTTATTCATCTACTTGTTCTAAAAGAAAAATCATGATCAGCATTACGTAACAGGCTGGTTATTTTCAAATTAGAATTGAAAGTTGATTATAATGTTTAATTGCGGGAAGTTGCTTGCAATACATTCCAACAGATTTATAGACGGTTGTTTTATTATGAATAAAAGTAGGATTGTAATATTCACTATTCAGATTGAATTACCGATTTATCCTTATCTAACTAGTATAGGACCTAAAAAAAAAATTTTAATTATTGGGAAATTTTGCCGTCCCTCCCCCGCTTTCAAATCGCGATTAGAATTATTTGGTTCTATCTCCTATTTTAAAAGTTAGGAGAAAATGTGTTATTAATTTTAGTAAGTAACAATTGCTTTTAAAATACACTCTATTTTACAAATTTTTTTCTAAAAAATTTGCTTAAACATAAATTATTTAAAGATACGTTATTATTTCTTTAAAAATTAAAGCTAAAATTTTAAATAATTTTTACTATAAGAAAAAAATTAAAAACTTTCTCCCAACATTTAAACTTGGAGATAGAACAAAATAATTCTAACCTCGCGATATGTTGCCACTGTTTCGGTATAATAGAAATTTTTTTACAGGGTGATTCAGCTAAATTTACAAAGGCATAAAATGCGTAAATTTATACATACCGCAAACGCGCCAATCGTATTCGTTTAATGATTTAAGTTATCAATCATGGATAAAGAGATTAACTGCAGCCACATTTTATTCATTTCCTATTTATCAGACTACTTCTCTCATTTGTTTCCTCTAGGAGATCAACCTTCAACTGTCATACAGAAGCTGGGATTAAAAAAAAATCAAAACAAGGCTATGTACAACACAAGACTGTGTACCACAGGTTAGTTCATAAGACTGAATATTGAATGAAAGAAAAGAGAGGAACTTTTCGTGCATCAAACACTAAGAAGAAGGCAATACAGCTAATTATGGGAAAAAAATCGTCAAAATTTAGCTCGTTCCCTGCGAAATCTAGCCCATGATTACATTTTGTCACAAAATTCCCCGCAATATTAAAGATGATCTACAGGCATATCTGGACGAGGAATATGTGATCTGAAACTTATGGATCCAAGTGTGAAAATTAATCATCATTGTTACCAGGAAGAAATTCTTCGTAATACAGCCTTGCCGTGGGCAAAAGCAAAGTTTTGAGATGAGCCATATCTCTTCCAGCAGGATGTTGCAAAGGTTTGTTACTCCCTGTCATTCTCTTGAGATTCTCATACCAGCTGACGAAAATTTATCTGAATCACAGAAACCATTGTTTTTATTTTTTTCTGTAACAGAAAACATACAAAGAAGACTGATTCTTATTTTGTGACGCACAGCTGTCAAAAAGACAAGAATGATTACAATGGTTTTCTTCACTAAAAGATTTTACCTTTTTACCTTAGCGATAAAATTCCACATGAAAGAACAAAGTTCATTTGGCCCTTATCTATGGATATGAGTTGAATAATAAAATTCCTTTGTCAGCAATAATTTTTCCTAGTATGTATTACTATATATGGCTAGAAAATATTCCTGGTTAGCCTTAAGTAAAGTCTGGTTCAAACCACGCTCATGAGTGTGAGTATCAAATGCTACGCTCACGAGTATCAAATGCTACGCTCACGAGTATCAAATGCTACGCTCACGAGTATGGAGTAAAAATAATTTTTTCCAGAGACAGACCAATTCTTATTTGCCAGGAGATGTTTTGAATGAAGAAAAATCGAAAAAGGAATATTATTGTACCACTTCCAAAAGGGTGTACATGGTATATTGAATAAATATTTCCAGTGAATTAAAGAAGTCTCAGTTTCATTAACCAAGATATTCAAAATGAGTGAGGCTAAGAAGTTAGCAGTACCATTTTATTCCTAAAATATTGAATGCAGGCTGAATGACCTTCAACAGATCTTTGCTGAACACAAACCATTTTTCGTATATTGTCTACATGAGAGATGGTTTTTTAAGTTCTACACCTTCAAAAATAACGCTTGTTTAATTTTTAGCCTTAGGGTTTTTAGGTGGCAAGGAGAAGGAAACTTTGAGGTTGCAACAAAATTCGTCTTCCTACTAATTTAGAGATGTTTGCTATGTTCTTCGATTTTTCGAAGACTCTTTTTACTTTGAGTAAATTTCGCCTTAACGCTCCTACTTTTTTAACAATTTTTGGAATCGGTGTTTCGGATGAAGTGAAGCAATACTTTTTTCCTTTTTGGCTTCCATTACGAAAAACAGAACATTAAATGAAAATAATTTTACATGATCGAAACAATTTTAGCCCTTTCATGCACCAATTATATTTCTGTAACTAATATAACTCGTAAAAAATCATCTACAAAAATGACAGTGGTACTATGAAATGTTAAATTAGACTTTTTCTACAGCCTTTTTCAACTCTCATTTATAAAATAATATTGTTTTCAATTGGTTAGAATGCATCATTTGAATTGGGGAAGCTTAGCTTAATTTGTTGTTATACAACAACCCAGCGCATGAAAGGGTTAAATAGAAATAATTTTACTTGGATAACAACTTATAAACAATTAAAATTACGAACTGTTTTAAGTTTTAGCTTCCATAGATCATAGTTAAATATTTTTGGTGATTTTAGTAAAATATCAAAATTCAATTCTCGATTCCTAAAAACATAGGAATACTTTTATAGTCGCAATTATCACTTTCTCAGTGTTTTTAATATTTGGAATATTTAAAGATCAAAACAAATAACTACTAATCATAGTTTTTATTTCATAGTTAAAAGTTTGTACCAAATTGAACATCGGTTTATGCTGTTTATTTAAAAAAATTATGTTCTAAAAAAACATTTCCATCTTCTCTTTATACTGATCAAATATTCGCCAAAAGTTTGTCAAGGAAAACGAAACCACTTAAACTAGTTTTTCCCAGAACGATGATACGGTTTGATGATCAAAACGATGGAAGGTTTTTCTGTTTGATTACGTTAAAAGTATTATTAGAATGTTTACATTTTCTCTGACTGGCACCACTTTCAGAACTTTTCTTTACAATAAACGGGAATTTGTAACTCCACAGCTTTTTATAGAACCTTAAGACTACCTCTCAATGTCTCTTCAACAGAACAAAAACAGTTAGGTTAATTAAACAATGTAAAGAAGCCAACTGATTCATTTTATATCCTTTAGAGCAACTTCTACACCCTCAACTGGTTATCGTTAACGTTCAAAGTATGTCCTAGAGAGAAACAACCATTTAAATGGCATGTGTTTCTCATTTATATGAGTCTAGTATCTCTAGTCTTAGTGAATTTTTAAATGACTTTTTAACGTCACTCTTTGCGTGAATGATTTTTTACAAATAACACATAGGTACGGTTTTTCTCCGGTGTGAATGCGGATGTGAGTTCGCAAGTTAGAAAACTGGGAAAAAGCCTTGTTGCAGTATTTGCAAGTAAATGGTTTTTCTCCACTGTGGGTGCGGTGATGATCACGAAGATGCGATGATTTGCTAAAACTTTTAACGCAATATAAACACTGAAACTTTTTCTCCTTTTCTTTGTGAAAAGAAGTTTCGTACCATTCTGATTTTTTAGCTGATAAAACAGCAGGTAAAACACGATGCCGATTAATAAATATTAGACTTTCATTTATGCATTTTACTCTATCGGCAATACGGAGATCCATTTCTTTGTTATTTGAGGTTATGTTTTTATTGGATGCATCATTTAATGGCCTTTTGAAACATTTGATCTCATTGACAGCACTTGCAAACGGCGCCTCGTAACTGTAAAATGGTTCTCGAGGAAGCAATCTTTTACGAAGGTTTGGTTTTGTATCAAACTCTTGGTTAAAAAAAAACGGATAATGGGGAAAATTATAATCACCTTTCCCAACACATCGATCATAAAAAGAGCGTTCTAACCAGAAAAAGAAAAATTGTATACATATATTTACATACATACATACATACATACATACATACATACATACATACATACATACATACATACATACATACATACATACATACATACATACATACATACATACATACATACATACATACATACATACATACATACATACATACATACATACATACATACATACATACATACATACATACATACATACATACATACATACATACATACATACATACATACATACATACATACATACATACATACATACATACATACATACATACATACATACATATATATATTTATATATATATATATAAACACACACACATATATAAGGTTTAACAAACCTCGGTTTAACTTATTGCAGGTACATAAGGTTTGATGGGAAAATCCACGATACGGTTTGATATGAGAAAAACCACGGTAAAGTGCTCTGTAAAAACCCTGAGATCTTCTTTGGTCTTCTAGCTAGTGTTTGAAAAAATTTACTGCAAGTCTTTAAAACATGCAAACTTTAAACTGAATTTGAAACTTTGAATTGAATCTCAACGTATTTTGTAAATACTCATTTAAACTTGTTTTGATTAGCATTAAAAAATGAAGCTAAATTAAAAAAAGAATTTACTAAAAGGCGTAAAAAAAAAAAAAAAAAAAAAAAAAAAAGGTGAAACCTTTTGGTGCACAATTCTTCTAAAATCCATGATTCTTCCTCCCTCATTGTAAAGACTATATTTTTAAAACCGCTTTTATAGATGCGTTCTGTACCCAAAAAAAACGTCATATTTCTTTCACGTTTTAAGGTAAATTTCTTGCAACTGTTTGGTTCACATCAAAAAGCTGAAATACTATTGCAGGATAACAGTCTAAGTTAAACAACATATTAACAAGGAGCACGTTGGCAAATTAAACAACAATCGTCATTTAATTAATCAACAATTATAACCATCGTCGCTGAATTATCAAAAAGCAAAATATTCAGAAACATCTGTGTGTGAATGGTTACATAAATAGATCATAGCTCTCTTTTGTTGAATAGCAAATAAATGTATTTTATTTTATCCCAGACTTATTCACCTTCTAAACTGATATAAGTTTTGGTCGCAGACCTTTGTCAATTAAAAGCGACTTGTAACGAAGTTGCAAACCATTATAATCTTACGTTTTGTTTTAAGTTAAAACCATCAATTAAAAAAAGGAATTTGGTAAAAAGGTTTACAGAATGCCAAATTAAATTTCCTCATACACTATTTGCTCAATAAATAAAAATACAAGAAAGCTATAGGAGTTTTTTCTACATTTATTTTAACTATTTTAAAAAAGCTGGGTTGATTTGCAGTTTTCACAAAATCTAGGCAAATTAGTTTTTGTGTTAAAATGAATCTATTGGTAAAGGCCTTTTTACTTAGTCAATTCAAAAGCAAAGTCTAAATTTGAATTTCTTTAGAAAAATGGTATGAAATAGGTAATCTACCAACTCTATATTTTGTAAACTTGATTTAACTTGAATTTATCTTAAAAATGTCATAAGAATTGGTTTAACTGCCCTTGTTTTGTAATGGATTTTCTTCAGCTATAAAGCATTCCTTCTAAGATTTCTTTTTTAATTCTTTTTTTTTTTTATTAATTTTTATGTAAAAATTCTTATATAACTTCCATTCTATAAGATTGATACAGCGACTCTCGGACGGCAACCATTATATTTTTAAAAAAGGTGAATGAAATTTTTATGTCGTTCCTTTAAAAAAATAATTTGTGAAAAAAAAGTAACATAAAATATTTGTACATTAGGTATGTAGATATTTATATCTTTCTCTAAATATTTGATCTTTCTAAAAGAAATTTTCAAATATTTAAGAACTCTGTTAAAAATCATCAGCTAAAATTACAAGAAGTTTTTTTACCATTTCGAAATGAAAAACATATAGAAATTGCTGCAAGAGGCTTCTAGTTTTAAAAGAGAATATATTTCTGGTCGTATTGTTGTTATTTAACGTTTGGATTTCATGCAGTTTTTAGAGCATTTATTTTGACTCCATATATTTTAACAAAAGGTCTTACAAAGGTCTTAATCTCATTGGGTTTCAAAAAGTTTCAAAAAAATTTTTTTTCGTTTGAAAAGTATTTAGAGTCGTACGCAGTATTTAGCAGGAAAACACCTGCTCTATTTTTATCTGAAAATCTTAACTGGAGTTGATTCGATTGGCGGAATAAATTACTCTTTTTATTGGCGCAAAATCAAGACTTTCGATATTGTATTCTATCAGACTTATACAATACAATGTCACCACGACCATATTATAGATCCATATTTTTTTGAGTTATGTCGCGTTTTAGCAAATCGTCTTATTGAAAACTATTTCTTTAAACTGTGGACAAGTTTGTTTGTTAATTGGAATATCTTTATATAGTTTTTTAGTTTTCTCTTATATAATTTCTATAAATATTAACAGAATTGTAAATTAAAATGATAATATCTCTGTAAATAATATAGTAGCTTTATAAATGTCATTTTCATTGATTTTTATAAAATCTAACAGTAAGCTGAACTTCTTTAAAGATATGTAGGGCTTTTGAAAGATCTGTAAAGCTTACTCTTGAATGATCTGTTAGTTAAAAGACAAGAGCAGAGCCTAATATAGAACCCGTGAAGAAATTTTTTAGTGCTTTTTAAAGACCTGTGAGGTAAGACCTGTAAGGCTTGCTCTCAAAACACCTGTAAGGTAATATCTGTAATGCTTGCTCTCGAGACACCTGTAAGTTAAGACAAGAATGAAGTCAATTACAGAACATGTTTAGAGTTTTTTTAGTGAGTTTTTAAATTTATTAAGATAAACAGCTGCTTTACATCCTTTTTCAACGTTGTTTTCTCGGCCTCAATAAATTGCAAGGGCCAAAGATTCTGAACTTCATCATATAGACCGTTGAATAAGAGGTTAGCTAGGATGCAAAGTTGTTCAATGCATCCTAACCATCCTCTCATTCAGTTTGATGATTCTAATGATGAACAAAACCATTGTTTGATACTATTATTTTTCAAATTTAAATCTGAGAACGTCTTTTTTACTTATTGCATATCCTGTTTACTTGAGGTTGGTTTAAGTGAAAAATGTTAGGAACGCTGGTTAGGCTTTCTTAACAAAAAATATTTCATCATACAGTAAAATAATTGCTCTCACAATTGACCCCCCGGGATATAAAATGCTCATAGAACTCAATCAATGTATTTTTTTATTGAGATTAAACTAACTTCATATACTTTTAACAATCAATCGATTAATTAAAAGATAAAACCATCTCAACTGCATTTTATGCGTTATAACGGAAGCAGAAGCATTTGCAGAATTTATATAAGAAATTTAACGAGGGCAGGCAGAATAGAAACTATTTAACAATTCTTTAGATAAAGTGTGTTATGTGTATCTTCACTTTTATCACCATTATTCAAAATTTAAATATAACAGAAATTACATTTACCAAAAAGTAATTCTGTTACTTTTTCTCTTTACAATTTATAACAAAACAGTTACAAATAGCTTTTGGTTTCATTTTACACTTCAAAATTTTTAATTTCGTTTGAATATTTTTTAACTTATTCTTACAGACAAATTAGTGGGTTTAATAATCTTTTTAATGACTAAAAATTCACCTCTGTTTATTAGTTTATTAATCCAAAACCATTTTAATTAGGAAATAAATAGACAAAACCTTTCTTAACCTATCCACAGTATTTGCAACTTTTTTAATCATTTCCGTTAAACTTATTACAATTATGTAGAAGCGGAGGACGAAATGAAAACGAAAACTTCCGCATTCGAGCTAAAGCAGACGTCCGTTACAAATTATCTCCATGTTAATTTATTTGTATGATATATATATATATATATATATATATATATATATATATATATATATATATATATATATATATATATATATATATATATATATATATACACACACACACACACATATATATACATATATACATATACATATGTATATATATGTTTATGTATATTATGTATATATATATGCATATATATACATATATATACATAATATACATTTATAAATAAACATACATACATACATACATACATACATACATACATACATACATACATACATACATACATACATACATACATACATACATACATACATACATACATACATACATACATACATACATACATACATCCATGCATGCATGCATGCATGCATACATACATACATACATACATACATACATACATACATACATACATACATACATACATACATACATACATACATACATACATACATACATACATACATACATACATACATACATACATACATACATACATACATACATACATACATACATACATACATACATACATACATACATACATAAAAAGTTTACATATGCAAAAACAAGTGATTACTAAATGTATTGTGTAACAACCTCGCCTTAAAAATAATTGTGAAAGTTTCTGAGATGTGAACGTTAGTTAACCTCGTGTTTTCGAAAAACAGACTGAATTTTATTATCTCATTTATTCCATTGCTTTTTTTTAATAAAGCTGAGTTTTACTTATTAAGAAAGAAAAATACTGGTGATTATAGATATATTTTAAACTAATTACATCGTAAACCATTTTTCTAAAACAAAATATGTTTATTAGAATAATTGCAAAATATGCTGCCTAAAGAATAGTTTAGCTGAAACAACTTGAATAACGAATTCTTGAAAATTGAATAACGAAATTTATTTTGTTAACTCAAATCATTTCGGAACCCGACATGTCAGTGAATTTAATTTACTTAAACCATCGGTTTTTAGATGCATTAAATTGATTAGGCTATAGGAAAAAATTAGTGTGATACTTTAGGAAGCCATTAGCACAACTTTAATAACGTGTTTCTTAATTGCAAAGTAATTTATATTGTTTGCAACTTTTTTGCCACGAATGACGAATATCCGTAATTTTGATGATAAGTAAGAAATAATTCACGTAAATTCACGTTGAACTGCAGTGAAAATTTATTGCGGACTGAACTTCCATCGTACACGTGAATTTTAGAAAGAGTAGCACACAGTTGAATGTAAGTTGTTTTATAAGAAGATTTTTGGCTCTAGACAGTGTTAATGTAAATACTTATGCTGTAGATGGTATTTTCATCTCCAATTTAAACAATCGTTAGGTGCCTAAAGAACAATGTATCAACGTGTTTAAATGAGATACATTCTCTTTGCGGTGAATTTCTCGTCAAATTGATAGGAATATGGTATAAATCTCTAATAAAAATGGTATGGTATAAGTTAAAATGAGAAAGAATTTATCACAATTTTTTTAATACGTGATAATGGTAAATGTCAAGTTTAGCGTCTTTCATCATTTGCATGAAATTCTGAATGCGTAAACAAGGAGTGTAAGTTATTTTGAATCGTTTTATATTCAAGTTACAAAAGTGAGGTGTAAATTTAATTATGGGTGATGTTTAATTTCAATCCTCAGCCTAACCTCATCCCTGACCGGTTCAAAATGAAACGTATTAAATTAAGGTAGCGAAGCTGAACTTAAATTGTGAGAGTAGTTTTGCACGACATCTTTTTATTTCTTTTATTTAAAAAAGTTTATAAACTTTGTTAGTTATTATTAATGAAAGTATTTTTTTTTGTGGGGGATTTCAATTACCAAGCTTTTTATTTATTACCTTTTAATTGAATAATAAAATCTGTTTCTAAGCGATTAGTTTTAAGCAAGGAATAAATTACCTTATTGCAGCAATTAGTGGTAACGTACTTACGAATCACTCGGAAAAACACCGGGATTTGAAAAATAACATCTACACGGCTTGTTTTAAATTTTTATTGTAGGTACTGGAATTTCCTTTAAGCACATCAAGGTTGTCTGTTTCTCATGAAAAGATCCGAATATGGATGTCAATACTGAAGGTAAAACCTGTGATAATATAGAAATGCAAGAAAAAGGGTACGTAAACAAAGGCGGGGCTGATAACGAATCTGTTAGCAGCGAAGGCTCCAGATTGCATCTGATAAACGGTATTCCATCATTTAGATACAATACGGAACCAAATCGATCTGTTGAACTTGATAATGGATTGAGCTACAGAAAACATAATCAACTAGGGCCTTCTTACTTAGATTGCTATAACTTTATTGGATTAGAGAAGCAGCCATTTAGTGGAACAACGTCCACCCTACCCTCATCTATTGGAAACGATAGACCATTTACAGTTGAATGTATTGACGAAAATAAAGGAGACCGTAAATGGTTTAAAAAAACATCAAAAGTGCTTTCCGCTTTGAAGCTTATATTGGGAATTTCTTTGGCTGCTGTTACACTTGCATCTGTTCTCATCAGCAAATTCACTGTACTATCGATTGCTAGTCGTTTGAATAAAAACAAATACAATTCAACGAATAAGTTTTCATGCGATTCAACAAAAGTCGATTCAGACTGCGAGCGCGAGACTGCTTTGGTTATGTTATGCATTATAATGATGGTTCCACCAGGTTATACTTCATTAAAGATGTTTATTTTCACATGTAGAAAAATAACTCATCCATGGCCAACCAGACTTGCAATATTTTGGGTAAATCATATTATTTCTAATTAAAGCACTTTTAAACTTTTTTTAATTGAAAAAGTGAACTTGAATTTAAATTGCTTACAATTATAGGGTGGTGTCGGAACAATTCTTGAAGTTGCTGGGTTATCCTTATTTTTTGTTGGTGTTGTACACGATGTGAAGAATACAGATGTAAACATCATTCTAATGAATGCAATATTTATATTTCCTGTGTTTTCCCAGTTTTGGGAAGAACTAAATTCATTAAAAGAAGAGAAAAAAATGGAAATTTCTGTCACTCTTTTTAACAAACGAAAACAACAGCATCTCCAGAATATTGTTTTAGCTGTTATTTCGTTTATTTTGCAAATTGGAGGTTTATGCGGTATTATATTTTTAGTGAGTGGCTTTTTTCTATATTTAGATCTCTGTATATTGATTTGTTTAGAATTGTTCAACAAGCTATTATTTCGCTCAGAAATTTTAATTTTGAAAAAGGCAAATTTATTTTTAGGTTTGGTTGAAAGGTCATAGTATTGAGACAATAGTTATTTTACCTATCTCTATTGGTTTGTTAAGTGTTGCTTGGAGTCCAAAAATTCGAAAACTTCAAATTGATCACGATCTTGCATATGTGTGGGGCGATTCTTCATCAGAATCATTTGATCGAAACGGAAAAACAAGAAGAAATCATCTTGCGAGACATTTTCAAGAAGACTCGATGAACGAGGAAATCAACGATGGTGCACAAAATTTTAATATGAAGACAAAAAATCAAAAAACTTTTAAAAATGAAGCCAAAAAGATTATTGTTCAAACCAACACGTCGCGCGGAAAAGCCACGCTCATAAACTCGCTGATTAAGTTAATTACTATTCCTGCTTTTATTGTAATTTATGCGTACTTATTTGAAGTTGCAGACGTCACAAAAACCTACGAAGGCTTTATTGGCATTATGCCTAATTCACAGTTAGGTTACATGTTTTTCTTACAGATTGCATCAGCATTTATCGGTTATCATTCGGCTTGGATTGGATGCATGATAACTTTACAAAGAATGTGTTTTGCAATTCCGCTGACACTATGTACGCCTTTATGTATTGGAATTGTACTTTTAAAAAAATGCGATTTTTTTAGCATAGGACCTTGCATAACCTTTACATACAACAATAGTGGTCAATGGGTGACAGCTCTGAGTGTTCTCTTATGGCTTGGTCAATTTTTTGCTACTACGTATTATGCATGGAGAAGTCAAGAATTTATAATGGCAGATGAGGCTACCTTATTTTGGCTTCCTTGTTACGATGGTAAAAAATACGTTCTTTTTTTTTTTTTTCAAATCAAATTTTCGTAACTTTTTGTTTTAAATACTAGGAAATTTTTGTTTTAACTACTAGGAACTCTGCTGGAACAGAATATTTTGTTAAACAGAAAAAACGAAGCCACGAACGAGTTTTTCGTAAACTATAGAAGTTTAGTCAAAAAAAGTACAATTTACATATGCACGACAATGTATCACGAAGCTGATTACGAAATGGAACAACTTCTGTTTTCTATTGCAGGTATTATTTTTCGGGTCGGGTACTATTCGTCTTTTTTCGGGTGATTTTATCGATGATTTAAAAAAACTTTTTAATAAACTAAGATTTTTTAACTTTGTTTTTATTGCTCAAGGAGTTGATCGAGCCCGTCACAGCGAAGGTAGAAAATTTGAAGCCCATATTTGGTTTGATGATGGTGTGCGAGATAAAACGCTCAAAACATTTGCTATCCAACTTATTTCACTCCTTCCGCACACTGTTCAAGCGTTGCCAACTGACGTTTTAAAAACGGATGCACCTTATGGTGTGGAATTAAAATGGATTCTTCCTGGTGGCATGCCTTTCTATATCCATATGAAAGACAATTTCAAAGTAAAAAATAAAAAGCGTTGGAGCCAAGTAATGTACATGTCATATGTTCTTGATTACAGAGAAAAAGATAATCTTGATCACAGCTTCATTCTTACAACTGATGCCGACGTCAAGTTTCAGCCAGAAGATGTAACAGCACTTATGGACTTTATGAGTAGAGATCCATCAGTTGGTGCAGTTTGCGCTAGAACTCACCCCATGGGAAGTGGTCCAATGGTATGGTATCAGATATTCGATTACGCTATTGGGCACTGGTTGTTAAAGGTTGCGGAACATGTTATGGGATCAGTACTTTGCTCACCGGGCTGCTTTTCTGTATATCGTTGCACAGCTGTTAAAGATATTTTACCTATTTATGCTACTTCAGTGGAATGCGCCTTAGATTTTTTAACAAAAGATATGGGAGAAGATCGATGGTTTTGTACACTTATGGTTGAAAAAGGCTGGAGACTCGATTACTGTGCTTCGTCAACCGATGTTACGTATTGTCCCGAAAACTTTGACGAATTCTATAAACAAAGACGACGGTGGGGCCCATCAACTCTTGCAAATCAAGCCTTACTTGTTCAAAAGCAATCTGTTATAAGAGCGTCAAACGATCACATTAATCTAATATTTGTTATATATCAAGTTCTAATGTTAATTTCCACTGTTATTGGGTAAGTTTTTTTTGCTACAAACATTTAGGATTTATTATAAATGCCATGTCAGTTTGTTTCAATTTTTAAAGAAATTTTTTTTTTAAATTTTAGACCTGGGACTGTACTATTACTGGTTTCATCTGGTTTGAGTGCTGCCTATCCAAGATATGTTACGTTAGCGGAAATGTTTACTGTTAATTTATTCATCCTTGTTGGTTATATTATCATTTGCTTATACTTTTCACAAGATTTGCAGATTAAAAGTGCACAATTGCTGACATTTGTGTATGCAATTGTCATGAGTATAACAGTGGTTGGCCTAATGATACAGGTAGGTTCGACATGTAACAGTTGCTAATACAAATCCCTTTGTAAATAATTTTATAGCACTCAATGCAAACAGACAAAAAAATTTTTACAAACTTTTTTTTGTTAGTTTGCAAAGTTTTTACAAGTAAAACTTATACAACCTTTTTGTGCTTTTAAGGTTTCAGATGACTTATCAAAACAGAAGCGATTTGGTACAGAATGGTTTCTAAGAAACTCAACTGGAGATTTTGTAATTCCTACCTTTGATTACATACCTCCAAATAAACTGCCTTTAAACTCAGCCATTCATTCGCGATTTATTTTACAATTAACTCCACCCACTCTTTTTTTGTTCTTCTTAATTGGCCTTTTTGTAATCACTGCGGTATTGCACGGAATGGAGGGGATCCAGCTTGTGCATGGTTTATGGTACCTGTTAAGTTTACCTTCGGGATACATATTTCTTATGGTCTATTCTTTAGCAAACATCACTGATAGATCGTGGGGTAAGTCAACATCATTTTAGCACAGTCACTCACTCTTTCGCAGTTTTTTAACTGATTTTTGCAGTTCGTTGGAGAATTTTATGACTTTCGACGGTTTGATTTGTGTCCATTTTTACAATGTTTTTTTTTTTTACTTAAAATTTTACGCTAAAAAATTTACGGTGTGGTTCAAATTTATTTTACAGGCACTCGTGAATCAAAAATTGCAAAACAAAAAGCAGAACGTGCTAAATTGTCATGGAATCATATCATTTGGTTTAAATTTAAAGAGCTCTTTTTCTGTTGCTTTAAAGATGAGCGACAAAAAATATATGATAGGACTAGGGTCAACAACATACCTACATTAGATCCGGCTGTTAATACTGCAGAAACTGCGGCGGAAGAAAAAAAGAAAGAAGAAATGATTGTAAAGTTTTTCCCTATTTTATTTACATCGAGTTTTTGAAAATCAACTTGGCCTATGGGAAGTTTAGATGCTTTTTAAACTGTTTTTTTTTAAACTTCTGTTTAGAAAGCAAAAGAAGAAAGAAAAAAAAAAAGGGACGAAAAAAGAAAGCAAAAACTTGCAATGATAGAAGAACAACAAACTCTTTTAGGTGACCATGAATCTAATGTTGATCTAGACGCCGACTTTGCTAGTTCTGAAATTATATCAGTTGCCGATAGCGATTGGGTTGCACCTAAGGAAAGAGAGGCGAATTTTGCAAGAAGGCACAATAAGATTCGTCGCTATCAAAGTCAACGCCGCCCTAAACAGCATAGAACTGACCCATCATCAGCTTATCCAAAAGTAGATGATCCAGCGATATATGAAAATGGTAAATTTTTCTTTTTGTTATCTGACTTTTTTTTTTTTCAACGTATATAATTAAAACAGCCGATTAATATCTTATAATGTAGGTTTTGATCAAAGTGGCGTTTACATAGGGGAAACTTTAGAAAATTTCTCAGAAGATAACGAATATTTTATGACTATGAATATAGAAGACTGGTTAGACGGACCCTACGCTCAGTATATTGAGAATTTCAAAGAAGCAGGTTACGATGATACCACTTTCTTAATGGGAATGAAAGAACAAGATTTAATCGATATGGATATTGACAATCGTGGGCATCGTAAAAAGATTATGGCAGAAATTAACCGCCTACCACCAGAAGAAATTGATCAGGATGTTCCCGTAAGTTTTAACGATTTAACTGTAACATATTGTCGGTAATCTTTTTTTTATTTAACGAGTTTTTGTCTACTTCAGATTTTCGCGCGAGGATTTCCGCGCGTAGACTTGTGCTAAGAAACTCAAATGAGCACTACTAATAAGTTAAACTTCTTTAATAGGAAGATGTTAATAAGTGGCTTGTTAATCTTGGTCTTGGTGAATACTGGCCACAGTTTGAAGAAAATTCGTATGCAGAACCTAACGCTTTAGCAGATTTAAAACTTATGGATGTAAAAGTATTGTCATCTATATTTAAAGTAGAAAAAGCTGGGCACTTAAAAAAACTGGTAACCGCAATTCAGCAGTTAAAATACCCAACTGCAGGTATGTTGATAAAAATTAGACCTAAACTCTCACTCAACCATTTTAATTTCAACAATTGACAGTAGTTAGCGTTTTTTTTTCGTTAGGATAATAATGATAAAATTTAATTCTCGCAAATTTAAAGTGTCACAACATTATAGGTCAAAGAAAAATTCGACAAGCTAAATTGGTTTTGGAGAATGTTACCACCTATGAAATGTCTGAAGAAAATCCTGAAGAGTATATGTTTTGGGACAAACTAAGGAAATTGTGTTTACTTACAGAGCAGGCGGCTTTTTCGCACAGTACGGAGTTGCACGCTAAACTTTTTGAATTACGAAATTCAGCCTTAGTTGTATTTGCAGTGTGTAACATCCTGTGGTTAGTCGTAATGCTTGCTATTTTAAATCAAGGAAGCAAGTTAGCAATATTTAACTCCAATTTTCTATCTGTAGCTTTTCTTCTCATTTATGCTCTAATTATGATCGTACAGTTTATTACTTTAATTTTCCATCGGATTTCAACATGGATGCATTATATTGCACGAGCTTCGTTTAGACCAGGTCAGAAGACAAATCAAAATTGGTCTTTTGAAGACGCAGATTTGCCCCCCGAACCTACAACCGATGAAATACAGGAAGCAAGAGAAATAATAGGTTTACATATGCGTTCAAGATCTCAACATCGTACCATAAAAGCGAAAGAAAGGGCGGAGTATTTAGCAAACGGACCTTCTAATGGTCGTGCTCATTTAAACGAAGTTGCATTTTGAAAATTTATAGGACTTTTTAACCCTAACTCGATATTACGCTGTAGTCTTCATTTAAATTTTGAGTTCGGTTTCTTTCGACTCGGCTTTCTTTGAATCGCAAAATATTCAAAATATTTTTGAATACTTTTAAATGTGATTTTAAAACTAACATTTAATATTTTAAATTTTAACTAGATCTTAGCTACTACTTTTTTATTCTTTATTTCCAGATTTCTAGCACATTAGAGAATTAAGGATTAAATTGCTTTAGTGTTGGAATTCTGTAAACAATGTTCTTCGTAAGTCCATCAAGATGTAAGCCCATATGGACTTTTCTACGAAGAATTTTTTTTATTGTCTTTATGGTTTTTTTTTCTGTAAATGAAACATAGGGTTAAACATTATTGTAGACTAAGTGTGTGTGTGTGTATATATATATTTTTTTAGATAAGTTAAAATCGGAATAAAGTTTTTTTAGTTCTGAATTTATAATAATTTGCAGTTTTGGAAATTGTAAAGCGCTTGGAAAGTATTGATACATTTTTGAAATCCCGCACACCACTAACTTTCTGAGTTATTCACTCAATAATTCAATTTATTTTATTTATTTTGTGCCATTACTAATAGTCAACTGAACAATTTTTCTGCTTGTTTTAAGCACCTGTTTGTGCTTCAGGATAAAAGAACACTAGGATTCTCAACGAAGGTTCTAATTTAATGAAAATTTTGAAGCGTTTTACTTGGTTCAATAAAGAAAGTAAATCTTAATTGAAATTTAATTTGTTGTGATTCAAGTTGTAACATTAAGTCGTTGAACTGGTCTTGATATTATCAGTCTTTTGTTTGCTATTAAGATGGAAATAACTGGACAATCATCTTTAGATGAATTTTACAAGTAAAGAGTTGACAATATAAATCACAAGTTAAATACTGGTCTTGAATAAAAGAAATTAGGTAGATAACAAATTAAATGCGATGAAAATGATTCTAAAAAAAAGAATTATCAAATATTCTGGCTTAAACTCTTTACTTAAATTTAAGTATTTGTAAAATTCATTGCCATTAATTTCTACAAAAGAAAGATAAATGAATTTTTGAAATAAATTTTACAACTCGCTTTAACTACTATCAAATATTACATAATGATGTTTATTTGGTTACGCAAAAGTTTACGATTGAACAAATTTTACGATTTCCGACAACTAAGAATAACGATTAAATTTTTTATTCTGAAATTTTAACTTTGCGACAAGTGATCACATGGATCGGCAAAATTTCAAAATAACTGAACCAACTTTTTCAAGTCAGACGAAAAACATATCGCCAGCAAAAGAAAGATACTTTTCAATGTTAAGTTTGTAATTACACTTCATTTTAATAGAAATATCAATAATGATTGTTTTAACACAATTACAATCAATGTATTTATTTCAGATTAGAAAAGTTTTAGAAGTCGAATTTTTGTGACCGACTGGAAACATTTTATCGAGTTTAGTTAGTTTTTTTTTACCCTACTGTTTTTATGTTAACTATCATTAGACTAAAAATCTTTTTTATTATGATTTACAGAGCTACAAATTCCTATATTACAAAATAAATCAATTGTTTATGTGAATTAATATTTACAACTAAAATCGTGATAAATAGCAGGCAAATAAAGTACCGAACAATTTAGATTTTCATCTTGTTAAAGCCATACACACTCTTCCATACGGTAAACTCCTAAAAAATTGATAGACTTCCTCTAACTTAAAATCTTTGACAGATAAACCTTGAACGCTAATTAGTTGGTCACCTACTTTAATCTCTTTACTTAAGGAGCTTCCTTTAGGTACGGTTTTAATGAGAATCGGTGTAAGACCGTATATAGTATCTTTACCCCCTTCTAATGTAAACTCTAACTGTTCACACTCTTTATCAAAACACACTGTATATAGATGGGGCTTTAAAGATCCCTTACTAAAAGTGCGAGTCAGAATTTCTCTAAATGATCTCTTCCTCTTTATCTTTTCATCTTTTTTGTTTAAACAACCAGTGGAAGCATGACATTTAGGTGCAAGCGACGATGAACTTCTATGCCGTATATCCTCAACGCTCTTACTTCTTGGCTGTGGTCGTAAAGGAGTTTGAAAAGGACTCGCACTAGGAGCATGGCTCCTCTCCTCTTTGGCTTTCATTGACTTATTGCGTAAAACTTTAAGAATGACGCAGTCAGGAATAGTTTTGAGCATCCCAAGGGCATCCCCTTGAGTTAAACCTCTTAAAGGAGTGCCATTGATAGCAATGATGAGATCCCTTTCTTGTAACCTACCATCCATGTTAGCGATACTTTCAGGTACAAGTCTTTTAACCTTAAAAATACAGAAACGAAGCTAAATAAAATTTATCTAATTATGCTACTTTGTTGTCCAGACTATTCAGTTTATTTTTGGAACAAAAGACATACCTTAATACCTTCCGTTATAACTGACTTAGGACCACCGTACACAGCAATACCTAACCCTTTTCCTTGAGTTTTGTACAAATCAATTTCTAGTGAAATTAAATGAGCTAAATTTCCGGTTAAAAAAGTATTACTTGCAAAAGATTCGTTATCATTTAAGGGAAATGTTGTATCGTTTTTAACAACACGAGATTCAGTAGGTTTTGAGGAAACTGATGATACAGAACGGACCTTGGGTAAACTGTTATGACGTCGAGGAGCTACAGGAGGTGTATTAAAAATTACTTTTTTTGAATTATCTAAATTGTTAGAGTGAAAGGTTTCCAGTGACAAACTTTGCTTTTTTGAACTTACGATGACAGGTGGCTTAACCTTCACAATTTCACTCTCTATTTGATTTTGAGTTGCATCTTTAAGATTAGATAAAAATTTGTCGTGGTTCATTTTTGGTTGACGTGTTTCTTTCTCTAAAAGCTTTAACAACTCTGCATTGTGATGCGACTTTCTCTTTAGCGTCAGCTTCAGCAAAGGAGGAGAGTTTTTCAAAACATCTAAAACATCGCAGTGGTCTAAACCTAATTAAAAAAAAAAGATTTACAAATGAACAAATGTACGCAATATCAATATAAAAAATGAATAAACTGTAGAACTTGCTAACCGGTGACTTTTTGGCCGTTCACCTCAATGACTTCGTCACCAGGTTGCAACGGTATTGAGCATCGTTGAGCTATCGAGTCCTTGCTTACCTCCTTAATCAATATTAATTTTGCAACTGTATCATTGCCACCTGCTATTACAATACCAAGAGGTTTGCTTCGCTCCTTTAAAAGCTAAGACGAAAATAAATATTAAAGAGCAAAAGCACTGGCGCTAGAAGCCATAAATTCCACAATAAAAACGTGGTGGTCGAAAAAAAACATGTGTGAAAAAGAATTTGTAAGTCAAAATTTTAATAAATCATATGTATAAAAACACACATATAAAAGTCGTAAAGCATTTACCTCGACTTTGAACATTCCCTCCTCCTTCGTCAATATTTTCTTTTTTTTTATGACATCGCTTTTAAAATTCCCTTCAGGATGCGCTACCGGGATTTCAGAACATAGTTCAGGATTACTTCCAGTGAAAACTTCTGTTTTTTTTAAACATTCTTTTGATGAAGTTTTTTTAAAGTGATCTACTGATGCGTAAAGATTGTTAGTATCTATTGGTGAATTATTGGAAACCGAGTATTCTTCCAGATTATTAGGAACAGGAGGCAACTGTCGAAAATCGTTATTTAAACAGTTTATATTTTGATACTCAGTTGGTAAGTTTTGTACAAGTTTGTCGCTAGCATGTTGTGTACCAGTATTTTCACTTTTTTTATTTCCACTTTTTGATGCGGAGGTTTCTGCTTTCTGATCCAAGCTATTCTTACGGGGTGGTTTTGGTATTGGATTTTTCGCCAGCGGACTCGATAAATTTTCGTCATGCTTGTTATAATTTCTTTTAGTTTTGTTTGGCAGTATGATTTCACTCGGATTACTACACAGGACCAAATCAGTATCGCTATTCCAAGCTCTTTTGTTTAATGGTTGTTTTAAAATATCGCATGTTACACTAGTATCTACTACTTTATGAGAATAAACAGGACTGTCTACGTTTACAGTCGATTCGCATAAACTTGTTGATTCCCAAAAACTGTTTCTATTAGTTGACAGTTCAGGCTTGTCAGGGGTTGAATTTGGCGAGCTATCTTCGTCGATATCTGTGATGAGAGGCGGGGGAGGAAAGTAAAGCTCTTGCAAAGACGGTGCACGTTTCTTACTCTCATCTGAAATAAAAAAGGGAATGCTCTCTTTTGATTGGCTATGATTTCTGTTCAAATTCACGGGCATTGACGTTGATAAATTAATAGCTGCTCTATAAACTCCAAGCTCAGCATTCATAAATGGAAACCCTATTTTTTCTTTATCATTGCATACTTCAGGAATAAAATCCTTTTTATCGAAATTGTGATTACTTTTAAAGGCAGTCGGACCTTCAGCTGCGTAACTACTTTTACCGTTTGATGAAGATGAAGATAATGGTGCGTATGTAAAATCATTTCGTTCAAAATCTTTATCAAAAAAATGATCGGTACTGTGAAAATGATTGTCACCAGGTTCTTGGGTATGTGGGACCTCAAAGTTACACGAGGATTGCGCGCTGTCATAATTCGATGAATTTGGAGGTATATGGGTGTTAGATGTTATTACAGGAGCTGGTTTTTTGTTCGGTGATTTAAGCTTGAAATTAACATTTTCAGATTTTGGTAGAAAGTTATCGGTTTCATGCGCTGCAGCTTGACGAGTTGGAGATTTAACAAAGTCTGTACTATGAACAAAGTCTGTACTGTGAAGTTCAAAAGTTGTGTTTTGGTTTATACTTTTTGTTGTTTCGTTTTGTTTCAATGAACTTTTGCTCGGAAGCAACATTTTAGATTTTAATTTTGACAAAAAAGATCTTTTCTTCGTAACTTTTGTCACAGCTAAGGTGTTAAAAGATTGAGGGGAATAATTAATTGCGTTATCATCGTTTTCATGAATATCAGAGTATATTGGATCAGGTTTATCAGGAATGTTTGAAAAGCTTGATTCATTAGAAAATTCATTATTTGATTCTTGATTTAGTATAACCTCATTTGAGTTTACAAGCAACTCTTCTCTTTTACATGGACGCAAATCTATCGAGGTAATATTTTTAAATCCAGATGGAGAACCGGGGCTAGAGTATTGACTTTCGCTTTCAACACTAATTTCTGACTTGGTAGATTTAATATCAGTGCTATCACTGGAGTAACCTTCTTCGGATGAACTAGAGTCAATACTGCTTCTCCAGCTACTTTCTAACGATTTATGAGGGGTTGAAATATTTTCAAAAGAAATGTCATTTTTATTTTTCCCGTTTTCTTTAACTCTTTCATCTGTGCTGCTGATTTTCTGATTGAACATGAAATCTTCATATTTGTCTTTAGCATGTCGTTCAGACTGAAAAATGGAATGAGGCGGAGGAGGAGCGGGTATACTACTAAACATGCTTCCTAAATCATCATCAATGAATACTTTAGTATCTTGGGAATTGTGGTGATTAGGATGATGCTGAAACTCAGGACGAGAAGGCGCAGGAGGAAGCGAGGTGATATCACTAATATCATCAGCAAACAGTTGGGCTGAATTCTTTTGGAGGATTACCCTTTGTTGATATTCTGCAGAGTCTATCTGTATGTTTGATTTATTTCTCATCTTGCTTTCCAAATTAGAAGAGATGTTCTCCTTATCTCGTTCGCTCAGTTTTCGGTGCTTAAAACTATTTGAGTCACTTTCCGAAATAGCTTGTGTGGCACAAACTATAATCTGTACTTTACCACGAGGAATGCTTTTGAGTAAATCTTTAATGAACGATACAGGTCTACCACTTACTAGCTGATTATTTATTGCGATTAGTTGATCATTTATTCTGCGGAAAAAACATCACAATGAATGAAAGTATTAAAAACTGTATAAAGTAAATTTGAAAAGTTTACTATGAAAGAATATAACTTGTATTCTTTGAAAACAGATTTAACAGTCTTAAGAAATATAAGCTGGAATGGATTTTCCATCAACTATCAACAAAGCAGTACCCATTAAGTCGATGAAAGTAATACACATACTTATCTGAGAAATCTTTTTTTAAAAGTTTTTAACAAAAAACTTTATCACTACAACATTAGAATTGCACGATCAGATAAAAAGAACCTAATTTAAATATTTAAAAAAACTGTTTGACAGATTAATTTTAGCTTTTATGCTTAAATATAAAGTAAATGTTACTTTGTAATGCACCACATTAAGATATTACACCTTATTTTAGACAAAAAAAAAAAAATTTTTTTTTAAACTGCCCTCACTTTTTATTAGTTCATGAAAATATCAAAACAAAAAAAAAAAAGATAATGCAATTAGTTAAAAATGTTGATGGAACACAATTTTAAATGTTAAATATTTATTAATGTAACAAAATAAAATAATAAAATAAATAACAGTAAAATTATTAAAATGAGAGCTAAAAGAGCAATTAAAAAAAAAAAAAGAAAACAAAAAAAAAAAACAAAAAAAAATGGAGTTAAAAAAGCTCACCTTTAAATGGTCAAAGAAATTTTCCTAAGAAAAAACTACATAAAGTAAAGAAAAAAAACTAACCTTATTAAGCCATTCTTTGCAATTATTCCAGAAGGCAGAATGTCTGTTATAATGCAGTCTCCATTTTCATCCACCATGACATCTAACCCCAAACTTTTAAAAGTTTTATGACACTCAATAAGAAAAGGACCAACTGTAGATCGGCAATTAATTGCAGTGCATTTTGGTATGTTAGGGACAACACAAAAAGAAGCATCAGACTCTTTGTCCTCTATCTTAGGTACATTTTGAGATGCAAGCTGGTCAATGCTGGTTTCATTTACAAGGATTGGTGTATGTTTAGTTAAATGAGGTGAAGAATCTAAAGTATTGTTCTCTCGGAGAACAATAACCTTTGTCAAAGTGATGCACTGATTAAGAGCTTGTAGTAGTTGTGAATGGCTCAAGGAGTTCATAGTGATGCCATTGACAGAATAAATTATATCACCATGAAGTAGATTGCAACTTTGATCTGGTAGGGATCCTGGGGAAACTTGCTCAACCTAAAATGTAAATAAAAAATGCAATCATCTGCAAAAATAAACAAACTTAGTGGCAAAATGCTGATGAAATAAAAGTTTACAAGCAATATATCCCTTGATTTTAGTTTTTTGTTAAAATAGTAATGTTATTTATTAGTAAACCAAATGAAACTTATATACAATCAATCTTTTGTATGAATATATAGGCAAAAAGTTTTTTTTTTTTAGCTCAAAGTACACTTACCGAAAGGAGGTAAAATTACAAATAACGTAAAGTTACTAAAAATTTCATTTGATAGTTAAATAAGTATAATTTTACCCAGGGTATCCAAAACCAGTAATAATACCAGTATTTTGGAACTGAAAACTACCTAGTGTAACTGGTATTTCGGCTTCAGTATTACCAGTGTTAAATGTATTGATTTGGTCTGACTACTCTAGTGATGAATATGGTGTGCACTACTTTTTTAATCGCAAAACTAGTGCATCCAATACTGGTAATACTCAAACCAACTTAACCAGGTATTTTTCAGTAGTGAAATGCCAGTATTAGAAGCCCTAATTTTATCTAATTATCTAATTGTAGATTACAATTTTCTAAGTCAATGGATAGGATGTGCTTACATAAGACAACTTGTGGTCGTGGAGGACAATTGAAAAAGTAATACTGCATCAACATTATATCAACTTCTATAAGTTTATAAATTTTAAATTGGTTTTTAATGTCAAAGAAGAGAAAAAGTAGGGTTGAAAGATAAACCTAAAACTGCATGAAATCTTACACCATAGCTTTCAAAAATATAATACAATCACTGTAGTAAACAATTTTGAATTTTTATGAATGATGTTGCTTATATAACTCATATAATTTTGTTTTTGTTCTCCAGTAAAACTTCATATTCTCATTGTCTTTATATGTAAAGAAAAGAACAGAAATTAATCTTGTACAAAACAAAATAAAAATATCTGCTATTTTTAATTGCATAATTCAAAAACTGAATTATTTTTGTTGACAAATAAAAGGAAATAGATATTAACCTGATAGAATCCGTAACATTTTCCACTTGCTGGAACAAGTCTAAGACTAGCAATAGCATTTTTATTTATCAAAACTTGAAAAGCACTAAAACCAAAAGGGATGTCATTTTCTTTAAAAATCTTTTGAGCTCCAAATTCCACATATGGTTTATTGATATCACCTAAATTGTGTGTGCATATATATATATATATATATATATATATATATATATATATATATATATATATATATATATATATATATATATATATATATATATATTCGCATATATATATATGCATATATATATACATATATATATATGCATATATATATATACACACACACATATATATATATATATATATATGCATATATATATGCATATATATATACATATATATATATGCATATATATATATACACACACACACATATATATATATATATATGCATATATATATATATATATATATATATATATATATATATATATATATATATATATATATATATATATATATATATATATATGCATACACACACATAGGAATGAAAATAACTACAAAATAAAGTGAAACCTTCTTTACACTTTTCTTTAAAATTTCTTTGAACTTCTTTTGATACAAGTAAATTTTCACTGATGCAATTAGGCATTTGAAGACTTTCAACATCATGATCTAAAATATAAAGTAACAGTATTCCTTTCAGCCAATAAAATAAAATCTTATTGATTTTTTTCATAATATATGAAACTACAAATTTGTAAATTAAGCATTAAAAAATTATAATGTAAAGTTACTGATTGGTTTTCGCTTCAGCACAATAATACTTCTTTTTGGCAAATTCTTAAACACTGTTAGAATTTCTTTGGTGCTCAAATCTTTAAGTAACTTGTCATTAATTTGAACAATATGATCGCCCACTTTTAGTCCACCTAACTTGCTACCTTTAGCAGAATAGGCAGGACCATGGTCTGCAACTGATTTGACCAAAACTTGGAAACCATCCACTTCTTTTCTTATCTTGATGCCAAAACCAACATTGCCTGTCAACCATAAACATTTAAAGTCATAAGGTGAACACACAAAAAATCCAAATACTTTTAATGCTTATTTTTGTAGAAGCTAAAAAGATTTAAAGTTATTAAGATGAACAATCCAGTACTATGTAACAACATCTTGCGCAAAATAAATACACAAGATGTTGTGCAAAATAAATACACATAACATTGGAACAAAGCTAACTTGTTTTTTTTTTATTTAACTCTTAACAGCTTTTTTTTACAAAATACACATATAGTAACTGAAATATGATTTAGTTCAACCATTTTTAGCATCAGGTTGACAAAAAAAAGTGTTGTAGATGAATGTACAATAGATTTTTGTCAAAAACTCAAAGCGATGGTGGAAGAAAAGTGGGAGAAAACACTGAAACTAAATTGATGGCTTTTAATTATTTGCCACTCAAACTAAATCTTTTCAATTAGTAGGAGATCATAGGGATAAAAAGGAAGCAGGAGAAAAGATAAAGTTGTAAGTAATAAGCAAAGTATAGCTTGTAAGTAATAAGCAAAGTATAGCTTTTAATTGATTCTTGCCTTGATCTTTATGCTAAACACATACTTATATTACAGTTTTAGAAATGGTCATAACAGTCTAGTTTTATAAGGTCATTTCTATAATGTTTTATAATTGACCAAATTAAGGAATTTAATTTTGGGTTTGAAAGAAAAAGTGCAACTAAAACAGGCATCCAGATCAGTATTTAGTCTCAATAAATCATTTTACCAAAAGCTGATATGGCTAGTCCTACAATTCCCTTTATAAATTTAACAGGTCTCTATAATGAAACTTCATCATTGTGACCTTCTAATAAACTATTATTGAATTAATAAAACATCTTTATGAGATTACTAAAGAAAAATACAAATAAAAAAGATTGGAAATGACTGCAGTAAAAAAGGAAAAGCCATCTATTAAAAGAAAAGTGCAAGAAACTGAAAACAAAAAAACAAAAAAAAACAACATGTCTTTCAAAAAATATCAAAAAACAAAAACAGGGCATTTATTAAAGCACTAATAAGGTCAACAATGAATTGATTTGGACTTTTTTTTTTGTTTTGTTTACAGCTAATGTTAAAATATTTTGATTGCTTTTCAGTTAAACTTTGAATTGCAAAAAATATAATTTTTTAAGTTGATATTTTTTTATGTTAATTGTATTGATTTACTTTAAAAAAACTTTCTAAAAAAATAATACACAGCCTAAAAAGAAAAGAAAAAACATCATGCTTCATATTTTAACTTATACTTAGGCATATGATGTACTGAATCCAAAAATCGTATCATTTTTGTCCATCACATCCAGGTTTTTTCTAAGTGATTTAGAAGATGATTTCACAAAAGTCTCAAACTCTATGGTAAAAACTTTCTATGATGAAGAACTCCTCATTTTAAGTTTCAACAAAAATCCTAATAAAATCTTCCTATTTGTTCGTCACTTACATCACTTTTTAAATTTTTAAGGTTTTCTATAATACTCTATCAAAACCAAGGACTTAAAAATTTCCATTTAAATTTTGAAATATGTAAATGTAGCTATCATATTTGATGCTTTCTTCTACAAACATATTTCAAACTGTTGCTTCAATTGCATTCATATCAATTAATCTCTTGTCAGCAACTGCTTTTCCTCCCAGTGTTTGCGTTTTGCCCAACTATCCCATAAAGAAAAGATGAATATTTTGTAGTAGAAACTCAAATCTACACGTCATTGGTATTCAAAATGTCTTTTTTTTCCTTCTTTTATTTCCCCATCGTCTCAAATTTGTAAAAATGCTTCAGAAACTGAAGTCCATTTCTTATCCTGGTCTCCTAACTTCAACAGTAAAAAAGGTATAACTTTTTAAATGTATCATTAACTTATTGGTGTATGTAACTTACTAATGTATCAGTTTTTTGGTTTCAGCAAAATTACATAAAACAAAGAACAGAATTATTCAAGCATTTTAAATTTTTTGGATCAGATTCAATATCTTTTTTCAGAGTTTTATTAAATAATATCTAGACGTATACTTTCTTTAAATCTGAAAAAGCAAAGAAAGCTTGTGTGAAAGGAGATTGAAATATTCATTTAATTATACTAATCAATGTATGAATTTAGCAGCAGTTCATTTAATAAACTTATTTCAAAAAGGATTTTGTGTATTTAAATTTCCAAAAATTTTTAGACACCATTCACTAAAATATTTACTGTATACATTTAAGGAGACTTCAATAATACAAAAATGATATGTGATGGTTAAAAATGGATTGGATTCTTAAAAATCAGCATAAAACTATTAAGATAAAAGTTAAAAATAAGTTGATGGGACAACTTTTCTTGTTAACCTGTGTTACCTGAATAAAAGTTAACACCTTACTACTTACCAATTCTTCTATTGAGCCTTAAAGTTTCTCTAAAGAACTCTTACCATTAATATCTCGCTCTAACAATAAGTAATCAATATTTCCTTTCATAGAATTATGGTGTAGACTTGGGTGAGAATCATTGTTGATACTTTCACTAATGGTCTTACTTTCATAAGCTAAATCTGTGTTTTTATATTCAGTTGAAGGACTGCACCAAATGTTTTTATTTTTCTTAATGGCAGGATAGTGTGTTTCCATATCCTGCCTGTTTGGTTGAACATTATCTTCAAAGTTTAAACTAGCTGCTGACAAGATTGAATCATCCTGGTAATAAAAAAAAAGAGAAATATAATTATTTTTCAATTAAAACTGAAAAATATTTTAACTTGAAGTTTCAATAACAATTCTTTGTTTTAACTGTTAAAAATAATTTGAGTAGATATTTTAAAGAGGTTTTCCAGAAATTTGGTACTAAAATTGTATAAAAATAATTTTTGGAAACCAAATTTTCTTTATCATATAAATAATTCACATGGCTCTACTACCTTCAATATTTTTTACTTTTGTTTCAAACTGAATTTATTTACCAGAGTTATTCTATTAACTCAAAAACTGACTGCAATTAGAAGTTTTCAGACAATTAAGGGATAGTAAAAGAATAGATTATTTTTTTTTTACTGTAACATACATACATACATACATACATACATACATACATACATACATACATACATACATACATACATACATACATACATACATACATACATACATACATTTATAGATACATTTATAGATACATTTATATATATATATATATATATATATATATATATATATATATATATATATATATATATATATATATATATATATATATATATATATATATATATATATATATATATATTTATATATATATTTATATATACATATAAATACAGGGTGTTCAAAAATAATGCACAATTTTAACATAAGCTAGCAAAAAGAAAAAATAATCAAACTGCAGTAACTTTTATTCAAAAACACAAGTTAGGAATACTTTCTGTAGTTTATAATAGGTAGCCTCCATTTTCTTTTACAAAAGTTTCCATATAAGCCACCAAATTGTAAATGGCTGTAGGTGTTTTTTCTTGTGAAATGTTTGCTATTGCGTGCTCAATGCAATTAACTAATTTTTCTTTAAACTTAGGCTGATTGCAATGATACGTTGCTTAAAACTCTCCTAAAAGCCAATAACCACATGGACTAAGGTCTGGGGACAAGGAGGCCAGAATTGATTGAAATGTCTGCCACTAACTCAAATTTCATCAAACTGATTGAGAAGAAATTGTTTGACAGTTTAAAATGTGGGGAGGTGTGCCATCCTGCATGGAAATAACTGAATGCACTTTCCAGTTTTTTTCTCAATTCCAGTAAAAGGTGTTCTTTCAGCATGGCAAGATATTGTTCACTGTTGATGGAGCCATTAAAGAAAAATGGATGGAAATTAAACATCTTGGAAACACCCATCCAAACAGTGTTTTCTCTGAGTGCAGTGGCATTGTGTAAGAAACTTTTAGATTTTTTTAGACCATAAATGCAGTTATTTGTATTTACTTTTCTATTACTCTTATATATATGTATGTATGTATGTATGTATGTATGTATGTATGTATGTATGTATGTATGTATGTATGTATGTATGTATGTATGTATGTATGTATGTATGTATGTATGTATGTATGTATGTATGTATGTATGTATGTATGTATATATATATATATATATATATATATATATATATATATATATATATATAACTAAGATGCTTCAAAATTTGAAACAGGACTTTATAATAAAAAATGTTTGGATAATTAAAAAGTTGACTTATTTAGTAAAATATATTCACTTCATCAGAAATGCCAGATTCGTACAAAGATATTATGGGTTGCAGGTTATCATCCTTCTCATTATCTAAAATAAAAAAATATTTTATTTAAGTAGTTCCCATTCGCAAATGAAAAAAGAAAGCAGAGCATTTAATTATGCAAGATAACAAGTTTAATTTTAAAATAATCGTTTTGTTGATGAAATTTAATCTAAACATTTACAATGCCAAATCCTTTTTTATTATGATATTTCTAAGTATAACATTTAAATAAAAAAACATGATTAACTTTTTAACCAAAATAAATCATAACTATAATTTATTTTTAAGCTATATATGAATATATCTTCTGAATTAATGAATGTAAATAAAAGAAACAAAAATGAATACAAAACCAAGTAAATTATTTTGTAAAAAATTTCTTTGTTAAATTTAAAAGTTAAAAAACAGAACTGAACTTGGGAAAATTATTATAGATGTTATTTCTCAACATTGTCATTTTAAAAATCTGTTATAAATGATGTTATTTAATCAAACATTTTCAAATAATGGTCTAACAGTCATCAAATATTTTCTAAGCATAAAAAATTTTTTTTGATGCACCTAACACTTAGGATTTTAATCATATTTGAGAATGTACAATTATATTCTGGCTATGGAATTTTTTTTAAAAAAGATAAAAATAAAACAAGATAGTAACCATTTATGGGAACAGCAGGAGACATCAAAGAGTTCAAAGAATGTTGCTCCACTGTTGCAGTTGGCCTAGTTTTAGTTAGAGAATTTCTATAGTTTTCTAACTCCAAATCAACTAATGCATCGCAACTTTTTGAATCATTTGTTTTACGCTTTAATTCCAACCTTATGATGCCAGGTTTTAAACTTCGAAGTAACTTGTAAGTTTCATCAACACTCATTTTAACAACAGACATGCCATTTATGGATAAAATCTGATCTTTTAACCTAATTCAAGTACCATAAAATTTTAAATTTAAAAACATGCCAATGAATAAACCATCCTAATTCACTAAATTAAAAAAAAAAAATACTTACCTAACATCTTTTTTAAAAATTTCAGAATTTTTTGCAATATATTTTATGATAATTTCGTCATTTTTCCTGGTGGAGGAACCAATTCCAAATCCTAAACCTTTCCCTGAAACTAAAATTATACAATTGAAAAAAAAATTATTTCAATTAAGGAAAACAGAATCAATTTATTTTTGCCAATAAGTTTACAAAGGTTTTTTAACAACTACATTGTTACAATAAAAAGCATAAAATAAGACATCTGTTTACTCATTTTCACATATTTACTTACATTTATATCATATATTATCTATTTTTATATTCAAAAAATTTTTATTTTAATTTATGTTGTAATTAAAACTCTACTATTTTTTTCTTTTCTTTAAACTTATCAATGAAAACAACACTTTTCTTTTTTAATTAATAGTTTAAAGCTAAAAAAAAGAACAAAATTTTTTTTTATTTAAAAAAACAATCATGAAATACCATATACAATCAACCATTACACCTGCTCTAAACAAATTTACCTTTATTAAGCAAAACAGTATGAACAGTGGAATTGTTTATGCTTTCAATTTTATTGGCTGGTTGAACAAGAAGCCTAACACAACCCTTTTGAAGTGACTATGAAAATAAATAGCAATAAAGATATCAATAAACTCAGTGACATTTTTAAAGCAACTATAACAAAAGCAATTGTCCTCAGCTTATTGTAAAATGTTGTTAAGAAAAAGAAAAAAAAAACCTTGAAATAATCAACGGCTTCTTGGTGGGTCAAACCAGACAGTAATTTATTATTTACTTTGATAACTTCATCTCCTAATAAAAAAATTAAAACATAAAAAGTTTTAAAAATAAGCAATAAATTGATCATCAAAGTCTCTGTAAATCCTATATTTTTTTGTATCATTATATAAGAGGCTCCAACAATAAGGACTAGTATAACTATCTCAGTGTTTAATTAGTAAATCATAAGTAGTCTATGGTAAACAAGAAGTCCTGCTTAAGCATTAATACCTTTGTTTAAATACCAATGTTTTATTTTCTTTTACCTATATTCAGTCTACCATCTGCTGCTGCAATACCACCTGGCAATATATCTTTTACATATATCTTTTCAGCTCGCTTAAGAGTCTTTCCACCAGTAATGGAAAATCCAAGCTTGCCTTCTTCATTATAAAGAGTAATTTCACGAATTGCTAACTTAGAAATTTCTGCTATGTTTTGTTTTTCAGTAGTTAAAAAAGTATCCTATTAAGAGAGAATAAAAATGAAATATTTAACTTTTAACATAAAAAAAAAAGGCTTTAAATTTTATACACTCATTGTTTACAAAAAGTACAAAAAAAAAGTTTACTTTAGGGGGTTCTTTCATTTCTTTGCTAGCATCAATCTAAAAATAAATTTAAAAATACCAAGAGAGGAATTTTATCCAAATGCAAAATCATTTTCTTCTTGTGTATCATAAATTGTATACAACTAAAAATATTTAAACATACAACTATTTAAATACCATTGCATCACTACATCAGTATTTTGAATGTTTTGACAGTACTTTATTTACTAAACATTAAAAGACTTTCTTTTTTTTAATTTAATGAAATTTTGCCAAATTAAATGTTAATTTACTTGATAATTGAACTTGAATTTAAGATTGAAATTGAAAAACTTAACTTTGATTAGAAATTTTTTTAAATTTAACTTTATAATTAGATCAAAAGCTTTTTTATGAATATTTTTTATTCTATGAGTTTTATGCTAACTAAATTACAGACAACTCTTTTGATTAACCTGTAAAATCTCTTGAATATCATGAGATTTTTTATATGTTTCTTTCTATAAATCTTTAATTCTATTTTTCTTTTTGTTCTTTTGATAAATTGAACAGCATTTATCATTTTATGAATACAATATACATTATAATCCATGAGCTACAACAGTAACAACAAGATAATTAGAATACATACTGGGCGACTAACAATAACTTGGACTGGATTTGCTGCAGATTTTAGAATGGTACTTGCATCTTGTAGTGAAGCTGATATTAATGGATGGCCATTAACAAAGAGAATTTCATCACCAACTTTTAGACGCCCATCTCTTTATCAAAAAAAAAAAAAAGAAGAAAAAAAAGGAATATGTAAAAAAAAAGTAATTTTATAAATACTTGTAAATTTTTTATATAATATACTTAATTTTAAAATATTTATGTTTAGCTTACTTTTAAACTATTTATCATATTACTTTGTATATATGAGTAACTAGAACTTAGTGAAAACTAGAATTTAGAGATACTGTAGGAAAATAATTTTAAATATCTTACAAAAATTGGAATATGACTATAATTTAACATAACAAACTGAAAAATGTTTTGGATTTATGAAATGTGATTTTTAAAAAGTAATTAAAAATCCAAAATCATGGTATGTTAATAAGCCAAAATTTCAATTTTATGAATTTTAACATAAAGGACCTTGAAAAAAGTTGTTGGAGTCTAGAATACTAAATGAATAAGTACAAAAAGGCACATAACTATCAAAAGAGCATACTACTTTCATTAAAAACGTTTTTTTTTAAAAAAAATTATATGTTAATAAACTCACCGATGTGCTGCTCCTCCATCTAAAAGGTGGCTTACAAAAAGTCCTCCTTTTTGTGAACCTTTTCCACCAGTAATTTGTATACCTAAGTCTTGATCTTTTTCTTTAAGTAAGTGAAATTTCCGAACATGGTTTGTGTTCTGTAAACAAAGTAAACTTTTTATGTAAGAACTATAGATTCAATTTAGTTTATAGTTTATAGCATTTAGTAGATAAAGATATAAATAATAGAAAACAAAATTAGTATTTTAAATGCTTTATTTATTTACTGTATCAATATCATTCAATAGCATCATTCGATTCAATATTTGTCACCACATATTAATTGAGAAGGCTATGTATAATATCAAAGTGTAAATTTCCAAGGCAATGCTTTATTCTATTACATAATTTGAGGTTTTTAGCTTACTAGTTATATATGGAAACATTTTCTTTTAGTTTACCCCAAAAAAGCTGGATGTGTTTCTGGCAAGTTTACAGGGTTATCCTCTTCCTTCATAAAACAGATATCCTTTTCATTCATATAGTCAACAACTGCTTTGCCATAATGTAATGTTTCAAAATTAGGAAAAAGTATATACTTACCATCATTTTATATAATGATTAGTGCATTAATAGTTAAAATCATCACATTTAGAATTTAGAGTTCAAAACTTTCTTTTAGCGCCAATTAACACACTAAAACCATTCTTACCATTTTCTAGCATACTTATATGCTAGAAAATGGTAAGAATGGTTTTAGTGTATGCTAGAAAATGATAAGATACCAAATTTTAGATCTTTATCTAATAGAATAGGTTTTAAAAAGAAAAAAAAACTTAAAATTAGTAGATTATTTTGATGAATAAAGTATTTTTAAACAGTCATAATCTCTGAACTGCATGGATTTGATATATTTACTACTATGATAAATTTAAAAATGAACATTTGCATGTTTTTTGAAAATATACAAATACATACATCAAGCATATCTTTATGCAACAAGTAAGATAAAGATAAAGGATAAGTAAGATAACAATAAAGTATAAGATAAAGATAAGTATGTCATTTAGGACAATATATAAAAGAGACTTTATAAGTTTTGAGAGCTTAAAGCTAAAATAGATACCTTGATTTTTAGTGGTTTATTTGTAGTAGTTTCTGTCATTATGTAATTTGAAGTATTTTCCAATTCTGATACAAAAATCTCAGTGCTTGGAGAGACATATTGAGCATTTGCCCTGTATATTATTCTTTGTTTGCCAAAAGATGCTGAAGGTGGATTTTTAACCCATCTAAACATGGTTTTTCAAATAGTGAAAAAAAGCACCAAAATGATTTTAAAGTTAAAAGTTTGCATTCTTGCATATAAGAATATGTTATATGTTAAAAATGTTCAAATAAAAACATATTTTCAAAAAGAAAACATAAAACCTGAAGCAAATATAAAAACCTATATAAACATAAACATTGTTCCAACAGTAAGTTTTAGATAATTGCTGAATACCTACCTAAGTTACCAAGGAATTTTTAAAGCTATACAAAATAAATTATAAAAAAACTTGAAATCTTTAAAGGTTTGTTATGGTATATATATATATATATATATATATATATATATATATATATATATATATATATATATATATATATATATATATATATATATATATATATATATACACTTATGTACAAACTTATAAAAAATTTATTAATATTTTAAATGTAAATAAATCAAAGCTTAACTGATAAAATGTTGACCTTTAAAAATAATGTTAAATTATGACTAAAATAAAAATAGGTAGCTAGACATTTTAAATGGTAGAATCATATCATTATTGAAATCTTGAAAGAAATCTTCAGGGTTAGTAATTTTCTTTTTTAAAAAAAATTAGATTATGTTAAAATTTTGGCTGTATTACAAACATCTTTTTCAACAACCTATTTCTATTAAAATTTTAATTGATATAAGATTTCATTTTTGCATTTATAGAAATATGTATAATTTAAAAACATTAAGAAAGGTTAAATTACTTAAAAATAGTAGAATAAAAATATCACTAAAAAGAAACAAACAAGAACTCTGAATGCTAGTATTTGACTTACTAAGATAAAGCATCCATCAATATTTACATATTTGCTTAATCACTGTTTACATTTACTGCTCTTTTCTACAAGAAAAACTCAAAAAAGTAATAACAATTTCCTGCATTCAGTTACTTTTCTGCTTATAGTTACAGATTAATTATTTGAATTTAAGATTTTTTTAAATTTTTTTAAAAAGAGTTTAAAATAAACACCACTCAATAACTGACATAACATCATTTAGCAGTAGACAATATTATTTGACCGAAATTAGGAGCAGAAGTCGCGATTGCTCAAAGCATGTCAACAAACATTTAAATTTAATCGAGACATGAATAAAAGCAATGCGTATTTTTTAAGTTAAGCAAGTCAAAAACGCGCGACTTGCCGCAATCACTGAAATCCGAACGCAGGAAATTGAGAAGCAGAAAGGCTTAAAGATTGAAAATATCTCAAATGCTGATCAAAATATTTTATGGAAAAACCATGATTTCCATTTTATTGAAGAGTAGATCTGATAATATTCAGTAACATACATATGAGAAAAACTAACGCATAACATTGTAGTTTTTATACAAAAATAACGATTGACTTATCAGTTTACTTCACAGGATTATCAGTTTACTTCATAAGATTATGAGGTTGTGATACTTAACTTCATAAGACTATGAGGTTGTAATACTTTTAACTTATGGTAGTACGAGGTCAACAAAAAGTTAAAAAAAGTTAACATTTACATTTTTTTTTTAAATTTATATAAATGATTTTAGAAAATAACACATGGATCAAAAATGTCTCAAGCCGTCCGATGGCGCTTCTAAAGAAATATTCCTACGATATTTTAATATTACCAAATTTATAAAAATTTCATAAAACAACCGTCAATTTAGAAGTTAGATTGAATTAACTGGCAAATTGTTGATCAGTTTTAGAAAAATGAGTTTTTCATTGTTTTTTAATGGGTAAAAATAGGCAGAGTTTTCAGTATTATAGACAAACATCTGGGTATGAAAAGGTTGTTTTCCAAACTGGCACCGCATTTTCTCACACCTGAACAAAAACAATAACAAAATGGTGATTCAGAACGCGTTTTGGACATGTTTAAGCGGAATAAGTCTGAGTTTTTTCGTCGGTAAATCACAATAGATGAAACATGAATCCACCATTTCACTTTAGAATCCAGTCGACAGTTAACTGAGTTAAGGGCAGTCAATGAAAGTCGTCCAAAGTGACCAAAAATACAACAACTGGCCGAAAAAGTTGTGGTTTCCGTATTTTGGGATACACAAGGTATAATTTTTATCGCGAATATTGAAAAACAATCAACAGCGGCTATCATATTGTATTATTGGAGCATTTGAAGGCCAAAATTACAAAAGAAGCCAAATTTGGTAAAGCAAAAAAGTTTTTTTTTTTATAAAAAAAAATTCACCATGTCACAACTCACTGAAGTGGCAAAAATGCATGAATTGGACATTGAATTGTATAAACTAGATCTGTATCCTAGAATTACCTCCTCTTTCTCAAACTTAAAAAAAAAAGATCTTTAGAAACAGCTGGAATTAAAAATCTATACACCATTTTCGGGTATACTCAAAATGGTGTCTTAACCTAATGACATCTTCTATCTCTTAGTAACAGGGTGGTACAGGGTGTTTCTAAGAAAGAGAAAAAACTCTTTAAAAAATAACTCCAAATACCGTCACGAACATTCAAACTTTAACTATCCATTACCAACTGCTTTAACTTCTGATTCAGAAATCCGAACAGAATCAGAAGAGAAAAAAAAAAAAACTTTTTTGAACTGCAGGTCCCAGCGATCGTCGGAAATCTCCTTCATGTATAAGACAAATTAAATTGATAATTCCTCATAAATATATTTTACCATTTTACAGCAAAAAGTGCAACACAAATTTAAAAAATATATCCAGTTGTATTTCGTATAGTTAACTGCTTCTATTCATTTACAACAATATTTTGAATCGCGCTGAGATTTATAATTACATTTTCAGCCGGTATATCCTGTTTGTTACCTATAGGTACGGATTCTGAAAACAATTAGCGTCGAGGTATGTAAGTGTCAAGTATTCCATTTTCAATGATCTTTAGATCTTCAAAGTCATCTTTTATAATTGAGATAAGATTCAGTAAGCCATTCTGCTGTTGAGCTAAATGCTAAAAAATAAGAAGATAAAGGAAAATTAGAAAAACGTTGTAATTTAGAAAAAATATACAAATACAGAAAAAATAAAATATATATATACAAATACAGAAAAAAAAAACAAAAAAAGAGAAATACCACATGGAGCATTTTTTTAAAAAGTTTATTCAAGCTCCGAAATTAAAAGATTTTTACAAAAACAAAATACAATTATTTACATGTTTTATCTCAGCTTTTGTCTGGTCATCCAGAACGTAACCTGAGCTGTTTTGTGAACTATTGATTTGAGATTGAAGCCGCGTTTGAGACATTAGTTCGTTCAAGCGTCCCTAGTTAACAAAGGAAACTTTGAAGCTAATTCCGTGACAACAAATACAGTTTGCTGTTTAAAAAACTCAAAAACATTACTATTGCTTTTTTGATAACTATTTAAATAAGATAATCACTAAATTAGATTTATTTATAATTTGTAAAAAAAGTGAATCTTTTTTTAAGTAAACAACCTTGAATTGCATAGGAGCGTTCAATTCCGCTTGCAATGATTCTAACTGAATTCTAAAAAAATATTCAAATTTTTATATAAAGGAACCTTGGGTCACTAAATTAAACAATAATATTGCACAGTGGGCCAAAATTGGTACTTTTTATACAATAATTTAACTTTTTTTTTAAAGACTTATGCAAGAAAATTTTCTCTAAAAAACTTGACACTGTTTGGATTTATTTTTTAAAATACTTATACTTGCAGGTGTCAACAACCTGGACCACAGTTATTCAATAAAGCATTGAGAGGGTTATATAGTTTTAACACAATTTTTAATGATTACAAACGATACATAAAATATATAGCTTTTCAATTCATAAAGGTGTATGGGTTTCATTAGGTGTTTAATTTCATGGTTAACTTGTATTATTTATTCATGTGACTTAAAAAAAAACCAACTAATATTTATTAAATTATAAAAGAAGATCTTTATACTCAATAGGGAGCTCAATCTAATGTTCAGAGCTTGAACTTCTACACAGGGACTAATATAGGGCTTGCTGCTTGAACTTCTGCACAGTAATCTTGACATTTTATCTTAATTTGTTTCTAAACATAAAAACTTTCTGGTGAAATATCAAACTTTGTATGGAGGTAACACTTTAGACTGCTTATTTTATAATTTGTTATTGTTTGACACATACTACAACTGACCTGGAATTGACTAGCATTGATATATAATCAAGGTATAGTTGAGCTAAATCAACAGTTGGCCTATATCAACTAAATATCAACTATAATTGACCTGTATCAACTTCTGAGTATATTAGGTATAGACACTACTATGAAAAACTAAATTTAAACTGTCCCCATAGCAATTGTTGTAGATTGTAGTAAATATTAAAAAGTGATTTTTTTTCTCATTAAATATTCTAAATAAATATCAAATTTAAGGGCAAATGAACGGTTGCAATAAATATTAAAAGTAAGTTTATTTGAAAGTTTTTTCTTCAAACAAAAAGCAATTACCTTAAATGCTCTTCTTCTGGTTCAATTGCAAAACCCATCTTACGCACAGTTTCCTGATATATCATCACCTATATTTTAAAAAATATAAAAAAGCAGCAAGAATGTTTAATGTTTTAACTTACTGTTTTTTTTATGTTTTATTGTTTAATTTACTGTTATTTTATGCTTTAATTTATTCACAATAAATGGTTTTCAAGCTATTATAAATGAGAAGAAAAATTAAAAACCTTAACAAATGACCAAAAGCCACACCTCCAGGGTTCTATGTCCAAGCTCCAAATGTTTCCGTTTGTACTGAGCAAGTTTAGCAAAAGTTGTTGAGTGAGCTGTCTGCAACTTGCTAATCTCTTCAGATATTAGCTAAAATAATTGTTTAAATAAATTTTTAAAACGCAAATCCTAGGGTAACATACATTGGTAATGAGATAAAATGGTTTATCAGAATGAAGTTGAATTTTATAAAAGATTTTTGAGAGTACTTACATAATAAAAAAAAAAAAAAAAAAACTTAAAAATATTACTCAAAATATCTCAAATAAAATAACAATACAGTAGTAATTATGAGCGTGCATATATGCGATGTATACACTCAAAATTGTTATTATAATTGATCTATAAATTACAAAATTAGTATCTATTATTACATCCACTCAAAATTACTACTATAAAATTTTGATATATAGTCTTAACCACTTTTAAGCCTGTTTTTTTTTTTGTTTTGTTTTTTTTTTTTAAAAAAAAAAAAATTATCATTTGAAAACAAAAAGTCTTAAAATACTACTAAAATAGGCAGAGGACCAAATCATGTTAAGGATACTAATTTATTGCTGCTGTTTTTTTTCTTCCTGCCAAGAACCTTTTGTTTGATGTATCTGTAGCAAAATGTTATGCTAATATTTATACGATCCAGAACTTTAGAACAGATTTGAAGCAAATCTCTTTTGTTAGGGTGATACGATAGGGTGGAAGTAAGTTAAAGATGGTGATTTGGAATCAGATGGTGAGTGATCAGATGATGAGTTGGAATGGAAGTGGTACCTTTTAAGTTGAATGGATAGTTTCCAAGTTTACAATTACCATCAACTCAAACATATACTTTTAATTTACATGCAAAAAAAGTAAATCCTAACTTTTCCATTTCTGCTGTACCAACCCCAAGATTTTGCAGGTTATTAAAAATCCATGTTTACATCTCTGCTGTACCAACCCCAAGATTTCACAGGTTATTAAAAATCAATCCATGTTTACATCTCTGCTGTACCAACCCCAAGATTTTCCAGGTTATTAAAAATCCATGTTTTAAAATTGAGTGCAAAAAAAACCATAATTGACAAAAAAAAAATTCTGCAATGAATGATATTTTATACGCATATGTGATTTTTAATTGAGAAGACTACAACTATGAAGTTACTTGAAAAATATTGGAATACAAGTGGTTGGTACAACTAAATATAACCACTTACAAGGTTGTTCTTTAACATCTAAAAATATGAGCAAGCAAGAGAGGTGTTCAATTGATTACAGTTTTGAAAATCAATTTTTTAAATGATTATAAAGATGAAAATAAGTCTATTTTTCATGCTCAATCTAATCAGGTAGGTGTTGCACCAATGATACAATTGACTGCTAATGCAAGAAGACTAAGTGGATCAATTCTGGCCATACAAATAATGTACTAGAGCAGTATGAATGGCATTGGTTTGGTTGATATAAATTTTCTTCTAAAGAATTAAGTAAAGACAGCAGTAATTCTGATGCACCTACTAGATAAGCATTAGAAATTATTTTAGGAAAAGGTAAAGTCCAGTGTTACCTAACTGGAAAAAATCCTGATAGTTGAACTGACTTCGGTAATATGCTGTTAGTATTCTTAACAACAACAACAACAACAACAACAACAACAACAACAACAACAACAACAACAACAACAACAACAACAATTATCATTACTTTTATTTAAGATTATATAAAAAAAAACAGCAAGAAACAAGACTTTAAGTAACTTAATTAAAAAAAAGTATAAAACATACATCAAGACGTTTTTGATGTTGAGTGTTTTGATACTGCTGATGCTCTAAACGTTTACGAAGGTCATCAAATCCCATCAATGGTACAGGAATTAGTCTAAAGTATATACAAAAAATGGAACTAAATCAAAATAAACTTTTTCAGGAAGAATATGTATGAAAAAAATCTTTATTCTAAAAAGTGATAAAAGTTGATGTATATGTATACATAAGCATCAGTACACAGGTATATTGGCTTCGTCAAAACACAGTGTAATAGTTAAAAAAGTTATTTAATAAACATAATTCAAGGTTGGTGATTGCAAAATTTTAAACAGAACATTCTATGTATTAAATAAGATTTAAAAAGAACTCATTGTTATAAAAATGTAAATAAAAAGTTGTTAATAGTTCTAAAATAAATAGTTTATAAATTTTTCAAAATTGAAACCCTGTTTCACAAGTTACAGTTCAAACATTCTTTAGAAGCACACTAGAATCATGAACTAAGAAAATTATTTTAAAGCTTTATCAGCTTTAAAATGCATTTCACAAATATATCAACTATATCCAGAAACAAAAACAAGATAAGTTCACTAGCAAAAACTCCTAAAGTTATCACTAACGCATTGGTAAATTTATGCAAAACACATGCCTTTCTTGTGATAAATATTTTAACTTGGCCTTCAATAGTATGAATTTTTATTAAACCTTTTAACTTAAAGAGAAATAATAACTTTGTAAAAATAAAAAAAAAAAAAAAAAAAAAAAAAAAAAAAGAATAAGATAATCATGTATTTTGAGCTAAGAATATCAATCAAGAAATACACAACTAATAGAGGTACCTTTTAGGGTCAGGGTTATCTTTCTTGGCCTGCTCCCACAATATCAAATCAACTCCTAAAAAGTTTAATTTTTTTTAATCAGTAAATCAATGTTGCATGAAATTTGCAAAATTTTATGCAACATCGTTCTAATGATTACTTGTAATTAATACCGGTAGTGGAAATTACATCTGCTGATTGTGGAATAGGAACCATCACAAGTTATCAGTAATTATGTCTTTAACTTGAATTTAATATTACACATAGAAACAATAATATACCATATCTATGGTACTTGAGACCATTATTGCATCTGCTGAGTTTTATCTCCATTTGATAACTTTTTTGCTTAAAAATTGTATCTATTTCATAATTGAAATGTTACCACATAAAAGAGGCATTGTTTTAAAGGTAAATACTACAGCCTACTCTTGACTACTTTAGATGTAAAGACAAAAATGATTAGAGTTTGCAAAACTCTATTTAAAAAAAAAGCAGACTATATCAAATACTTGCACTCTTGCAGAAATGATTGGACAATAAAAAACCTTAGAATATTCAAAAAGAGTTTATGTTTGTCAAAACAAAGATGATGATTGCATAGTGCCTATAATAGAGCAAAATCTAGGATCTTTTATGATTTGCCAAGGTTTAAGGTTCTTTTTCTGTTTCACAATAAAAAAAAAATCTTAAATAAAATGGTATTCATTCTGATTTTTAATTAAATATGTTAAATTCATTTTCGAGCAATACAAGGATCTTAAATTTATGAGGGGACATTCAGACACAAAAAAAGGGATGAAAATGTTATGGCCTTCACAAAAACTTTATTGCAACCCTCTTAACTTCTTCAAAAGTAAAGACCAAAAAAGGAGAAACTTAAGTTTAAATTAATTTTGTCTTGAAAAAATAATTGCATATTTTGCTATAATTACGTTATAAAAAAGACTTTTTTTTAATGAATATATCTATCAAATATTTATTGTTACAAATATCTATGTTCTGAGTTTCAGGAATAAATGATATAAGGGTAATACTCACCAAGAGGTGGGTTATCAAGAAACTGTTTCAATTGGGATTCATTTAGAGCTGTTTTGGCTACCATGTTTTCAACACCCAGAGACTCAAGTTGTTTCTATGCAATAAGATTTTTAAGTATAATTAAGTGTTGAATATTTTTATATTTGTAGACATTTCAACTCACCAAATCTTATACAACAAATCAAACACAAAACATAAATAACATAAGATAAGAATACTTTTATGTTATCTTGACTTAAAACTGCATACAACTCTGTAGCAAGAATTCTTCTAGATGCACCATTAGATTGTCGTTCCACCACAAATATAATTACTTCAGACCTTATTAACATTTAATTACACATGAATGATATTAGTATACTTACCAATATTATATATTACATGTAGAAAACTATTTAAATTTATTATTTGATTAGAAACAATTAGATTAATTTTGCTTTTAAGTGTGAAATCTTTTTGAACTTGACTTTCAATTAATAAATTATCCTAAAAAAATAATAATAAAACAAACAACATCAAAAAAAATTACTTGTCTCCAGGTAAACTTCTCACGCCCTCAACACACACAGATAATGTTTGCTGACCACCCAAAATTTTGTGCATAGAATCTACAAACTGTGTTTGATTTTGCTTTACATAGTCTTCTTTATGTGTTAAATCAAGCGAAACAAAGCCATCACTATCTTTGGCTGATGGCAAGCAGCTGTAGCCAATGGTCTGAGACAAAATAAAACATATGAAAAAAAGTAACTATTACTTGAAAATAATTTCTAAGATGATGAAAATTGCATTTTTATGATTTCAACAGGTTCCTTTAGTCAAGTTAGAAATTACCAATCTGCAAATGTTTTTCAAGGTAACTTTTTTTAGATGAGAAATTTGATTATTTTATAAACTATTGAGTTTTTGTTAAGATTAATTTAACTGATACTTTAATTTCAGTTTTAAATTCATAAACATGTAGTTTTCTGACTAAATATAAAATAATCAGACAGAAATGTAATACTAAATATAATCAACATGAAAACATGCTTATTGACAAGTAGAAAGACAGCAGACACTTTCTCAAAATCAAACTTTTAAATGTTTAATTTTATAATACTTTCTTAGTGTGGTAAAAGTTACTTTCTATTTAAAATCTTTATAAAAACAATTTATTCACAAAACTTCAAGTCATACCTTAAATCTACAAAATGGATTTTCTAATGTAAAATTGATTGGCTGAGCATTTGCAGAATAGAATGCTTTACCATAGCCCCATAAAGCTTGCAACTGATTTAACTTAGCAATTACTGAATCTCTTTCATCCCCAAACAATGTAGGCATTGTTACAGCACTTGTCATTGCACCTAATGGGTTTTCAACAACAGCAGTTTGTTGCTGCTGTTGTTGTGGTTGTTGTTGACCTAGAGAAATTTAAAACATTATCACTATTTATCATGAATTCATGAAACTTTCAAATTCATGTAAGCTAATAAGAGTAAAAAATTAATAGGATTTAAAGAACACTATCAAAATACTTTTTCACCTAGATTCCATGTTGGTTGAGTTGATCCAAAGCCTAAAAATAACACACTTATTTGTATAATCTTCTTGTTTTCTTATTCATTCTTAGTAAGTTTTAAAAATTGCCTTTTACTAAATATTTCTGTTAATTATCAATATATACTTTTATGTGATTTAGTATATCACTTTTTTTAAATAGATGTAATAACCATACCTGTAAATAAACCACCACCAGTTGCACCAAAACCTAAATAAAAAGATAACAACAGTAAAGTTCTGCCAAGGGCAATAAAGCAAATATCTTATAGAATAGATAACTGTCTTTTTATTTATACCAAATATATGCTTGCTAAAAATTTAGTTGTTAAATTAAATTTAGAAAACTATTTAAAAAACCATTTAAAAAACTATTAAAGAGAAAAACTAATTTTAAGCAATACTATTTATAAACTCCACCTACACCAGCACCTGCTAAATAAGAATTTTAAAATGCATAGCAATATTCCATAAAAAGAAATATGGTACCTGAAGGTGCACTTGTTGTTGTAGTCCCAAAACCGCTAAAACCTGAACCAAAACCTGTGAAACCAGTAGCAGATGTTGTGGTCTTTGCACCAAAACCAGAAAACAAAGAACTGCTTGTTGTTGTAGTTGTTGCTCCACCAAAGTTAAAAGGTGTAGCTGCTGCAGTATTACCAAAACCTTTAATTAATTTTAAGTATAAAATAGGCTTTCTTTTTTGTGTAAAGAGGTTTGCTGATGGATATTATAATAAATTAAGCTCTATTGACCAAAGTTTAAAGCAGTTAATGGTTAAGTGTTTGTATAACATGCTACACCAATTGAATCAAAACAATATTAAAAAAAATAATTTTTCCTTATAACTTTAAGTTAATGTAGCATTTTAACAAATATTATAATAGGAAGTATTTCAATTGTGTTACCTGAACTAGATGTAGTTGTTCCAAAACCACTCCCAAACAGACTAGTGGTGGTAGTTTTTGCAGTATTTCCAAAACCAGTAAATCCTGGTGTTGGATTTACAGTTGAAGAACCAAAATTAAATGTCATCTTTTGTTAACTCTAATTTTTCTTTGTAGAAATTTTAACAATCTTCTATAAAATGAATACATATACAGAAAATAAATTATAATTTTTTTATGCAAGTAAATAATGATAAATATATATTTATATTACTTACACTTACCATGAAAGGATAAGCTTACTATATTTACTGTAAGAGAATAATGATTGAAAATTTTAAATTTTTATGAAAGCACAAAAATTATAAAAAATCTTAGCAGCAATTACAGAAGTTAGTTTTTTAACTTTTTAGGAAGTATGGTAACGACATATTACATAGTAAATATACAACATAAGATATTGTATATTTACTATATAATATACGTCCAGAGAAGCAATAAAAATTGCCTAAATTTTAACTTAAAACTTTTTTTCTTTTGAATTTTAACAACAAAAACAAAATAAGAGAAACAATAAAATTTCGATGAACTAAACAAGTTTCTTTTTAATTGAGCTTCATTTAAGCACACTTGATGTTAATATGTTAACTTAAACGCTAACATGTATTTAAAGTAAAAACCAGATATAAAATGACTCAACATAAATTACAGCCTTCTATTGAGAATATTTCATACAGAGGGCTAAATGTGAACTTCAAAGGAATCTTGAGATATTTGACCATTAATCAAAATTAATCGGTAGTTTATTGCTCGAGGTCAGAATATGGGGGGAGGAAATCCTAACTTTGGTCTTGTAGCTGAAGGCCGCATTACTGCTGTTTCTCGTTTTGCCGTTTCTTAATTTGCTATATTACGTTTTGCCGTCTTAAATTTATTTCAAAGCAGCGAAAACATCAGGGGTGAACTCAACAAGAATTCATTTTAAGATAAATCGAAAAAAAATGTTTCAGAAATCTTCACTATATCACACTTAATCAAAATGAATGATACCAGTTTTTGATTTATATAAAATATTGTATAATGCATTAATTTCCATGAATTTATATATTCCTACTAATTATAATCGCTTTTATTATGTAAAAACAAGTTTGATTTGAAAATAGTTTGAAAATATTACAGTTTGATTTAAATCCTCTGTTATTCATAAATTCTCGTTTTGATGACCGCTTTACTTAAACACAGCTTTCTTTCCGTTAATTTATCGTTTCAATCTCGTTTCACGAAACTTCCAAATATCAGATTTTTCCCAAAGATCAGATCTTTATTTTCGACTCGCACGGTTTAATTTACTTAACTCAGTAGCATTTAAACCCGACAAATTATCAGAGGATTTACTTCAACTTGTATTAACTTCTATTATCAGTTCTCGTACTAGCAGTGTTCGAATGATCTAATGTCAATATGATGATTGAGGTTCGGGTCAACTTACTCTAGTGGGCCTATGGAGCCCAAACTGCAAGGAGTGGGGCTAGTTTAGGCTTTGTACATTTTATTGTCATTTTCGATTATCTTGATTTTGCTAAAATGTCAAAAATAATTAGGTGCCAAACCTAGCGAGTACGGTGGGTGGTCAGACGCTGTTCTATATTAACTTTTAGGCAAATCATGTGTATAAGCATTTTTATAGATGTCTGAGTACTAGTACTCTTAGATTAAAACAATTTTTCCTATTTTCAATTGTAAATACTTTTAAAAAGAATAAATGCGAAAGAAAACACACAAGAAAATAGTTACTACTTAGAAAAAAATAAACATAGAATTTTTTCTCGTCCAAACGAACATTCCCTTAACAGAAAATATCTTATGAAAAAAAAACAAACTTGATAAAAAGTATTTTTCGTCATTTAAAATGATGGGCTCTTACCTAGAGTGAGCCTCAAAGCAAAATTTCCACCAGTCCCCTCCTCTTGACGAGTTTGACCATATAAATATTCGAAACTAACCATATCATAAAATTGCCTATATATCATGAATGATTCTAGTTTACACAAAAAATGTTGTGTTGCAATTGTTAAGTTTTTAGATAATACATGATTTGTAATAATTGTTCAATCTTTTAAATTTGAAACATTTAAAAAAAGAAAATTAGATTTTTTTTTTAGACATCTCTAAGTGCCACTCGTGTAGGTTTTCGAAAGAGGGGTGCAAAAAATAAAATCCTACGCAAAATGAACTGAAATTTTACAGAAAATCTTAAAATTCAAGTTCGAATTCTATGGAATTATTCGATTGTACTTTATTAAGCAGCTAACAAATAGAACCATTTCTCTAAGCAAGTTATTACTCGTGAGAAATTTTTACAAATCCTGATGAGGAACTATCAAGCAATTTTTTTCATTTTAATAGCTATTGCTTATGTGATTTTTGACCAAGTGCAGTTAACAAATGGTCAAGGTACCTGTCACTCTTTTTTTAGATAAAATCCATTATACTTTATTACTTTTATGCATTCGAAACGTATTGCATTCGAAACAGATAAAAAAAAAAATTTAAATGGCACCAGTAGAAATATCATTTAATGACTCATTTTGCAATCGTATGTTTAAAAGTCTGGAATAGCTTACGACTGCTGTACATAGATATCAAAATATAAATGCACATCAAAACTTTTTAATTCGATTTTTTTCAAACATAAAAAACTTGCTGAATAAAATGCAGACGAAAATTGTTTTTTCGCCCGACCATTTTTTTTTTTTTACAATATTGAATTTCACTAAATCGTTAAAAATGTAAAAACTAAAAAAAACACCAAACGCTTTCATTATCCAAGATTTAAATTCTACCACCAATATAAATGCAGTAACCAGCTCATCAGCTTGATCATCAGATTTGAATCCAATTAAGCCTAGTTTTTCCTTTTTTAATTATGTTTTTTTTTGGTGTTGTTTTCGTTTTTTATAACTTCCCCATTTTCCAAAAAAAATTATACTCGGAATAAGATGAGAAAGTAGAGCTACTTTCTCATCTTATTCCGAGTATAATTTTTTTTCTTAATCCCACAAATTGTGGGAAATTACATTGTACAAAGTGTGGGGAATATTTTAATCTTCCCTAAGACGCAAATGAGACTCTGTTTTTTTTTTATGAATTTGATATTATTTTTCCCGTCTGACTGCGAATCTGCAATTTGCAAACTCCACTCCTTATTATATAGTTTTACAATCGCATCATTTATTAACACATTGAATACACTAACACCTTGCATACATTAACACCTTACAACTTTCATAACCCGCTAATAGCATCTTGAAGACGTTATTCACAACAAAAGTCAAGCTTGGTTTTTTGTAACTCATTTCAAAACAGTTTGCAATAAGTAGACCTATTTCTAGCTAAAAAAATTTTTTGAGATTAGGATTAATTTCTTCAAAACAAATTTTATCTAAGATAACAGATAACGCGACATTACTCTCAACTTTCTTTTCGTTTGTTTATTTGTTCTTGTATTTTATGTTTCTTTTTTATATTATTGTTGAAGCATTAGAGCTATCATTTCCATAAAAATAATTATAGATTCTTACTCTCCATGGAATGATTGGTCTCCATGCTCACGTAAATGTGGACCAGGAAGTAGATATCGCGAGCAATACTGTGTTTCGTCGCAATGCATCGATAGAATGGCACAATACGACGTGGTAGCTTGCTCCAGTAGCTGTGGTAGTGTACAAGGTAAGGAAGTTACTCAAATAGCTAAACGAAAATTTTTAGAATATGTTTTTTACAGTACCTATTACATATATATAATACTACAATATTAAATACATTATTGGTTATTTCATTTTCGTTAGAAAAATTCTTGTTTTATACTATAAGTTTGGTTTCACAAGTGGGTTAGGATGTTGGCAAAAATTGTATAAGGAAGGATGAAAAAACCAAGAACTCCTAACAACCCTTAAATTTTTTCGTCAAAATGATGTAATTTTAAGTACAGGGTAAGTCTAGGAGAGATTTCCATGCTCCAGAGTTTTGTACTATTTTTTATTTAACTCAATGAGATTAGCATCGCAACATTGGTTTCCATATTTCATGGTAATGTTAGTTTTTCTAACGAGGAATTTTATAACTTCTATAACACACATTTTTTAGTATTTTATTTGGAAACATATTCTGGTTTTTAAGTATTCTTAAAAATAAACTTAAATCTAGGTAATGGTTATATATATATATATATTGATTAGTATATTGTTATATATATTGTTATATACATTGATTATAGACAATAACTTATATAGTTCTCAGAGTTATACTCATCTACAGTATTTTATTATTGTCACCTTATAAAATTACTTAAGGGTTTTTTATATGGAAGCATTAAATATCTTTTGGTCACAAAATAATTGAAAAACATTTATGTTATTGGTGGCTCTACTTTACCTGTTAGTCGATTTGTATCATCATTCTATTTTTATAGAAGTTGTGTATGTGTGCGTTTTACACAGAAATTTTCCAAATTTTTCATCTAATTAAGTACGTAAATTAAATGAAATGTTGTTGAGTCAGCTATTTTTTTCTATATCTAATCCAATTTCTATTATATCTTAAGAGACAATTTATGAGCCGTGTGAATTTTAACAATCATTTGTAAGTTTAATAAGAGCTCTTTGTTTGTAGATATGGAAAAGGCTGAAAGTATATCTGCGCCCACTAATACTAGTTATTCTCAAAGAGAAATTACTAAAAGATGTACAGGACTTGCAAACTAAATCGGCGCGACAACCTTATTTTGTTTATTCAAAATTCGCACTCTCGATTTTCTTTTGAACTTTAGCGGCAAAAGCTACTGATATCTACTGAACATTCAATTGTATCGTCAGCGTCATGGGGGAAGAAACCATTGTTTTAGCGCTGAAGAAGAGCGATCTGTTATTTTTAATGAAGAAGAACAATGGTCCGCCGTGCCCATGATATTCGTACACAACAACCTCAAAATTTCAAATTGTGAGGTTAAAAACATCACTGGGATGCCAATAAGGACGGTCCAGAAGATTAGGAAAGCACTTTTGGAAACCAAGAACAAAAGGGCTGTTGTCACTCGCAAAAACATGGAGGAAGTCAAAAGAGTGCGAATTTGTAGAAAAAGTGCAACAAATGATGGAAGAAAACCCGGCAAGGTTGTTTGGATCAATGGCTAATGAGTTGAAGTTCAGTGCCAATACAACCAGATCCCGCATTTTGGAAGATTTGAGGTATTAATTTTGTCAAATGCAGACTTGCCAAATGCTCAATGAGATCGGAGAGTAAAGCACCCAAAGGAGCCCAGCATGATCTAGTTTTTCTCTGTTGAGAAGAATTTTTTTCAAGACCAAATGCATAATAGGCAAAACAATCGCTGGATCGCTATGAGGCCTCAGGACATTCCTCGCTTAATGAAAACAAAGTTTTTAGCAACTGTCATAGTGTTTGGTATGGTTTCAAGTGAGGGTGACGCCATGCCTCCGAACATATTTGAAAAGAGTCTGAGGGTGAAAACCAACTTCTATCTGAAGGTCAAAGAGGAGACAGTTCTACCCTAGATTCAAGAAGTTGCTGGTAACAAGCCATGGGTGTGGCAGCAAGACTCTACCACTTGCTATGTGTCTGATAAATCTCTGAATTGGCTGGCTGAGCATTGCTACGACTTCATCAGCAAGGACACCTGGCCGCCAAGAAGCCCTGACTTGAAACCCATGGACTACTTTGTGAGGGGCAAATTTAAGGCACAAACAAACAGTATAACAGCAAGGCAGCTCCTCATCAAAACTCAATCCGTTATCAAAGCTGAGGGAAGCTACATTGAGTAGTTTATTTGTACATATGATTACGTTTATAAACTTAAAATTTCAAAAAAATGAATGAAAAAACAAGCATGCAATTGTAATTTTAAATTCTGATAAAATGCGGGCCGAATTGGTTTGCAAGCCCAGTACTGTTTCTCAGGTATTTGATCAAAATATTAAGAAAAAATTGGCTTATATGGAGAGTTTAACATCAAAAAGAGTTTTTAAAAAAAGTATTTTAATGCCACGTGGTCAAAGGACACCAAAAGAACTTTTAATTTTTTTCCTTTTTTTTTTATCAGTGAATTAAAAAACTTGTTGAAGAAAAGTTAAAAGTATTTTGTTACTATATTTGAATTAATTGAAGAAGACTTCCTCGTGGAATCCGTTGAAATTCTGCTAAATACTGGACCAAATCTCCCTTCTAACACATTAACTCAAAAAAATCAAAATAAAATTGAGTATCATTTTTAAATAAAAATTTATTATAAATAGACACACAGAATATGCATCTCGCTAGTTCATAAAATTCATAATTTTTGGCCGATTTGTAATTCTGTCTTTTTCAACTGTGACAATTTGTTAAAAATTCGAAGTAACGTTCCCCCGTTTTTTTGGACGCAACGTTACCCCGTTTTTTTGAAAGTGAATTTATTTTGGCAATAACAAATACTAGAGAGAATTTGCTTATAAGTTCTCTTAAATTCAATTAGTTTATCTAATGGTAATTGTATGTTATGTAATGGTAATTTACATTCTATTTACCATCAGTTAAAAGCAACTAAAGTTTACATTTATGTCAAAAATATTTATTTTTAGAAAAGTGTGACTTAACCAACGCTAAAAGTCTGTTTAACTATGGGTCCGTAGCACAGCCTACAGACCCTTCACTGTCTTCACAAAACTATGTTTGCTCAGATAGTGGGCTTTTATATCAGTCTGGTTCCATTCCATACACAATCATTCGCTTACTTATCAGATCATCTGGTATATTAACTTTAACGATGCGCTACCAACCAGTTAATTTAAACAAGACATGGTTCAATTTTCCTTCACAAAAAGATAAAAAGGTATGCACTTATTCTATTTATTTTGATCCGGTAATTTAACAATATTTTATAAAGTATAAATTAATTTTCGTATCTTTTTGATACATTTACTACAGTGGCGTTGTAATAACGCGCTCTTTTCGGCTCAGTTTTATTCTCTTTTCATGTAGCAAGAGCTACCGCTGATACTTGGAATATCACTTTACGATCCATATTTAAGCAAATACGATTTTGCAATTCCTGTTGAAGGTGTTGCGTTTGAAGTTACTGGCGCAACATATTCAAATCCAAAGGCGGTATGCTTTCAAGGGAATCTTGTAGGGTGCTATTTTGGTAAGTTAAATAGGCTTAATTGCTTTAAACTTTAGGCTGCAATTTATTAAAAGTATAATAAGTATTATATTGGCAAACGCATTAAAGGTGGATCACGGACAAAATTGATAAGAGAATAAAATAGTAGAAAACAAAATGTCATAAAAAAATGAACTTTTAAATATAAGATAAAAAATATTAACCATCTGATAATTAGAAAATTAGTTAAAAAAACGATTTTATCCAGCCACCTGTTGAAAAAAGTTTATTGCATTTTATCATAATTCATCAATAAACCATTAAAAATTAGTGTCCAATTTTATTTTGGGGTCTTTTAATTCTTCTATTCTTTTACTTAATTTGTTAAAAAAAAAGCATTTGAAAATTATTTTGGAATTAAGCTTTCAACTACAAATATCCCGCTCAAAAATCATTTCGTGGTATCTACAGAAAAATTTGCATTGATAATAACCGTAAAATAATAATTGAAAGATTATCTTAGTGCACAATGGTTTACCTGGTTATTGTAGTGCAGAGAGGGCAAAATATTGCATAATAAACAAAAGTATAACGAATTTTTTTGTTGTAAAAACTATTGAGTTTTATGAGTTAAATTTACAATGTGACTTAATATAATATGAAAAAATATTATATGCATTAATTGATCAGCTTTAATTTAAAAAAGAGTTTTAAGGTAATTACTTTATTACTCATTTTTAATTTTTGGTTGATCAGTTTAATCTCTGCCTTTAACCAATCTTTAAGTTATGCTTCAAACCTGGTCAAAGAATTTTATAAAAAAACTTAACGTATACAAATGGGTTCAAAAAACTATATCGTTTTTGGGTATAAAGTTGGGGTATAGTAAGAATTTTTCAAATAAAATTTAAAATTTATACAAACTTCTCTTTAAATATAATTATACTTGTCTTAAGTTTATTGTACACTTAGATTATATTTATTTTTCAAGATTTAATTTCACTTTTTCTGAAATTCACAATCCAATATCGAGTAACTAAAACACATTGATGATTTCGACTTAATACCCTTCACAAACGTTTAAATGTCACAGAAGTTGAGAAATAGTTTGTAGTAAAAAAGCTACACCACATGATAGTATAAGTTTTTTGATCAGTCCATGAAAAATTAGATTTATCTTGTCTAGCTTATCAATGACCATCAAAACTTATTCAATTCTAAAAAATTGACAATGACTGTCCAGGGGTTAATATCCTGGAGTTTGCTTGCCCTTTACCTTAATTGATACAATACATTTTTTTAACAAATGATCAGCTTTTTTAAAGGAAGGCTTTGAATCTATTTTAGCTTTACCAATGTCGTTATCTTTTGAGCAGCCATATTTTTCTCAATGGTTAAGTGACGCAACCTTACCAGTAAAAGGCGAATTTATTTGTAGTACAAGTGGTCGACCGTTTTATTATTTAAGCATGCAGGTAGTCAATAGAATCAAAAGCAAGACTTTAACAGGAGATTTTAGTCAAAAAATATACGTCAATAGCTCTCCAACAAACGACTATCTTTACAATGGAGTTCAAGGTTTGGCTGTAACACTCAATTTTGTATCAGCAGACGAATTAGGTTTAGAGTTTCAAAAGATAAGTTTTATGGGCTTAGTTTATTACTATGGGTCATTTGATTGCTACGGGGAAGTATCTATGATCAACAGCATGCTCTATGGCCATTTTAACAAGGGTCATCTTGAAGTCCTTTATAAACATGGTAAAATAGTGTTGGTAAATATTTATAAACAATTAAGACATGTTTAGTTAGCAAGTTCAATTACTATAATCATAAATTTATTTACAAATTAATTCTAAATTTATTTCTAAAAATATTTTTTAAGCCTACGTTTAAAGTTAATACCTATGAATAATTTAAATTCGTTTACATTTTGCCAGATCTCAATGAATGTCTCACATATACAGAATGTTCAGATCGAGGCACCTGTGTAAACGTAGTCGGCTCCTTTTATTGTAAATGCGCCTCACTATATTTTGGTGATGGATATAATTGTTATAGTAAGTTCTGTTCCCTGAACCATGTGATTACTCTCAAAATGATTCACTTTAATTGCTATGACATTAGAAAATTATGGTAGTTGTTTTTTTATTTAATAAATTCAATTTTGAAAGATAGAAGAAAGCGAAGTTGATAAATCAAATATGTTTGATCTAAACGGAAATAAATTTGTTTCAGCCAAACAGGATTGGTTTTATGATCAACGCGGTGTGTTCTCAACGTCGGAATTTAAAGAGTACACAATACCAGGTAAGTATTGTTTTACATTCAACAATAAGTTAAGAATAAGTTAAGAATAAGTTAAGGAATAAGTTAGGGTTGAATATCAGGTTTCATTACAGGTTTCAAGTTAGGGTTGAATATCAGGTTTCATTACCTTTGTTAACACTTTTCAAGAATTTTATGTGTGGTCATAAAAATAAAAAGAGGTTGATTTTTAGAGCTTTATTATCGTGGTTTATTTTATGCGAACAGAACGAAAGAGCTTTTTGTGTGCGGAAGCTACAAAAAAAATAGGTAACTTTTTTCTAGACTTCTTATACATTGACGTTGTCAGGCTTAAATTGCATCTTTTTTTTGAGTTTGGAATTTTTGTAGTTCAACGTGCGGCTGCTAATTGAGAGTTTATAAAAACATCATAAAACATTTTAATTTTATTATCATTAAATTAGTTTTGTGTAGGTTTCTTATTGCTACTTTTTAAGATGAATTATTACTTTTTTAACGCTATATTATTAATAGAAGTAGTTGACATGTGAATTTTAAATTAATAATGCTAGGTTATTTTTTTTCGGTGTTGATTAGCGTTCAAAATTGATCTTTACACTTTCAATTACAGTAAATATGGCTGCTTATCATCGAGAAATCTTGGTTTAACATGGAATTGTAAGTAAAATTTAATAGGTTTTTCTTTTTGCTAAATGATTCGAGGAGGAGAGCAGAAAAAACGCACAAAGTTCTTGATTAAACAAATCTTTAACACGATAATTTCTTCACATTCAAAACCGAAATACGCGCTTCATATCTCACTTTGATGAAAAAACCTAACTTGATGAAACAACCTACCTCAATGAAAAAGATTTCTTAATATTGTAATATATTATTTTAAAAAACTTGCTGTTAAGCTAGTGATGTTGATTTGTTTAATAAACATTTCTTACATATCTTCTAGTCACTCAACACCGTCTCGATATAATTTTTGGTCAATCATCGGATGAAAATTTGTATGGATATTCAACGTTAGATAGCTCTTACTTAATGTTTAGTTCCTTATTAAACAGTTGGTATTCAATACCTCCCGAGTCTTATTTCAGAGCAAGAAATAAAATCGACTTTATCTCGGACAAAGTTATATTGCCAACCTCATATATCACTGTTGATGCAAGACGCAACGAAGTGTTTTTCCCATTACAACATGGCTTCTATAGAATTGATGGCTACTTGTTTGCTGGTTTGTTGCATTTTTTTCCCTTCTATTTAATTGAACCTATTATTAAAAAAACTCATTTTTACACAAACCTGTTTTAAAGTAAATTTTTCAATAACGACTTTATAAAGCGAAAACGTTTAGTTTTCACTTCATCAAAAGAAAAAAAAATGTAAAATTTCTCTTTTTTTAGTTACATTAGACGGAATCTTAAAATCTTTGAACGAAACACAGGGAAAATGGGTTTCTTGCTTTTCTTGGGAAAATCTGCCATTATGAGGGTAAAGGTTTGTAAATCAAAAACAAAATCAGTAAAATAAAGATTGCAAAAATTTGATGAGGTTCAGATCATTTCTTATTGTTATGCAAAGCAGTCGAGGAGAGGGGAAAAATACAGCGGGAATCCAACAAAATTGCACAAATATTCGCTACTAAAACTGGTTTCTATTGAAGACTGATGAGTTGACCACGACTAAATATATTCTATAAGCATGAGTTAAGATACCATGTTGAGAATAGTAGAACTACTTTTCTGAGTACTACTGATATACAGTAGTACTCAGAAAAGTATTCAGGGCGTCGTTTCTTAAAAAAACTAATCCTAATATTATCAACGTGGGAAATCACGTTGCATAAAATGTTTTCATATATCTGATTAAAATCAGCTTCTGTGTCTTTTGATTGGAAACACTTTGGGATAATAGGAATGGTAGGATAAAAAATTGTTAACAACACTAGAAATTTTCATAAAATAGCCTCATTATCTATGTAAACTAATTTTACAATTACAATATATCATCATCTAGATTTTGTATGCATAATGCAAGAAATCGATGGCTAACAATAAACGAGTTGATTCGCTGATAATTGACATTATAAAATTTTGGGTATCATGAAGCCACTTCGGTTGCTTTTTCACTTTTCACAAACTCAATTTCCAGGTCTAAAATTGTAATTCATTTGTGGAACTCAAATCAATATGTAATTAATTATGATTAAAATACGCTTTTCTATAAGTTTAGATAAAAAAAAGTTTCTATTTAATACTCAATTCGTTATTTACGTGCATTAAAAAATATTGTATAAGTCGAAACTACGAAAAACTGATGCGAGTATGATGCATTGGTAACGTTTTCGAGTCAGATATAATTACTTAATGATTTTTTGATAATATATATCCAACAAAAGACAGTGCTCAATAAGTTTCTTTCCGACATCTTATCTTCACAGTTATGAGTGTTTACGACATTTTAAACTTTGTTATGTGAACCTAAACTTATCGTTCATTGTAATCATTCTTTCGGCTTCGTGAACTTCTTTTCGCTTAGTATTTTTTTTGTACGGATGTTTACCACTTAAGAATTCAATATGCTCATATTGCCTAATTCCATTATTCAAAAGCTGAAGGAGACAATTATTATATAACATTCCTTTAAAGTTAACAGTGTACTTGTGGTGCAAGTCGAGAATGAGCCTCTCGAATAGTGCGCAATCTGATCGGTCTTCTACCTCAGCTTTGCAATCAAACTTTTATTTGGTGAAGGAACTGATTACAGTAGAGCTAAAACTAACAGTACGAACGCTCGCTGAAAACACGGGATTATGTCTTGCATCTGTTCATAACATTCTGACCTAAATTACTTTGGTTGAAAAAACTTTGCTCAGTTTGGGTTTCCTCAGTTCCAACAAAACAAAAAAATTCGAATTGCTTACGTTTACTCAATGACCTATTGCGTTGATCTAAACCAATACGACAGGTGGGTGTTTTAACCAATACGACAGGTGGGTGTTTAAAGATTTGAAGGAGTTTCTCCGACCATCCGATTTTACTTATGCAGAAGAAATTAAGAAGCTGCAATTGTTCAGATCATGACCAGCTGATCAGGTGTGATGGAGTTTACATTCCGCGGAAACGATACGCTTTTTTATCTTATAACATGTAATAAAAAATATTGGTAAATTTTAAAATATGCTAAATGTATTAGGCATTTTAAATAAATATGTGAAGTTATAAAAAAAAGATATTCTATGAAATTTTATGGTTACCCCATATCATTCGTCCCAATTTTTACCTCATGGATTCCAATTGTTAGGCCATGAGTTCAAATTGTTTTCCCATTTGTCCCAATGGTTGCACCTAATGGCTACTCCATGGTATTTAATTGTTAAATCCATGGTAGCACATTCTTAATCATGTGGCACTACGTGTCTAATATTGATATTTTTTTATTGTGTTTATTTTATTATTTAGATTTTTTATTTAATAGTTTCTATGCAATATATATTGTACAAGCATATTACTGATATTCTAATAATTTCTTGATGCAGTTGTTTAATGATTTTGTAATGTTGCTATAAAAATCTCGAGGAGTGAAAAACGATCCTTTTACTTCGGAAAGACTATGTATTTAACTGGTACAAAAAAAGAAGTGACCCAAGCTGCACCACCAACAGAATATATAATAAAAAAGAGGTCTGTGGAGAGCACGCACCAATAAAGTAAACCATTGACAATAATTAAATTACAAATGTCACTTTTAGCATTTGCATTTATTTACCGTATGCAAATAAATGCAACGTTTCAAAGGTTCACATTGTATAGCAAAAATTTAGTTTGTTGAAATGTTTATATTAAAATTTTTTATATGGTGTCATATATCAAAAAGAACAAAACAACCAAAACTTGTTTGGAGATCAAAAATTGAGTAAATGTGATTAGACAAGTAATATTCAGAAAAAAAATAATTTTTGAGGTTTTGAAGAAATTAGTTTGTTTGATATTGCAAATCAGAGAGTTAATAAAAATGTATTTATGCATAAAGAGTTTTTATTAGAACAGAGAGCCGGAAAACAAGTTTGTATTTTATCAGTAGATCAAAAGTTAAATTGAAAAAATAATTCCTGAGCGAAGAGCCAAAAAAAAAAAAAAAAAAAAAAGGAGGAGAAAACCAAACTTCAACAAAAGCTACAATAACTTCAAAGAAATCAGAAGAAAACCTATTTTGAGGATGATGCGAGTGATAGTACTAAACATTCTGAAAATGAAGAGCACACAACAAATAATACAAAGAAAGTTAAGTTTATGACACCTAACCTTAGAGCAGCATAAGACAGGACAAAGATATATGATAGAGAAGCTATTATACAATTGCAGCTACAGCTACAAGTTTGGGACATGACGTTAATGATTTAAAACTATCAATTACACCATTCGTAGAACTAAAAGAGAAAATAAGAAAAAGTTACCAGAAAAGGATAAACAAAACACTGCCAGATGCCACCAATATTGTTTATAAAAAAATTGACCGCATGGCCATATTAGTGATGGGTGAAAATACTGAAAAAGTTACTTGGTATTCCAAAAATATCAAAAGAAACTGGAGCAGCCATTGCTGAGACTACTGTAGCAAGTCTCGTGGAATGGAAAATAAAGGAACAAGTTATTAGAATGTGTTTTTTCCGCCAATCAACTTTTAATTCTTTTTTATTATATTATGCGATACTCATATATTAAATTCGGAAATACTCCTATTTATTGAAATAATGATCATTATAAAAAGGAGTTAATTACTCGTTATTTCAAATGTGATTCGAAAAATTCATCTTTAGAAATTAAATTTAGAAAGAGCCAGAGTTAGATGAAAATTGTAAAGAGGTTGTTATTTTTATTGCTGGATATGCAAAGTTATTTAAACAAGTAAATCTGAATTGTACAATCTATTGCTAAGAAATCTGTTGCTAAGAAATCTGTTGCTAAGAAATGGTACGAATTGCTTCAATCGGAAAGACGATAGAAACAACAATCTTGTCTTATTTTTCATCATGCTCAAGCATTATTAAAATTTTATGCTTGTGCTTTTTTTTTCTTTTCGTTTTTTTTTTCAGCATGGTTATTTTCTAATTTTAAAATTGGTACAGTCAATTGGGATTACTTTGGCCACTATTTGTGGTATTGTTTCCTTGTTAATTGATTATATATAATTTATTAAACTTTTATTTATTATTTGTATTTTAATATAATTTGTTTAAATTTTAGAAGCCTAATTGTGAACAATGCGTTGCACCGATGTTCTGGAGATGCCCAATTGAGTAACATTCGACAAGTAGATTTAATTGAATCATCGAGGACACTTTCGTGTACGGCTTCCATAGCTTGTTGGTTGCAAACAGGTCGATGAACAATTTTTCATGGCAGATCACATACTCACACTCCAAGTTTATTAAGTTTCTTACCATGTAAGGAGCTGTGGCAGTATTAAAATGTTGACAAGATTTTTTTTTGGTTTGACAATGGCTCGTCCGGAAACAAAGTAAAATTCAACAATTTTGACAAACTCCTGCACTAATGATAAATACATAATGAATATTGATAACCATCTTTATAAACTGCAAAAAAAAAAAAATTTAAAAATATAAAAATTATATACCTTTTAAATCAGTCTAAGTTGCTCCACCTTGTACATCTGGCCATGGTGCAACTATCGTTTGTTTACAAGACTTAAAACTTTCATGGCTTAAGCAAAACATTCAACTGGTTAACAACCAATAAATACACAATCTAAATTTTATACTTTTCTTATGAAAGATCATAATGAAATATACTTTCTTTTTCTTCTACTGCTTTATAAAGTCCCTGTTCAAATTATCAGCCCACATTGCTTTTTTTTGTGATTTTTATCATTCTGGTAAAGCTTGTTTTTTTTTTTAAAATACAGAAATAAGTTTTATATTTATATAAAATATAATTACTTACTAACATAAAATACATAAAAATTTTTTAATCAGCTGGGTGTTATTTTTGACCTTTTCGATGGAAATTTCTCTCTTTAATAACTCTCATTCAATTTCCATGGGGGTTTAAATCTGGGGAATTCCCTGTCAATCCAATAGTGACATTTTTTGTAAAGCAATTCATTTTTTAATGGGTTTTGCAGTGTTGCATGAGGCTCCATTTTGCATAAATATTTTTTTCTGCTTATTTGGAAACCATTTCTTCAATTAAGGTAAAAGGCAAATTTCAATGAATTTTTTGTATTGGTCCTGTTTCATTATTCCATCTACAATGTACAGTCGGCCAAGGCTTTTCCCACTGATAACCGACCAAAACATGACTTCAGGAGGATGTTTAATTGCTAGATTATACAATCTTCATGGAATTTTTCATTGGCAGCCCTTTTGACATATTGAGTTTTTTGAATCATAACTTCTATAGTAGCCTCATCGCTGAAGCGAATCTTGAGTAAACAGTATAAAAGTTATCACAGAATATAGACTGAAATATTAAGAAAAAAGTTCTCATTATTGTATTACAACGACTAAACTAATTTAAATCATTAACAGCAAAACCACGATATTTCTTTGCCCAATCCAGACGTTTTTTTCTCTGGGCATTGGTTCATTTTGGCTTTTTTGCTGGCCTTCTACTTCTAATACCCAATCCATGCAAACTTCGTCGAACAGCGATTGTTAATACATCTATTCCCACCTCGTTTAACTTGCTGGTAATTGCGGAACATGTAGCAAATCTATTTTCTTTCACTTTTCTTACTGCCATTCTCTCATTCCTAGGTGTTATTTTCTTTTTTCAAGAGCATTTGCCTTGTCTACGAACAAATAACGGGAGGCCATTTTTTAATTTGTCTTGGATTCGCTTTACAGTGTCTTGATATATCACATTTTCTTGATATTTCACTCATTGAGTACCGCTTATTGGTCAAAAGATATTGAATAACTACTTTTTTTTCAGAACTAATGTCTTCTTTTTTTAAAAAAGAAGACAGTTCTGAAAAAAAAGCAGTTATTCAATATAATGAAGAATAATATTAAAAAACATCACTTCAATTAAAGGAAACATCAAAACAGTATTGATGATAAAACAAGAATTTCGTGAATTAAACAGATGGCACTTGCCCCCTTGAAACTGTTGCCACCGTAAAAATAGTTTTATACTCCTAAAAGCTTGAGAGTATTAAGTTATAAACATAAAAATATAAACCACCTAGCAACAATATTATAGTAACAAAATATTGCAATCCGACTTAAATGTCACCTAAAACATTAAACCGTCAAAACTTAACAAAAGGTTGGCTAATAATTTGATTATGGACTGCAAGGGTCACTTTTAAAACCTTTCACCCCACTTGTATCGACAGTTAACTAAGACTATCACAGCAAATCCTTAACCATTTTTTTTTTACCATTTTTTACTATTCGAGATTTCATTTGCAATTTTCAGAATTTAAAGCGTTAAGATTGCTCTAAATTGAAGTATATACGCTATTACACATTTAAAATTCAAAAACACGCAAATGATTTGTGAAAGTCAAGTCAATTTGTAAATAAATACAATAAAAGTACACTTTCCCTCAAGTTTACAAAAGAAGTCTCTGAGTTTAATACTCATGTCGTTATTAACGTGCAGCAAAAATACGTAACATGTCGTAACGTAAATATTATTTAAGCAGAACTTGCGAAAAAATGATGCAAGAAGTCAACATTTTTGAGTCGGAAAAGATGGTTTAATGAAGTTTTTTTTTTAAAATGTTTTCTGAAAATTTCAGTTCCACTGTTTAACTTTAGTCATGAATGTATCTAAATTTGTCGTTCATTGCAATCATTCTTTCGGCTTCGTAAACTCCTTTTCGCTTAGCTTTTTTCTTGTAAGCGTTTTGAAGAGATGAAAGCTTTACTCTCTCTTCTTCGTGTTCACAGCTCATGTTGTCTGAAAGTTCAGCCAGCTGGTCGCAGAATTCACCAATCCAATCCCTTAATCCAAAAAGTTCTTCCTCGAAAGTTGCTAAAACAGAAAAGCAATTTTTATAAAAACAAAATCCTGTGATACAAAATATTTTTGTATAATACAAAATTCTTTAACAGACTGTTAATATTTTTAATGACATAATAGTCTGTTGAGAGTTATGATAATCCACGATAAAGATAATGATTAAACTTAGCCAATTCATGAATTAACAGAAAAAATGACGAATTTTGAGTAACCATAAAAAAGTGCAAAAATGCAAAATTATTTTCGTGCGAACTTAATAACAAAATTAACCTTCTCTTGCGACTTTACACATTTTTCTATGAATAAAGAAATCGAAACTAAGACCACCAACAATAAAAATAGCAATTAGGATGCCCAAGCATACAAGAGACCGTTCAAAAGCAGGCGAGTCTTTTGAAAATATGTCTTTTATAACTTGATCTGCATCTTGAAGAACGATTCCCTAAACGAAAACAAAGCTTAACAACTGTCGTTAAAAGGACTCAAACTTTAGCCTCATAAAGAATATAATCTTGATATATAATCTCCTTATTTTTAGCCTGTGCTCTATGAAGTCAAAATAAAAAGTTTACCGGAATTCGGGAACTAAACGACGCTGTAAACGCAGAAATTTCATCACTTTTTGATCCGATAAAACTTTCAATGTCTCTTGTCAAAGCCGCACTGAAACCCGACATGACAAAACCGTATCCAGTGTTCCTATTTTCAACGCTTGCTATTTTCAGCGACTTTGCATCTAGTATAGATTGGTAATCCAAGAGTGAGAACGCATCTATGTACACGATATCAACGACTTTATTCTGCAAGTCATCCAGCATTGTTGGAATATCAGTATACTGAGATTCTATACACACATGAAAATACTTTAACAACTTTTCTGACAAGCAGCTCATTTTAAAGTAATTCTCCGGCTACTCATCCACAAAAATAGAACTGCATCATATTTACCTTGAGATATATCTGCATTTTTTAAAATGGCAAGTCTATATTCAAAAGAATTCTTCAGCGCAGCCACCTAAATAAAATCGGATTTAAATTAAACCCATAAAACTGCATAGAAATTTTTTCAAACTCTTTTAGAAAATTCAGAAAGCAGCTGTAAATTTTGTTAAATACCTTGGTATTGTACAGCATGAACTCTTCAGCTGAGCTCAAACTCGTTAAGTTTGTGACTATGAAGCCGACGATTAAGCCGTTCAGAATCAGTCCCGTCAGAAACCAAATCATTGCGAATATTCGTGCAGGAATCGAACGAGGACTTAAGTCACCGTACCTATTTTAGAAGAATAAACATCAAGAGTACTTCTCAATTATGATCTTTACCCGTAAAACAGACTACATACAACTTCTCTTAAAGGAATTTAAAATCAGATGTTTTGTTTGTTTATTCTTCCAAAGTACTAATTAAAGATATCTAATGTAACAAAAGCATTACTTTAACACAAAGTGCTAATTAAAGATCTCTGATGTAACAAAAACAGTATTTTAACACAAAGAAGATATCAACTAGATCAAAAAATACAAGTAGTAAAGCCACCCACTGTATCTTTTAAGACTGCATGGACATAATGAATGAACAGCTATGTAAATACATCAAATGATAATGATATAACTTTGATTCATAATAGGCAGTTTTAAGAATCATAAGTTTTAAAACAACAAATAGATTAGTTTAGTAAACCAATTAACTCAATTGAGTATAAAAATCTTTTTTTGGGCAAAATATCAATTCAGCAACTATTATCAAATTGCCTCCAGCACCTTTAACTTACCCAATTGTTGTCATAGTGACAAAGGCAAACCAAAAGCCAGACAATGGACCTCGAAGTGAATTCCCTTTCGAAAACTGAGTTGGGTTAGAAAACTGGTCCTAAAAAGAAAATTTGTGTACTTCAAGAAAAAGCAGAACATTAAAGTGTCTAATTACAATTCTAACATTTTTCAGGTACCAAAAAAAGGCTTACAGTGAACCATATGAGAATGCCAAATAAAGAAGCAATCGCATAGCTGATAAGCAGTAATGGCCACACATTAAACACACCCAATATCATTTTATTAATCACGTCGTTTATTTTATTTTCATCCCGCACAACCATCAGCATACCAGGTGACTTCACCAGTAAAGAGAATGTACTGTCAGGTGCCACCTCTCCCCCTTCCACTCCGTATATAGGAAAGCTTAAATCAACATCATCATTTATGGAGTTCTTCAATTCAAACTCTGAGCTTTTAACAGGATCATCCCCAGATTTTGACTGAGTAAAGTACAGTTGAGAGTTAGAGTAGTCTTGACATGAGCCACAAGATTGGACTACCATTTCCTGTAACAGCTTAACAAAAAAACCGCTTGGATTCAAACCAGCATCAAGAGAAGTGAAGGGGTTTTTAATGTATAAGTTTGCATAAAGAAGCTGGGAGCACTTGCATGTCCCTGAACAAAAACTAAATTTGATTACCTAACTAAAACTAATTTTAAAACATACCATCACAAACAATTATTACTAGCCAGATCAAAAAACCATTTTTAAAACAGCACAATTGTAATAAATGACACTGACTTGCTTGGTACTCAGGTGCAGGGCCACTTCCAGCAGCGGTATAACCAGCAACGCTTATGTTGTAAATGGCATAGTTAAGAACATCTCTTTGTTTGTAGTAGAGGGTATATTTATCTAAATCTATTGTGATCTTAGTTTTCTCTCCGCTTATTTCTACTCCTGATTGATAGCTCAAATAGTAGACAAGCCTGTATCCAAGCAAAATTCCATTGACAAACTTTGACGGTATCGGTCCCCAAGATACTGACCACCAACTGATTGACTGCATGTCTTTTACAGTAAATTGAGGAACTGGAATGGATGGAACTGGAAAAACAAAACATCAAAAACATTTAAAATGGCTGTTACTAAGTATACTTCTATCTTTTAAACAGCACCATCAACCCAACAAGGTTATCTTTATTTTAATACAAATATAAAACAATAATAGTCTAAATTTAAATTAAGAATAGTCTTAGTTTAAAAATTAACTTACCTCCTTCAATTGTTTTGCACATAGAATATTGAACAGGACTGTTCCCATTTACATTGTATCCATAAACTTCCACAATATACAGACTGTAGGGCTTCAAATTCTTGATTGTGAAAGCATTAAAACCAAACTGAGCTTCTGTCTCTTGATAAGCATCATTTGTCCAATAAATCTTGTATTTTATTCTGTAACCAAGTATTTTACCATTGCAAAACTTTTCAGGAATATCAGTCCACTCAATATAAATTTCAGTTGGATTTGGAGAAAATGTGTTAGCCTCAGGGGGAGGTCTCTCTGGAGCTAAAGTTTATAAATGGATAAACAAATACATAGTCTTTGTGTGTATATAAATCTTCTATAATTACATGGATAGTTAATATGGATTAACTATCTATGTAATTATGACGTTTAACAAAATTCAATGAATAGAAAATGTGGAACACTCACGGTTAGCTGATGTCTCAAAATTAAAAACTGTACTTGGCACACCATTGCCAATATTCAAAGCTGTTAGCATATATGCTTTGTACCTGTGAGATGTTATCAGATCTGGTACTAAGCCAAATCGACTCTTTGATTCTAAGCCTCTCCATTCCCATGTTGAATTTTCTAAATCTGTGTCTTTGTAATAAACATACAACCATATATCTGTTTTGTTTATGCAAGCGTCTCGCACCCATGTTAACATTACAGTATTTTTGTCATACGGTATGGCTGATATGTTGTAAGGCGGAGGACACGATACTTAAAGTAAACAGTATTTAACACTTACTTTGAATAAAATCCAAGTAAAATACCATGTGTAGCTTAATCACTGCTAAAAGATATTGTAGAAATTTATTACACAAGGACTGACAAACAAATAAGTCACTCTCCAGTGTTACATTTATCGTTTTATCTTCTGTTTTTAAAATGACAGCTTAACTTAAAAGAATTTCAATCACTAAAAAGATGTCTTCATTTGAAACATAAGAATTTTAAACACTCTTTTTAAAACACTCTAAAACCAAATGTATTTTAAAACTACCTTAATTTTTAAGCTGAAGCTTTAGCAACATAAAAACAAGAGTTGATCATCTTATGCAAAAGTTTACCTTACTTAACCCAAGGTTTTACTAAAATACACTAAAAAAGTTTAGCTGATCAATTAGATTTAAAACAATATTTTAAACTACTTAGTTTTAAGCAATAAACTTTAGAAATAATATATATATATAAAAATTGTATTTACATCTGATTCAATTGGGGAAAATATAACTTTGTATTTATTTTTTTAGATGGAAAGAGCATAGCTTAGTTTTGAACTAGCTTTATTTGTAAATCGTGCACCATTCAGTAAGTGGAAAGATGCTCTCCATACTTGATTTTATCCTCAATTTTTTTAATTAAGCATAAATATTAACAAAAAATATTGATAGTTTTAAACTCAAAATATTGAAAAGGAAAGTACCTTAATCTTACAAAATATAATTTAATATCTCTGTTTATAAAATCAGATTTTAAGTAAATAGTCATAAATTATGTGTAAAAAGGTGCTAAAAATAGAGTCACTGCTCTGGTATTTCCTGCAATTAATAAAATTTATAGGAGAAAGAGGCTCCTTACTTGGGGCATTGTGTTAAGCAGGATGCCTCTTGCATTATAATATTTATAACTAATGTTTTTCTATAAATGTGATTTTTTATTTTTGAGAGATACTTGGAATTTCACAAACACAAAAAAATATATAGCATACTACATAACCTATATCTAAAAAATCCTATGGCACCCTTATTAGAATCAAATAAAAACTGATGTCAAACTTATAATTCAAAAGTGGTTTACAACAGGTCTCCATATTTACTTGCATACATGACATACATGGTAACTGTTTAACTGAATATTAACAACATACCATCATTTGAAGTATATTGCGTTTTTGCTATACTAATATTTGTTATTTTTCCTACTTCATTGATTCCATCGATAAATTCAACCATTTGACCATACAAATAATCAAATATTAACGTGTAATAAACAACAATGCTGCCAGCTCTGCAATAAAAAATAGTAGCAATAAAAGAAAAAAAGAACTTAAGAAGTAAAATTTTCAATTTTAAATGCCTTAGCTACATAAAAAACAAAATTGATATATTTAAAAACTAAAGAAGAAAAAATATGATTTTTGGGATTTTGTAGTTTTCACCTATGCCTAAGACATAGTCATACATATGTTTTCTGAAAGTAACTTTAATTGCAAAAAAAATATTAGTGTCTATATGAAAAATAGAAAAGAAAAAAACCATTAACAATAGCGAAAGCATCAAACATTGCTGTATGTTGCAGTAAAGTCTGATGATTGTGATATTGCATAAGACATTGTTATAATATTTGACTATGTATTATATAAGGTATTGTCACTATTAGTGTCATTCATAACTTGTTAAGTACCATATTGGTTATGTAATACAAATAATATATGCTTATTCATAATTTTTGATATTTCATTTATATGAAGCACATTCACCTTTTTATAACTGTGCAAACTTCGCTACGGCAATAAATAACCATCAAAATTGAGTGAATTTGAGAACTTAAAATAAAACTTAGTTTGTAGACCAGAATTTAAAAATAGGACTGGATAGTTAATTAGATGTGTAACAGCACAGCCACCTTACAATTGATGTCCAACTTTATAGGTACATAAAAAAGAATCCATTTGCCAGAGATACAATTTGCAAATTGAAACTCAATATTTCAGAAAATACTCTATGGCAACATTTGGATGATGTAGGTTTTATAATTATCATGAAGCAAAAAAACCATTCATATTGGCAAAAAACTAAAAGGCATGTTTGCAGTTTACAGAAACTCACAGATATTGAATGGTTGAACACTGAAGAAAAATATTATGGTTGGATGATTCAAAGTTTAACCTAAAAGGTTCAGATGGTAAATGAAATATGAGAAGACCAATTGGTAAACAATTAAAACAAGTATACACTATTGGAACCATGCAACAGAAGGGAGTGACAAAAGCTTGATGGTATAGAGGGTACTTTTTAGCACTTTTTCATTTAGAACAGTTCTATCGCATTTATGATAACTTGATGATACAGTACATTTGCATAGTAGGTTCAGAAATGCTAAAGAATCATATTAGAAAAGTTCAAATTGTTAAATCTATGCCTCGTAGATGCACTCAGGTTAAAAGTTCCTTCAGCTTCAGAGTTAAAAATAATATAGTTTTTCTTTCTATAATTTTTTATTATATTGCTAAGTCAATATAAAAATCTATGTTTGCATAGAATAGATACTTAGACTATTTATCCAAATCAAAATTTTGTTGTGTTAAAATCAAAAATAAAATTATGTGGTCAACTACAAATGGACAAAACAGTTGACCATCTTAATCCTGCTTTTGGATCAAAGTGAAGTCTGTAACATTTTTCCCAGAAACAATTTATTATTTTAACAACCAACATTTTGTTTCTAAATAATTGTTGTAATAATTTTTGAACATTAAAGATAGAAAATCATGAAACTAAAAAACTCTACCACTTTTTTTATGTCAAAATTATTATTTTCAAAAAATTTCCAAAATTACACAAGAAATCTACAATTGAAATATAAAAAAAAACAAAAAACAACTCACTGAAGACGAGTTACTTCAACACCTCTGAAACCTTTTAGATTTTTTTCTTGGAAGTAAACATGAACCTTAGATAAAGGTATTTTATTAAAAAGCTGCTTAAACTGAATAGACTAAATTGTATATTAATTAGATTTTTTACACACAAAAGATGAAATCTCACAGAAAAGAAAACAAAAATTAATGACAAAACAGAAATGCATACAGATTCATTAAATCGATTAACAAATATGCGAGATTCTTCTGAGTTTATGTCATACATTTTCCATGTCCATGTTTCTAGTGTTCTTTGTATTAAATCCACTTTAACAGCTTTAAAAGGGGAAAAAAAAACAATTCTTATTGCACACTAAAATAAAAACATTTCTTTCAAAATAAACTTCTTTAATTAAAAGAAAAAACAACATACACGTGCAGTTTTGAATGTAGCAAGGCTTTGTCATTATGTCAATGCCGCTGCATTCTTTACCCTTTAATGCAGGTACTGGGTTGTTGCAATAACGCCTACTGATACTTATTCCTTCCCCACAAGGTCTACTACAAATTGACCAGTCAGTCCAGTTTGAGAAACCACCATCAACTAAGAGAAAAGGACATTTATCATTAAAAATATTTGTGCTGCAGACAAATAAAAAATTTAAAAATTATGAAATTAAACAAGTGAAGTGTACCTGGGCAAGGAAAAGCATTACATTCTGGCTTTTCATCTTTATGGACCCCTTGGCATGGAGTACCACCTCCAACTGCAGGTGGATTGTTACATTCTCTAGTGCGAATCTCATAACCATATCCGCATGTTGAATTGCAAGTAGAATAGTTCCCCCAGCTTCCCCATTCCCCATCAACTAAGCCACAACAAAAAAAAATAAATTTCACATGCTATACTTTGGTAATGATTTAAAATAACTGAAACATGTAATTATTAGCATCTGGTTTTTTTAGTTATAACTAAATTTCAACTAATAAAAATGCCAAACATGCAAGTTTAAAGCTGGAGCATGAGATTCATTTTTTTAATTGTATACTTAACTTCTGAGCAAATTAGTTGTGTATTTAGCTCACAACAAAATAACTAAAGAAACTTGACTGACCTGGACAAACAGGAACATCGCAAGCTTTTATATCTTTAGAGTTTCCAACACACCTTCCAATGCAGTTTCTCTTTCTTATCTGGATGCTAGTGTTTCCACAGGTTTCTGAGCAAAAACTCCATTTAGCCCATTTAGAAAATCCAAAATCATCTAAAAGATTTTACTTTAAATGGATTATTAGCTTTTCATAAGTTCAAGTAATGTAATAACCTAAAGACATTCTAGAAATATTCTTAAATAAACACAAAAACTGCTTCCCATGAGAATATTAGTAAAATGTAATAGCAAACAACACAACCAAGTAAAGGTTTGCATAAATCAAATGTTACCTGGACTAATGCAATTGCACAACCTGTGCATTTTAGGCCGACTGAAGTTACTCTTACTCTCACAAGGAATATCTTCTGGTATGTTGATGTAACCACGACACACTCTTGTTGTGTTATCAAAACTAGGGTCTAGTTCAGAGCTATAAACTCTATCAGCTGAAATGTTTGGACATTTAATTGGTGTAGTTGCATCCAGGAAAATTGAAGTATCATTATAAGGCTTCAAATAAAAACTTGAACAAAAGTAGCCACTTTGAGAACATACAGCTGTGCAATTTGTTTCACCTTCAGCTCCGATAACAAATCCTGAGTGTAAACAGCAGAAGTTTGAATAGCATAGTATTTGTGATTTAATTGTTCTAATTTGTAATGTAAAACCCTTTTTTTAAATAAGAAAAAAAAAGTTTAAACAAACATTTTTTAAATAAAGCCCTACTTGAACATCTTGCTAGCTTACAAGTTTCAAAACTTGAGTTGCTTCCAAAGCAGTCATAACCTCCTTCAGTATGTGGAGTACAAATGCGTGTTCTCCACTTTTTACCTTCATCACATGTCTGACTGCAAGCTCCCCAACTTGACCATTCCAACCATTTCCCATCAACTAAAATAAAATACAAGCAGACTTTAAAAGTAAACTGCACTACAATAATTTAATGTTGGTTTAAGAAAACACACTAAAAACCTATAAACCCAAAGCATTGTGTCTTAACATGAACAATTTGCTGAATTATGAATACATACTATATCCCATAGAACTTGCAACAATAAAGATTCTGCTCCCACATCCAGCTTTATTACATGCAGCTACACTAATATTATGAGTGCTTCCACGATCAAGGTCAGTTAAGTCAAACTGAAGGACAGAAAGATTTGTATAATTGAAGCATACCTCTTCGCCACTGGCAGTACTGGTTAATAACTGTTTGCGACAGATTCTATAACTAGATATTATTCCATGACTTTTTTCGATGGGCACACCGGTCCAATTTACTCTTATAGTTCTAACATTTTCACTTGAGTTTGATATGAAATCTGGTGCATCAGGAACTAAAGTTTGTAAAGTAATTTAAACACAAATAGATTATGGTGAAGCAATTTGGTATTTGCATTATCATTATATATATAATAATGTATATATAATAACAATGTATAAATAATAACATAAAATATATAAAAATATAAAAAAACATACAATGTAGCATTACAATTATGTAATGCTACAAATATCACTAGAAACTTGCAAAGTCCAATTTTACCATTTTAGGCTTTAGATTTTATTGGAGTTTTGTGGTGAACTAATTGATTTATTGAGATCTAAAACTTCTCATTCAGTATGTTGACAAAGTTAGGAAAGTTCTTCTTGTAAAACAAAAATAATGCCTGGTTATAACTAAAAAAATACTATTTGTGAAAATCAATTTTGTGATGCTTCTGTTCTGAGAGGGATAAATCATCCAACTTAAGCTTGTATATAGAAAGGAAACTCTACCTACCTCTCAGAGATTGCAAGTTGAAATTTTAAATGTTTTAATAAAATTTAAAAAATCAAATATGTAAAATTTTAAGGTTCCAATAAAAGGTTGCTTCCAAAAGATGTTTGCAAGTTAGCTAAAGAACAAGTTTGGTTTAATAACAATTAAATTTAATAACAATTAAATTAGCTGCTAGTGACAATTCTATAGCAACTCAAACCACAGCAACTCACTTTGTTAGATATAACTAGGTTAGAAAGCTAACTGCTTATTTGGTAAAAAGGCAATTTTCTTTTATTTTAAAATTACCTTTATGGGAAATTTGTTTATGAAAAAATAAGAATTCGATAAAGAGGAAAAATTAAATTGTAAAGGGAATTTTAGTTTTAGTATGAATTGGTTAAATTTTTAACAAATGTAAAAGAGATAAGCTTTCACAGTTAAACAATTTTTTGGAAATGATGATGAAAAGTTGGTTTTTGAAAGCATTTAAATTTTAAAAAACTATGAAGCACACAAGACCAAACTTTTTGAGATGATTGAACCTGCAATAATTGTAAGATGATGGCAGATGAGGAAAATGAGGATTTTAACAATTTTAAGAAAAGAAATTGCTTTTCCCCCACCTATCTACCATCAAAAAATAAAATAAATTATATCAATACTTAGAGCTGGAACTTTGATCAAATTGTTGGGTTAAAATCTGGACCTTTTGATCTATCCAAGTGTGATTTTACATTTGGCAACTGGAAGCATAATCTTTTCAATCATTTCCTGGTAAATAATTGGATCAAAATACCACCTCTACAGTTAGCTAAACCAACCATGTATGACTGAAACAGTGTCAACTAATAAGCATCCTTTGCCATGATTAACAGTTAGAAGTTGATACTTGGAATTAATCCTTTAACAGACAGATTCTGGTTTCTTTCTAACACAATGTTCTCTTGTGCTCTCATATTGTTTAAAATAACTACCTACCATAAAAATCCCATCAAAATCTAGTAATTCATTTCAAAGTTGCACAGCAAACTTGATAAAAAGGAAAGAACTCATCTTTTTTACCGTTACTGTAAATGCACTTTCAATTAATTGCAGCTAAATTTTGTTTTGAGCCAACTTCCATACCATATTTGAAATCCATTCCAAAAAAGAAGCAAAAGAGTTTATCACTTAAAAAAATTTTGGTTGTCTTTGTATGTTAGAGGACATAAATAGTTGATTACTCAGAGAAAACTGTTGAAGTTTGAAAACTGTATTGTTTGAAAACTGTTTGAAGTTTGAAAACTGTATCCTGCAGCTATATACTGAATTTTGGTGCAAGATGTAAGATCACTAGTACCCTTTTTAGACTGAATAAGCAAAACAAGAACATAGATACAACAAGTAATATTAAACTGAATAAATACTTACAACTTTCAGCTGTCACAAGTTGATATGTGCCACTCCAAGGACCAAAGCCGATTGAGTTGAAATACCTTAGGTCTACATGATACACAAATGATGGAAGCAGATTGTCAAACAATATATTCACATTACCATGATACAAATCATCATCTTTAATCATAAACTTATAAACTTCAGCAACTGGTAAAGATCCAAGAGGCAAGTTTGTTATTTCAGATGATGAGTTAGCTTGCGAGTAGTTTGTTAAGACTGCATGAATGCCAACAGCAATACCATTCATATCAAACATATTAGGGGGCAATATTGTAACACGGCCAGAAGAAAATGTCATTTCTATTCTGCTAGTTATTGGAATAGCAACTGGAACTTTAAAAAATCAATTAAAGAAAGTTTAATATTTCTTAAAAATTTGAGATCAAGCTAAAAAATAAAAATATTGGCTTTAGTTCTGTGAATAAATGACAGATAATCTTTTAAAAGAACTACTAAATTAAAAAAAAAACATTTTAAAAAACTCAAAAGAAATATATCCTTATTCCTTTTTATTAATAATTAACAGCTTAGTAGAAATTTATAGATTTTTGTTAGTAAAAAAGTTGTATATTAGTAAGAAAAGTTATACCATCTTCAGCAGTATGAGCACAGCTTTCAGAACTGAAAGGCCCAGTTCCATTAACATTAGTTGCTCCAACTTTGCAACAAATTAATTCATATTTATGTAAATTGACTAAAGTTGCAAAAAGAGTCGTAAAAACATTTTCAAAGAAATTGAATCCAGATTGACTGCCATCACATTTTAATATGTAGTTTTTTAAATCTCCATTTGCACAGCTTATATGTAGCGCATCCCATGATACCACCATTGACATAGAAGAATCATTTTGTAAATGAACCGAACCAGGTGCACAACTTGGAATGTCAGAAAATGTTTTAAAAGACACTTTATTTGAGCTTTGTCCACATCCATTCTCATTGCACGGCTGAATTGAAACTTGATAGCTTGTGTAAGGATGTAGTCCAAATAAAGCTAATTCAAAAACGGTGGTTTGATTGAAAAATCTTAATAATTCCTCTTGAACACATGGCATTGATCTTTCAGCATAATTTTCAAGTGAAAAGGTCAAACTAAATGGTCTATAAAGATACTCCATAGACATAGGCCCAGGGTCATAGCCCTGTGTTACATTTACATGAAATAACCATGACTTATTGACTCCTCGAAAAAATGTAGGACCAAAACCTTCAGGTATAAAAACAGCTGCTCTTGGACCAGTAATATAAAAGTCTTTGATGACAGGATTTACACAATCTGGCTCTAAAATTTAACAACAGCAACAAAAAAATTTAAAAGTCTTACAAAAAATATAAACTGGAAAAAATAATTACAATTAATTAACAGTTTATTTATTTTATTTAAATAATTAACAATTTAAAACTTACAGTCTTTAAATATTATTATTAGCATTTTAATACAATATTAGTATCTTAAGTGTAAGCAATATTTAGAATGCTAATAATATTGTAACCTATTATAATAATATATAACAGTAACATAACAGTAAAATATAGCAGTAATACAGAGACATGAAATTTTTAAGCAATTCGATAACTTAAACATCTAAAATTTTTTATTTCTTATATGCAATTTTATTTTGTGATTGCTTACTTGTAATTGGACTAAGAATGCATATTTTAGAACTTTCAGGTCCAGCAGCAATAGAATATGCATTTACTACAGCCATGTATAGATAACACAAACTTGCATTATTCAAGACAAACTGATTATTTCTGGTTGAAGCAATAGCAAGTAGACTTTGTGCAATTGTTGATGCATTTTTTACTGGGCCATAACGTAGATTGTAAAAGCCTGGTGCAACAGGACTGTTCCAGACTTCTATAGAACTTTCAAGAGGATTCCACTCAAATGTAATTAAATTATTGTTAAAAACTGCTTTTAAACCATCTGGTGCATAATCAGGTGCTTAAAAAATTAATAAAATACTTATTATTGATTGCATGCATTCTTTAACAAATAATTTGCTATTTATAAAGTTCTATTCAATTAATTTGAAATTACTAAAATACAAATTCAAAATCATTTTTACATTTTTAAAATTTTTCATAGAACATAGAATATCAAGCAATTAAACAATAAATGTATAAAAACAATTATTATATAAGTTGTAAAATGTTACTAATTCATTTTATAAATATTACTACACTAATTTTAAACAGTTTTAAGAGAAAAAAGATTTTAGGAAAAAATTATTATTTTTATAATGACATCCTCAATACTTTCATAACTCACCATCACTCTGGGTTCGAAAAATAGCATAGTTTGCAACACCAATTCCACTCCCTTTTTGTGTTGTTGCATAAGCAACAACACATAATTGCATAAAAGGAAAGTTAGAAGTGTCAAAACTAAATTTTAGTTTTCCATTGGTAGAAGGATTATAAGCTATAGAAACAGTAGATTGGTTGTAACTGAATTTACTAAAAAAAAAAAGTCATTGAAACTAAAATAATATAGTAACAAAATAAAATAACATAGTTTCAAAAACCTTTGAAATATAAATTTAAAAAATTTAACAGAAAGAAATTAGGAACCCAAACCTTTCTGAACTATTGCAAGAATCTTCAGATGTTTTAATTCTGTATAAAAACTGATAGCTATATGGAATTCCCTTCCAAGAACTCATGCTTATTTGATCTACATCACATTGCATAATTTTCAATTGTTGATTAGCTATACAGCTCAGTTTAGGATAATCAACAGGCTCTGAGATAGAAATACAGAGGTCAGTTTAAGATAGTCAACAGGCTCTGATGCAGAAATACATTTTCATATAAAATCCCAATAGTGTAAAAAGAAACAAACAAACAAAAAAGAAATTTAATCATTCATTTTTTTATTGTCAACATTATTCTAATAACAGAAAAAGTATCAGAATAATTACAAATAAAGAACAAAAATAATACAAAATTAATGTTAATGCTATTTTAAATTATTAAAAAAAACTATTTATCCAAACCTCCCTCAGCTGTCATAAAGGTTTTAACTTGTGGAATGCAAGTACTCTGTTTTCTTCTGATGGTTTCCAAGGCAAAACAAACTTTGTATTCAGTAAAAGCATCCAAACGATCAATTAAAATGAAGTTGGTGTTGTTAGACCATATTTGATTTGTAATTAAGTTATTATCAGCTCTACTACACTGAATAAAAATTTTACTAATAGGGTATCTTTCATCTTCAAATAGCTCCAAGGAAAAGGCTATAGATGTTTGACTTTGCGAAAGCACTTTATATGATGTAAATCTTGAATAATATACTGAAAATTAAATTTATATAGTTAATTTTGTTTCAATTCAAATATTTTAAATGAGTTCAATTAAAAAAAAAAATTTTGCTTTAAATTTTAAAATAAAGAAAATTACCAAGTAAATCATCTGCTGATTGTGGGTATACTGAAAAGCAAAGAAAATGATAAGATACTGTTTACAGTCAAAATAATTTATTTTGACAAACTAGTTCTTTTTCTGGCACCTCAAAAGAAATTAGTTATATTTTAAGAAACAAAACCTCTAGCAAACAAAACTAACTTGTATTACCTGAAAAAATATTTAGATAGCCATTATTAATTCCAGCAACTTTTTTAAACAGATCATTGCTCTGAACAGTGAGATATATATTCAACCGGCCACAGACCTTAGTACTTAAAAAAAAATATTGCTTTTTCAGAAGACTCCATAATCCATTATTAATTGCTATTTAAATTAAATAGAATAAATATTTTTTTGTTTGATTGAATAAGAAATTTACTTATTAAATTATTTTACCTCTGACCCTTATATATTGAAGTAATTTCAACTAACAAGAACTCAGTGATTGATGAATGAAGTAATTCTGTTACCTTTTAAAAGAAGATAATAAATTTTATAGTTCTGTTATCTCTTAAAAGAATGCACATTAAAGTAGCACAAAAACTCATATAAAAATTATTAATTATCTCATGTTTATTATATCTCACATATACTTATCAAAAACAATTAAAACCTGAGATTCCAGTTTGCTAACAACATTTTCATAGAGATAGTTACCAGGTAAACAATTGTCATAAATCCAGACTTCTATTGAGCAGAAACCAAACTGTGATGGTTTAGTCATCTGTTTAACTTTTTCTGAACTTAGTCCACCTACAATATTAAAAAAGAAACTGTCAAAATGTTATCTGATCTCAAATTGAAAATAAAATTATTTACTTTAAATATCTATATAATTACAAACCTGTCAACTGTCTCCAGAAAATGACATAAGGAGGAACATCTCCAACAAATATTTCATCAAATAAAGTAGCATTTGATCCAACCCTGGACACACGCACATTATTTTCTGTTGTCAAAGGTAGAGTAGTAGATATGCATTCAGTGCTTGCAACAGGTTCACTATCAATATAAACTGTTATGCTGCCATTAAAAACAAATGCAAAATTGTACCATAATCCAGATTTTCCAGGCAATTGATATAAGCAGTCATCATGAAAAACCAGGGTTGGTGTTAATGCTGTAGAAACATTAGTGCTCATCACACCACAAATTAATGTTACAAGTGATGTAGTAATAATTGGCTGATATTCATCTAAACTTTCGCAGGTGTGTCTAACCCAGACTGAAAATGTATGAGAACTACCACTAAGATAATTCAAAATATCTTGATCCCCAACAACAATACCCTTTGCCTCAGTTGACAATCCATAATTTATAAAACCCAACACTGAAACAGTTTCTGAAGATAGTTCAACTTCATAACCATCACTGATCCCAGCCAAAAACCTTCCATCCTCAACTTTATTAAATGGCTGATATAAAGTCTTGTTATAATCATTTAGATCTGAAAAAGAATTTCAAGATAACTGTCATGGTCTTCACAAATCACTTTATTTAAGCTTAATCTGTAATTTAATTTGTAATAGTACATTACAGTTAATTACTGTAATCGTTCATAACTGTTGTACATAACAGTTAAAATATAAATTGGTTTTCTATGATGTATTTTATCAACTAATTTAAAAGTTAACTTTAACTTAATTTCTATTAAATTTATTTTTTTTGTTTATTAGAAATAATTTTTTTTTTTAATTAAAAGTTCTAAAGCTTTATCTAAAAGGGAAAGAACAGAAAGTACAATGGTCTTAAAAAAGCTTAGATACAAACTAGAATAAAAAAAAGAAAATTGCTGATGATGCTTAAAATTTTAGAGGTTTTTTAAATATAACGCTGAAAACAAATACAAAGCTAAAGAGACTTCAAAATCTATTACAAGTTCAAAGGTTCAGAACTATATAATTATGGCTTGGATCAACATTTCTCAACAAAGTTAGCTACTGCTTCTTTTTTGGAACCAGGTGCAATTAATTCAAGCTAATTTACAAAACTTTATTTGAAGGTCAAACCATTATCAAATGTAAGATATAAGGATGAATATCATTATATAAAACTTTATTTGAAGGTCAAACCATTATCAAATGTAAGATATAAGGATGAATATCATTATATAAAACTTTATTTGAAGGTCAAACCATTATCAAATGTAAGATATAAGGATGAATATCATTATATAAAACTTTATTTGAAGGTCAAACCATTATCAAATGTAAGATATAAGGATGAATATCATTATATAAAACTTCATTTGAAGGTCAAACCATTATCAAATGTAAGATATAAGGATGAATATCATTATATAAAACTTTATGTGAAGGTCAAACCATTATCAAATGTAAGATATAAGGATGAATATCATTATATAAAGCAAGATTTAACGCATGCTCTTAACATAAAAAAATGACTATAATCAAGATGGAGGAAATTTTATCAACTTCCCTGGATCTTGACCCTCTTGAGTTTTTCATATGGAGATATATGCTAAACAAATTGAATTCAATACAAACCAATAATTCAGGGCAATTTAAATGTAGTTTAGTCAAAAAATGGAACCAAATAAATAGGTTTTAAACCTCTAAAGGTATGGCAAGCATCATGCACATGTATAGCATGCAATGAGTTCAAAACAAAAATGGGAAAAGATATTAAGACAAACAATGAAAGAATTGAGTCAAGTTAAAATGTTTGGTATTTTAATTTTTGCAGGTAGTAAAATTTAATTTTCTTACACTTTTTTGATTTTTTTGCATATCATGTCTTTATCAAAATAAGTTTTAAAGAAATTAATAATTACTTTCGAAAAATCTTTTTTGAAAAAAACTTTATTATACATAAACTTTCTTTGTTTAATTTACTGCTTGCATGTATTTATTACTGCATATTACTTTTTTTAATCAACTATTATTCAAAGAACTTGAAACTTAATCATTCTAGGTACTTTATTCAATAACTTAATTTCAAATCTGATTCAATCTTCATTTAAAACACTGCACTAAAAGGTTAAAAGTATTTTAGAGAATTAGTTCATTTAGGAAATATTCAAACAAATCTTTTATATCAATAAAACAATGTGCATTTTCATACACCATATAAAGGTAATTTAGTTTCTTAATAATTATCTAAAAAGAGGATTATATTATTTTTTTTTTTTTTTTAAAAAAAAAAAAAAGCAATAAAAAATAATATTAATTATAATATTAATATTAATTAACAAATAAAGAAATAGTTAAAATAACTTAAACAATTCACCTTGAAGACAATCTCCATTCTTATCAAAAATATACTCCCATGGATACAACTCCCATTCACCATAATAAGAATTACACCACTCACATTCATTCTTCTGTTTGATGCATGCAGCATCCACTAAGAAAAATATAAAATTTTCTGCCAAAAAATATCAATAAACACAACTATTCAAACTTGTTAAATATTTTCCTTCATTTTTGAGTATGAAATTCAAATGTGAAATATTAAATCTAAAAATATTTATGCAGCTTTAAATACAAACTATTAAATTCTTTTTATATTTAGAGTGGAAACAGGTTTAGTATAGCAGTATATTTTCTAAATCAATAACTTTCTTAAAAAGCACCTGGAACTTACACGACCATTTATAATTATTCAAATAACAGGAAAACTTTTTGAAAAAATGCATAAATTTTACATTTTATGTAACATTGTTAAATCATGATGATATAAACATGGATAGATTATTTTTAAAGAAATTCAGAAAAAACTCATTAATTATACAAGTGTTCAATTAATCAGTGTTGAATTATACAAGTGCTCAATTAATCAGTGCTGAATAATACAAGTGTTCATATTATCTCAACTAAGTATTTACAACCTCTTTTACCTAAACAAGTTTTTTTCATGTAACCTTAATTCATAGTGATGCAGCATTTCAAGTGATTTTCTTTATTTTTCCCTTCATTTATAAGTAGAACATTGAAAACTTTGAAAAGTAGTGTCATTCAAATAATTATCAATGGTAGTGTATTTGCTTTACTAAAATTTTGTCAACCAAGTAGTTTGCATATTATGAGATGCAGTCAATAGCTTTTCCTTTTAAATTTTATAAAAACAATACTGTATATATCAGTGTATAATTTGATCTGCTGTAATAAGTTTTAGGCAAAAAGAGCGGTTTAATATTTTTTAGCTCATGCAAAAGTCAAAGTGCATTTTCCAAATATGGCTATTTTAAAAACATTAACAACATTCCAGAACTTGATAATAAAAAACTAAAAAATATTTGTCATGAAAGATTTTGACAAAATTTTTTTTATCAGAGTCATTCAAATCACAGTTACAATCAATTTTTAACAATAAATTTACAAAATAGAATAAGCATTAAACAACTATCCATTTTAATAGCAGAATTGAAAACTTTTTGTAGGTTAGTTCCTGCTTTGTTTATTCATCTTAAACATTTTTTTTTGTTTGGGCTGCTAGCCTTGCAAATTAAGATGACTGTAAAATTTTCCTTATCTTTCACAAATCTTTTGTTTGTCAAGTACTGTGAACAAAAAAGCTGACAAGAAGTTACAAAATGACTTAAGAAGTATGTTGCAAAGAATCCTACCATGTCCATTAGAAAAATGCCAAAGCTTTTGAAGTTGATGAAAAGACCATGAGGACTCTAAAGACTTTTGATAAGGTCAGTGTTTTCAGGCTTATCAATCAAATTTTGATAGAAAGACTCAAAGCTTTAGTCTTTCTATCAAAATTTTTGCTAAGAACTTTTAGTATTTACTATTAGAACTAGTTCTTTTAACCCAATAGAGTTTCAATCAGTTATTACTATCAAGCTGTTTTTCCAATTCAAAGTTCTACAACTCAACATCTTAATTTTTGATCAAATAACAACTTCAACATGGTAACTTGCTATCAGCTTGCTTTAATTCAAAGTATTTTTTAACATTTTTTCAAAGTGTTGTTAGCTAAAATATTTTTTTCATCTTTCAGGTAACAAATGGAAGTACTCATTGGAAAGGCCATTGTGAAATGATAAAAAAAAAAAAAAATAGTAGTCCAATATCTCAATATCTGGTGAATATGGCAGATGGGGTAACACATCTCAATTAGATACTTAAACAGTGCATTCTTTGTCCTTAATATAAAAATCATTGTTGCTGAATTATTGGAACTATTCTATACAACTTTTTTTGGATGAAGCATTGTTACCAAAAGCATCTACTTGTATACAAAAGATTTATACAGCACTTTTATGCAACAGAAATTATTGCAACTATTGCAAATTATTTCTCATGAATCTTGAATAGCTGTTACCTAAGTCAACATATTTAATATAATAAAACAAACAATTGCTAAGTGATTATCTGAAAGTCTTGTATCAAATATCAGAGTTTTTTTACAGTACAATCAATTAAAGTGGTATCATTATAGGACAAGTGGTACAAATGGGCACACGGGGAAATAATCAGTTTAATTGAAGAAATTTTTAAAAATATCACTTATATATCTCACAATACTAATTACGATAGTAATTTAAAAATGGCAGAAATTTATTCAAGTACCCAATATAGTAATAAAGATATTTTTACAAAAAAAAAATAAAAAAAAAGTTCTACAGGGTTTGCAATTCATTTATACAAATAAACTTTTACATTAATAAGTTTAGTAGATAATAAAATACCAAACAGTTTACTAACAAATACCTGACTTGTTAAGACACAACTGTGCTGCTTGTAATGCAGAAGGAAATAGTATTTCTTTAAACATTTGAAAGCAAAATATGTTATTTTCAAGTACAATATTCATGCTTGAATTTTGTGGAAGATGTACATCATCATGAACAATACCCTAATTTGTGAACCAAATGTAAACTTTGAAGTTTCTTTTGAAAGATCCTTACACTCTCTTTCATATTTTCAAAAATTATTTTCAGAGCTGTTAAAAATATGAAGATAAAGAATAATCTCTTAAAAAATAAAGATAAAGATTTTTGTAATACTATCAAAGGAAAAATATTTACAGAATTGAAATCTACTTCAAGTGACAATTTCAAAAGCTTCCGTTCATATTTCACCACCACAAAATGCCAATCTAATGAAGAGTCTATGTTCGTGTATTTTGTTGAACCATCAAATGTCAAACTAAAAAGAGACAGAGGTTATTTTAAAATAATTAAAAGAAAAACCAAACATTAAGATTATTATTTTAAGTTATCAATAGGTTTATAAAAAGCAAAAAATATGTATAACTTGACAATGCCAAGAAAATCAAGACTGTTTTAACTCATGATGGAAAACTACTCTCATATAACTTGAGTGTTAACAAAAAATAAAAATATGTAACATTTTTATAAAGTTTTTACCAATTAGTTAAGTCAATTTATAATGCTAAAAATGCTATTTTGATTATCTTTTCCTATTAAAGGACAAAATTTTCAAATTAATCAAAAGTTACTTACGAAATTGATGAGCTTTGAGAACTAATGTATACTACTTTCCCATAGGTAAAACTCATAACTTGAGATGAACTAACTTTATACCAAAATATGAAAGTAAAATCTTTATTTAAATCTGCTTCTGAGAAGAAAAGATTTTTTTTTGAAATTTTTTCCTTGTATCCAAACAAAAATTGCAAAATGCTTCCCATGGAATCTTGGGATACCCTTGCACTAGGGAAACTTGTGAAAAGTTCATTAGATCCTCTAGCGAAAATTGCTGGTTTGGGAAATAAGGAAGAATGATTTGAATATTCAGAAATGTTTCCACTGTCTAAATTATAAAAGCATTAAGTAAAATAATTTTGATTGCTTTAATAAAAAAAAGTTCCTTTAGTATAAAATTTAATTATGATAAAGGATCTTTAACTGTTTCCTTTAAAAAGAATAGTTGAATATGTTGGAATCATTACTCAAGCCTTATTTTAATCATTTCTAGTTTTAAGAAAATCACAAATAGGGCTTGCAACAATGACTTTTTTGGACTCAAGAAAGTGCTACAGATATCGCATGATATTTTTTGTTGGACTAAAGAAAATACTATCAATATCTCATGATGTTTGATAAGAACAAATATAAAAAAAGAAACAAACAAAAACCTAAAAACAAAGGCTTCACTGTAACAAAAGTGAAGCCTTTGTTTTTAGGTTTTTTGTAAGCAAAAAACACCTAAAACTGAAGGCTTCACTGTAACCAGCTCATCACAACTACTAAAAAACTGAAAGCTACCAAATGCAATATAACCACTACCAAGACCATTTTTCAATGCAACAAATTCTACCTGTACAAATGAGATGAAATTTCTAAATTTTTTGAAGTTTAATGCAGGTAATTAAAAAGAAAAAAAATAGTTTATAACTTACCGATAAAAAATTATTACCATCTTTACCCAAATTTATGTAATCATACACCCATTTGTCAAGACCTTCTTGACGGTAGAAAAAAGCAAGTTCTTGTTTAACATTATTGCTATACCCTAACACCACAAGATTTACAAACCCATTCCCACCAAACTTAAAGCTATATGATAGACATGCTCCAGTAACAGGAAATGAAAGTGACGTCAGAAAATCTTGAGAACTTTGCTTGATTGCACTTGCATAAATATAACTACCTAATGAAGACAAAAATAACTGATAAGATAAAATATTAATATTAAAAATATATATGCAGCAAGGTTACTATTCAATAACAAAAACATGAGAGCATTGAAATTACCTGGTGAAGGCCACTCATATGAAACTTTCAAAATGCTCCCTGGTTTTAGTAAAGTATTGTTTATTTTTACCACAATTGTCATCGGTATGGTATAAGAGACAGTTTTGAGAAGGTGACTTAGCAAAGAGGTGAGATCAGGTGAGGTGATAAGAATCTGACTGGAACTTGCTGATTCACACCACTGAATATGGCTAGAAACTTCAGGATGGTTTGGTAATTGCATAATTAAATTGAAGCATCGATCAGTTTTTGGCAAGACCAATGAACCCTCTAAATAAAGGCTCATCAACCGTATGTTTCGAAATTCAAGAGCAATATTGTCAAAGTAGATTGTGGAGTAGTTATTAACATTTTCTGGACTTATAATAAAAACATCATCATCAATAAAGTCATCTTCTGTAACATTCTCCATGTCCAAAGATCTGCTTAAATATTCAACAGTGCTAGTTGTTTCTGAAAAAAAATACCAACATTTTCTTTGATTTTTAAGTAAAAAAAAGGTTCATGCTAACATTATAGCTACAACTTTGTTACCAAGATGGACAATTTATCTCCTAGGAGCATACCTAATCATTGAATTGAAGTTTTTTGTATTTTATTGTTATTCTTATTTGTTTGAAAAACATGAATAGCTTTTTCTAAATAAAATTCATTTAAATTTTTTCTAATTATCCTGCATCATGGGACAGGAGACATGTTTTTTTATGATAGTTTGTAGAACTTTTAAATATTGAAAAACAAATTTATTTTTTAGCTAATGTTGTAAGTTAATAGCTTATGAATTGGTTACTTAATAGAACATATAAAGCTTCCTTTTTATAATATTTAAGGCAGTAATTAAAAAAGTAGAAAAAATAATAATTGGAAAATTAATAGCAAAGTATTGCAGTAGAAAAAACTAGAATCACAAATTGGATAGAGAATTTAATATTACAAATGTGAATGGAACTATTATTCTGTTTCCATACCTATTAAAAATAGGTATGGAAACAGAAAATTTTATAACTTATACATTAAACAATTTTAAATGTTTTGCATTATCTAGTTGATAAATATAAGTTATGATTTGCTATAAAAGTAATTATATGCAATGCTGCAGTTGTGAACATTGAAAGAAAATCTAGTATAATAGTGCTTTTGCAAAAAGAATTTGAAAAGAATAATTTCAATTTTTTTAATTTATTAGTTGTCAGTACCACATTATAGAGCTTTAAAACAAAAAAATGGACAAAACTAATCATATTAGTTATTGTTTTATTGATCAAAGGATAAATAATATTTTTTCTATTATTGTGGAATTTCTTAGAATTAATTTCTAACTGAAAGTTATTTTTCTTTCCATCAATTTCTGAACTTTTAGTACCATAGCCTTATGAGGTTATGAAAATGTTATCAATATACTGTAAATAGAACATTTATGATGAATTTTTTATATTTCATTGTAGAAATAATATACATAAAAATTTTATTTGATGTAAATATCCCAATCATAGACCAATAAATAATAAAGATTTAAGTTTTTAATAAATTTCTTAATTAAGCCATGAAACTTAAAATATACCTAACTTAAAAAAAATGTTGCAGCAGTTGTAACTTACCCAGAGTTTCACATGGGCATACCATATTTTGACAGTAACAGTCTGAGCCAAAGCTGAACCCTGATGGTGGAGTTGCATCTAGACTACTCCAGTCTATTAAAAATACAAAAAGTATAAAAAAAACTTTTCTACTAAAAATCTAACACTTGTTGCTAAGATTTTTAACTGCTTTGTATGCTTTTGTAAACTTACACTTAAGCAAACAAAACAGAAGTTATATTTATTGCATATACCAAAGAGTAAAAAAAGATGTTTTATTACATATAACAAACTTTGTTTCAGAGCTGATATAGAGAATATTGGCGTTGAATGAAAAAGTAAAAGGCTAAAACAGATAAGATCTTTGTCTGAATTTTGGTAAACAATGCAAAAAAATGTCATGTTAGGAAATTTTAAATTTAAGTTTTTATTTGGAGAAGAAAATTAATTTATACTTTGAGTTTCTTTTTCTTTGTGTAGCTTTAATTAAGGTTACCATTATGAAATATTAGCAAATTATTTGAAAACTGTTTTGTTTCTCTTTTTAAATTTCAATTTTGCATTACTTTATTTAAACATTTTAATAAAATTTTTAGCTTTCCAAAATAATTGTTGTACTTGATTTTAAAAAATTACATCAAAAAAGAATAATCGAATAAAAAAGAATTTAATCAAAAACTGATGTATTTTTTTTTTAATTTATAAGAGTATAACCAATAGTACCAAACAAAGATTGTTTAAGTAACTGCGATACTTCATCAGCTGAAATCGGAGTACTCCACATTTTGATGAAAGAAAGACTCCCACGTAGGTCTGATTGATTATTGTAATAATCAGCATACACTAGGAGGTATTCATTAAAAGAATGATTTGTAGAAATTATGCTTGAATTAGAAACAGTGCCATTATCCATTAAATCTTCATTAAGAAAGAAGTTCAGGCTATCTTGTTGTTTAGACCATACAAGCGTTAATGTATAAGGGGCTTCAGTAGGGTTCTCTATGTTTGCTTCATACACATGATCTTTTGTAACAACTGTAGCCACAATTTTGTTATCATTATTCAAATGAATATTAAATCCATAGCCAAAGGTTCTTGTTGGATACCCACCTAAGCCAGCTGAAAATATAGGGGCTGTTGTGTCTGCATCTGAAAATTTATGCAAATATATAAATAAAATAAATTACAAGGTGTGTATTCAGCTTTTTTATTAGCCATGAATTTAAAACTAGATTAAATAATAAACCAAAGTGGTTTTTCTAAGAAACTCCAGCTTAAAAATCATACTAATTTTTGTCATGTATGGCATAACCTAAACAAATTAAAAACTTACTTTAGTAAGTTTTTAATTTGTTTAGGTTATGCCATACATGACAAAAAATTTAAAATCATTGCAACTAAAATAAGCTTTTTTTAACATTTTTTGTAGTAAAACTACAAAAAATAAAGTACTTACATTCACTTCCATAGAACTCAAAATTTATTAGTTCAAGATTCCGTGAAGAGGAAGTTACATAAAAGTTGTTTGTTTCAAGGGCTCCTTTAAATGTAACATACTGACTTTCACCACCATTTAAGTAGTACTGATTTGAAAGAAAAATTGAGCGTATTAAAAGATTTTAAAACTTAAAAAAATGAAAATATCTTTATTGTAACAATACATTAATGATATACCTTTATTGTAACAATACAATAATAGTATAACTTATTTACCTTATCAATATAAGTGTAAAATGTATTAAAGTAGTCTAAGTACTGGATATTGAGAGTAACAGTCATTTCTGATGTAGAGTTGGTCCATACTCGCATTCCTAATATATAATAAACTTGACCAAAGCTAATACTTTTGTAACCAGGTACAAAAATATAATAAGAACCATAATAATTTGAATGTAGTTCATCAAATCCAGCCACATTTTTAACATTTGAAGGAAATAATGATCTCACACCACCAACAACTAAGAAAAAATATTAATTCTAAAATAAATAAAACTCTTATATTAGAATAACTCTGTATGAAAATCTTATTTTAAAAAAACAAAAATTCTTTAAAACCAATGAATTCAAGATACTGTAGCCAAGACAACCTGCAATAACTTGGTATGACTTAAAAGCCTAAAAAAATGTTTATAGAGAGCTGCATATGGCTTGCAAGATACAGTTTGGCCATCCCAGATACAGCTTTATAGGACTTTAAATGTTTTTAATATTTAACATTGAGCAATATAAATAAGGGAACTAGGTTACAGAAGATTTAAATTTTTTCTAACTTTTATCTTAACCAAATAAACTCAACAACAGTTCTATAAAAATTAATAACTTGGCAATCAACCATTCACTGCTAGAATAACTGTTTTTACATTAACAGTTTGAAATAAATTAATGCCTGCATCAATTTAATAAATTGATGAAAAAAACAATAAAAATGTAATATTTAAAATTAACCTTTGTTTCTATATGCCAACACCAATGTTATATCACTTCTGTCAACTTTTATCAATATTTCTTTTGTACATACATTATCAGGCAATATAACAATACCAACATCCCTCACTAAACCATGATATTTTTTTCGAACTGTTTCCAGTAGGATTTTTAAGCTTATACTTTTAGAAATTACACCATTAACACTCTTTGAGTCATTAAACATGACTGTGATATAATCAGCTGTCTGAAGTTTAAAAGTTACACTTGAATATTCGAGGTATTTAAGAGAAAAAAAACTATTTCTGAATGAGTCCCCTTGTGAAACTAACACATAAGCTCTGGCAACAAAACCATTATTTTGCACATTGTTCATTTTGAACTCAAAGTTTGTAACTTCAGCATTTGATGGGAACATAACATCTGCAAACAAAAATGAAGACACTACATTGTATACTATTGAATTTCCTGGACCATATGAATTGTGAGCATCACATCCAAAGTGTAATGATTGAGGTTCGTCATTAATGCTAGAATCAAAGTAAAAGGCAAAAGAAGGCCGAAAGTTTGCAACAACATCTTCTGAAGAAAGATTAGCTATAAAAAAAATTTAACAAAGTGGTGAAAGTTTTAGTAGTATCCTCACTTCAGCATAAAAACAAAAAATTTGCATTTTGCATTTAAAAGTGAGAATTGTATTTTACAAAACTTGTAAAAAAAATTAGTATTAAAAAATGGTCAAAGAATTTTCATCTTTTCTTTAGCCAAGTGATTGGTCAGGTTAGAAAATATTACATTAAATTATACTAACATAAAGTTCTGGAAAAAACCATTCTATTATACCTGAAACACCAAGTTGCAAAGTGAACCCAGTATCACACAAGTGAGGCTGGGTAAAACAGGAAGGACCATAATGACTGCTCATAAGCCTGTTCAGCGAGTTTATCTTTTGGAGATATCTTGAATCTCCATAAAGTGTCTCAATACCTTCAGTGTTTATATATTCAACAAGAAGATCACCATTATTGGAATTTGAACTTTTCCAAGTATAGTCAGCTATATAAAAAAAAATTTTAAAAAGGTTAATATAGATTTTAAAACAGATTATAACTGATGTTTTTTTGTAATGATTTATTTTCTCTTATTGTTAAGAAATTAAAATGGAACAAAATTCAAAGTTAACTAGAAGAAAAATTACTAATTACCTTAACAAACAAAAACTGCCTTAACTATATTTAGAATGGTTTCAATAATATTTTTTAAAATTGTCTTAACCTGTAAGATGCACGCTTCCTTTCACACTTATTGTAATACTGTTTAAAACATTTTCAAAAAACTTTAAGCAAGAAAGTTGGATTTTTTTAGTTCGGAAAGGAAAGAATGAGACTTCAGGAGTAACCACAAATATCTAAAATTAAAATTATTTTTATGTTTAAAATCCTTTCCTGCTGTATGTATGTATGTATGTATGTATGTATGTATGTATGTATGTATGTATGTATGTATGTATGTATGTATGTATGTATGTATGTATGTATGTATGTATGTATGTATGTATGTAATGTATGCATGCATGCATGTATGAATACATGCAAGCATGTAAAATAAAACTTACTTATTACTTACAATATCATCAGTAAATAACATGTTATCCCTATATGGGATATATTTGTCATTTATATCATAGTAAATACAAAATCGCAGGAGCCAGTCAATATTATCAAACATAAGTCCAGTAATTAATAATGTATCATTCAGTATGATTGTAAACCAATCATTCTCTGAAAAAACGAATGAACCAAGGATAGGCTTTTCTGAAGAAAGAAAAGAGAATAGTTACAGCAAACAGTATTCATTCTAACAGTGTTAAATGGCCTAATTATTTTCAAAAACATGTAACTGATTGTTGTTTATTATAAGATATCCTTTTAAATGAGACTAGTAACTTTTTTAATATCTCTTTAATAGAGTGACTTTTTAGTAAAAATATATTGTTTTTATTTGCAAAAGCTATGCTTTTTGAATAAAGTCTTTAAAAAATTTTCAGAAAAGTAAATTATCTAAACTAATTTTATAGTTTTTTTACATTTTATACCTGGATACTTAAGTGAAAATTCCAAATACACTATAAAAACAATCTTAGATTATTACAATTGGATTAAGATATCTATTTTAAATATGAAATACAATTTGGCTATAACAGAATAAAATACTTCTTGAAGAAATCTTTTATAAAAGTGTGCTTTTAAATTAGCAGCTACTTACTAAACTTATATCGAACAGACTCAATGAACCTAAAATTGAAGTGTAGTAAATCTCCAGATTCTACATCAACACGAATTTCAGAAGCCATGAACACATTCTTTAAATTATAACTGCACCATGCTGTGGAAAGATCACTCTCAAACACCTTTGAAATTAGGCAGATTTTATATATAAGTATTTTGTAACGCTAAGCATCCTTACTTATGTCCACAGTTTAAAATTTGCACAAACAAAAAGTTTGCTTTTTGTAAGTATTTATATTTCTAAATCTTTATTGCATTTTACAAACTCAGTAAAAATGACAGGAAATAAAAAAAGCACAAAAATTACTTTAGTGACGTTGCCTTCTTTGTAATAAATAAAATCTCTATCGTTATTTAAACGAAAAGACAACAAAACTCTTTGAACAATGTTTGAATAATTAGCCGCAAGAATAAATTGATACACCAACTGAACTTGAGTCAATTTCACAGAAAACCATGCAACTGATGATGTATCAAACTCTGTATCAATTGGAATTAAAGATTCAACACTGTCACTTGTAAGATTCAATATCAAAGTTTTAATTTGATCCAAAGTGTATTCTGAACTGCCAGCATAATAAGCCTCAGAAATTTCATATTCATTTAAGTCAGGTGCATCAAAGTACGCTAAAATAGTTAACAAAAATGCTTAGTTTTAGTTTTTAAAAAAATATAAAAGTAAAGAAGTTTTAAAATAAGGAAATTCTTAAATAATTGTTTAAAGTAAAATTTTTCTGCATACAAATGGAACAAAAAAATACCTACCAGGTTTTCTAAACATATAAACATAAACATCAATGTATGCTACACTTGTTGTTTGAAAGTTATTGTAAGTTTCCAATACCATGAACTTGGCAATCATACCATTAAAGCTGATAACATTAGGATATAAATTATAATTATAGAAACTATTATAGCTACTGTTTCCATTGGTATAAACACCATAATCTTTATTTATTCCATCTAAACTTTTTAAATATACTTTAAAACTGCTTTTATCAAAATACTGTTTAGAAAATATTGTCGCCCCAGTGACAAAGTACTCCTCTGAAAAACTCAATACAAAAGTGACACTCTTTTGTAAGTAAAAATATTTAAGAGCACCAGGTCTTATGTCATCATCTGTATAAATGCTAAACACAATGACTGGTGTCAAGTCTAAAATTAAAAATAAAAGAAATACTTATAAAAGCAAACAAAAAATATTTGCACTTCAAATAAACAAATAAAATGATTTTGCAATAATAACAAAACATATTGATCAAATACAACAATTTTGCAACATTAACAAATATCTTGAGGTGGTGCTTCTTAATAGTGGAGATTTTTTTACGGCATTTCTATATAACCATGCTTTCTATATTTTATCATATGAACTTGATATGTTGCTTTTTACACTGTACATGTCACAGCAAACCCTCGTTAGCTGGGACATAGAATATTTATAGAAACCCAAAACTTTTTTGTTGAGATTAATCAGTGCATGACAAAATTGGCAGTTAAAATATCATAGTTTACAAACAAAGAATTTACATCTAGCAAAACTATTGAAACAACACTCAAAATCACTCAAAATATGATTTAATAACATAACCCAGTATCTCAGCACTGCAACTTCATCAATAAGTTGAGCAAAATGAAAAGAAATTACCTACTTCTTTGTAATCTATATTTAATATAGAACATAACATGTTTACACTATAAATAAAACTTAGGTGTCATTTAATTCAATGGTCAGTAAATTAACCAAGTGGTCAGTTATTTAATCAAAATGATTTGTATTTTAAACAAAAATGTGAGTGAATAAGATATGAAACATACCCAAACAAGAAAGATGCAATTTTCAGAACAACTAGGTCTCAGATAGTTAGGTCCCTTACAGTTACGATAACAAACTTTTAGGCCTGAGAGCCATTTAGGTCTACATACATTTAGGTTCATTACATTTTATTGTTAAGAAAGAGAGAAGAGAGAGAGTTGTGAAAAGAGAAAGATAGCGAGGAGAGAGAGAAAAATGGAGGGAGAGGAAGAGATATGCTTTGCTTTTTCTTCTCTTTCTTCTCTCCTCTAACAATTTTTCTCTCCTCTAACAATTTTTCTCTTCTACCAAAAAGAGTTTTAAGAATCCTTGTAGATAATGGACAAAAAATCCAAATTAAACAACCACTATCTTTATAACAACCACTATAAAGCTACTATGTAACACTATATAACCGCTATATAACAACCAACTATATATCTGCCTATAAAAAATTAAAATATGACAGTTTATCCATTTCTCTTGGTAAATTAGAACAATGGTGCGGAGACAATAATGTTCCCAACAGTGAGAATGAACCTTTTTATAGTAATTTACAAAATTGTTTTCTCTGATGGTTCAGATATACAACAAAAAAGTTATGATGTCCAATACAACACAAAATTTCACTAGAACCTGGGTACATTGAAGTAGAATGGTTGAATTCTCATCAAACTTGGCATGAAGATTTAGACATTACACACCAAGTATGTATAATACTCTTGAATAATTCAATTATTGAAAGGTAATGAACGGTAAAATGAAAGGTAAAAACACTTTAAGGGAAGATGAAAGGTAAAAACACTTTAAGGGAAGATGAAAGGTAAAAACACTTTAAGGGAAAGGTATTCTAAAGGTTTAAAAAAGTTGTGTTAGAGGTGATTGCAAAATGGTTAAATGAATATACAATAAACATGAAAAATACAGTCAAGAACCAACAATTACACTAAATTTGTGGACAAATGTTTATCAGTGGGCCAAGACCAACAAATCAATCTCATTTATGCAAAAAGGTGAATCAATTGAATATTATCTACCTACAAATGATGAAATAAAAACTACTCAGACAAAAATAGATTGCATCAAACAAATAAAACGGAAGACTTTTAATCAATTCAAACAAAAACCTTTTAAGTCTGGACCTTAACTACAGAGGTTGCAAACTAAATCAGCACCATTCTTATTTTGTTTACTTAAAATTCACGCTCAAAATCTTTTGAGCTTTGGTGGCAAAAACTGTTGATATCTACTAGACAATTCATGTATCATCTAGTAGATATCATCAACTGTTGATATCTACTAGACAGTTGTATCATCAACATAATGGAGGAAGAAACCATTGTTTTAGTGTCTGTTGTTTTTACTAAAGAAGAGCAATGGTCCGCCATGACCATGATATTCATACATAACAACCTTGAAATTTCAAATCATGAGGTTACAAACATCACTGGAATGCTAAAGATTAGAAAAGATATTCGGAAACCAAGAACCCAATTGCTCTCATCACTTGCAAAAAGATGGAGGAAGTCAGAGAGTGAGAACTTGCAAATTTGTCAAAAAAGTGCAACAAATGGTGGACAAAAACCCAGCAAGGTTGTTCATATCAATTGCTAATGAGTTGAAGTACAGTGCCAATACAATCAGATTATACATTTTGGAAGATTTGAAGTGTCAATCTTATCAAATGCAGACTGGCCAAATATTTGATGAGAAGGCTAAAGATGGGAGGGAGTTGAAATTGATCAGACTCCTCGACAAACTGAAGCACCCAAAGAAGTCCAACATGATCTAGCTTTTCTCTGTTGAGAAGAATTTTTGTCAAGACAAAATGTATAATAGGCAGAACAATCACTGGATTGCAATAGGGCCTCATGACATTTCTCACATAATTAAAATAAAGTTTCTAGCAACCACCATGGTGTTTAATGTGGTTTCAAGTGAGAATGATATCATGCTACCACATATTTTTAAGAAGAGGCTGAGGGTGAACACCAACTTCTATCTGAAAGTCATGGAGGAGACAGTTCTGCCCTGGATCCAACAAGTTGCTGGTAACAGGTAATGGATGTGGCAGCAAGACTCTACCCCCTGCCATGTGTCTGATAAATCTCTGAATTAGCTGGCTGAGCATTGCTACAACTTCATCAGCAAGGACACCTGGCCTCTAAGCAGCCCTGACATAAACCACATGGAATTGTATGGGGCTATCATGAGGCACAAACAAACCCATGTGTTTATAACACCAAAGCATCTCTAGTGAACGCCATCAAGGAGAACATGGCCTCAATGCCAAAGGAGTTCATTGTGTCTGCATTTCCTTTAGGTCCAGGGTTGAAGCTGTAATCAAAGCTGAAGGAAAGCTAATTTGGTTTGCAAGTCCTTTACGATGTAAATTACATAACAATGAAGAAAATCGGTCACATAGTGTATGTTGTTGTTCAAATTTCTTTAGGAAATTCATGTGCAAATATACTACTTGTTTTACAACTTAAAAGAAGTATTGTAAATCAATGGCATTAAAGACATTCCTATTGGTGAAGAAAGAAAAAAAAAACAAAAAACAACATGGGAGACCGATGAAAGATACTAAAGTGTTACTAAGAGATTTATTACTTCACTTTGAATTTTCTACCATTTTCACATTATTAAATATTTGGAGATTAATATAAGCTATGATTAATATGTATATTAATTATTGTAATTGAAAAAATAATTTATAGACAAATTTGTGATTTTACTGACTGATTTTAATTGATTACTTTACTTTAATTTGCTCTTATTTTTAATTTTATACTGACCAATTTTAATTTTTATATTGACAAATCAAAATTGAAATACTGACCATTTGTAAAAAATAAACTGACCCAAAAATATACATTTAATAACCAAAGTACTACTTATTTCAAAATATACTGATTCATCACAAATACTAACCAAAAAAGTTTTACACATAAAATTTGAAGAAAAATTGTTTTAAACTGTACTTTTTATACAAAAAAATAAATTGAAAGATAACAGTTAATTTTAATGCAAAAGAAATTAATGTAGCATTAATTCTATACTTTAAAATATTCCAAAAAGTCACATACTATTAGCATTTATTTATTTAAGAATGGTTATTTTACTGATGAATGTTTTTGTTATTCATTTATTTTTTATTTTTTCAGGTCTTTAGTTAGAAGATTAAGAAATTAAAAACTGAAACATGGAAGCATAAAAATGCTACTTATTCATCAAATAAGCTATGGAAGGCTCTACAACACCTAAAAAGTGGTTCATTAAATCACAAGCTACTTCTTTACACTAAAAAATTAGATCAACATTAAAGAATAAACTCAAATATATTTAAGCTGACTTTTGCTAAACAGGAGTCTTTTCACAAGACAGATCTCAAGTACTACCTTAATTACCATATTGTTGTAACAAGACAGGCACCAACTCTACTTCTAAATTGGTTAGCCAATCATTTTAAGATCATTTAAGTAAAACAAGAATTAGTGAAGTGTTTCTAATTAACCAAACCAACATAAACTTTAAGCTGTTCGAAGCAGAATTTTATGTGCCAGTGATGCAACTTTGGATAAGTAACATCAGGATTGGAAATTATTAAACAATAAAAAACGACTGTTTTTTAGTTTTTCATTTGTAATTTGTACTCTTTTTTATTTATACTTTGCTGTTTTTATTAAACTCATCTTGTTATAGTTTTGTTTATAATTTTGAGCTGATATAATATTGGATCAAAGGTACTCCAAAAAGCACGTTGGTTTTTGTCTTACATTTAAACTTAAAAATTATCTTAAATGCAAAATTTCTTAAATGTGAGCTTTATTGTGATAGTTATCATTATTGTGTACATCAAAAAGTATTCCTTGTTTCAAAAACTAGCTTTTTTTCTTTAAATTCATTCAAAATTAAGGTGTTATATAGCCCAAAGTAACACTGTTTAGGGTAATGTATGAAATAAAGTGTTACAATAATTACCATATTGGTATTTAGCTGCAAATATACTAGGATCCAATGCCAGAACCAAGCATACCTAGAAAGAAAAATTAATATAAAACAGTATTTAAAATTAAAATATTTCCTTCAAATTCACAAATTTTTTTTTAAAACAAATCTACATTTCTCTTATCATTTCCTTTGAAACAAATTCTTTTGGAAAGGTTAAGGTACCGTATTTCCAGTATTGAATAGCCATAAAGTTATACATACATCAATAGATTAGTTTTTGGTAAAATTTTCTAAACTTTTGACCGAGTGTCAGTTTAAGGCCAAAAACCAAAAACCGAAACCAAAACAAAACCCAATCGTTCGGCTAATTGTACATTTGTTCCATACATCGGCAAAAGGCAAACGAAATTCTGATTCATTAGTTTCAAATTGAAATCACGGAAACCAAACATGTCCCTTAATAATTTGTAATGCATTTTTAAACGTTTATGAATTACAATTGTTTCGTGGGGCTCAGGCTAAGAACTACTGCATTATTGTGGGGACAGATCAACAAAGCTTATTATGATAAATTTTTACAGTCATAAGTTATTAGGTTTAATTCATTTCAATCCTCTGAATAAATACAATTAATCTATAAAATAATCAGCAAAGAAGATTGAAGAGATGCCTGGAGAATATCGTGGGTTGGGACATAATCTCCCGTCCCATCTCTATAAGCTTAAGACATGATTTTGCTATGTGTGGCCACACATTGTCGTGCAGAAAACAAATCTTTTGGTGAGTAAATTTCTGCGTTAGTCTTTCCAGTGGTTGACAGTATTATTCCTCCATTATGATGTTGATGGGAGGAAGTAGCTTTAAATGCATAAAACTATGTACATCACACCACACTGATAACATGACCTTCTTTTGGTGAGGATCTGCTTTAGGCACTGATTTTGCTTGCTGATTATTGTTAATAACCTTATTGTTTGCTTGCTCATTATTGTTGCTTGCTCTTATTGTTAACCCGGAGTGATACCGTCAACAACTAGAAATTTTTAGCATAAAACTGACTTTCGGTCAGACTACTTAATGCATGAGAACATCGGAGTATTGAGGCAATACAGAGGCTACTGAGCCTTGGAACCTCATGAAAACTTTGTACATATCTTCAGATCCTGTAATTGAGTTACCCCATTATCTATGAGACCTTAGTATTCATTGCCATTTGTAGTCCTTAATCTAAACTTATATCGCATGAGGATATCATATCTCGTGAGGGTGAAGAAAAATAAATTAAAAAAAGAGAAAATTTTGATATATAGACTGTTGTTTTCTATTTTAGATTAGAATTACATTTCAAGCCCCTGATTCTCATAGCTAAATATTTCGCCTAAATGCTAAACGTCGACTTCAGATTAACTTTCGGCTGATATTGAAGCTGCAATCGAAAATGTTTTTAGTGCTGAATGTGGCCGAATGTGGCCGAAACTTCAATCGGATTCTAATTTTAATTTTCTAAGATTTTTATGATAAACTTTATATTTAAACTTTACAAGTAGTAAACTTTGGTTTTTTCAAAGAAGTTGTTTTATTTAAGCTATCAAACTTGTTCTAACTTTGATTTTTTCTTAAATTTATTCAAAAAATGAAAATATCTCAATTTGGGATTGGTAAAAAAAAAAATCAGGCCAGTAAAAAAATCCCCTCCGTAAAAATTCGACTCGAAAATATTTTTTCTTATTTCAAAAGTAGAATTTACATTTTGCAGGCGTCCAGTAATAGCTGGTCTTATTCGCATGAATTGTCTATTAGAATTATTCTAAGTGCATGTTGAAAAAAAAAATACTTTAGTATAAATAATATTGAAGGTGTCCACTATACTCTTACATTCACCAAGTAGTCCCTAATACCATAACATTTTTTAGTTAGCAAAAGTTTACAAATTGTCTTTACATTTGTTTTAGGAAATAAAAAAAATGTTTTAAAATATTTCAAGAATCTGAAAGAAAAAATGTTATCATCTCCGAAACTGATTTTAAATTATGTAGCAGTGCATGTTGGGAAAATAATAAAATCATCCCTGAAACTGAAGAGTCTAAAACAAATTTCGGCATTGAAGGTGATGAAGCAATTTCTGATTTTGTTCAACTGTAGCAGTTAAAACTAAAGTAAACCAAGCAGAGGATGAAAAAAGAAAAATCAAATATATTTGTAGGGAACGCTCATTAAATAGATGTAAGAACAAATTTTATTCCCATCACAAGAACCAAAAAATTTTACCAAAAATATAAATAAGCATTCTTTAAAAATAAGAGTTACGAAATTTATTGAGCAGCCAGTTGATCTTTTCTTTTTTTTTTATTTGTATTTTCTTTATGTTTTCATCCTTTTTGTATACTTCGTAATATTCAGTGGATGACTCAGTAAACATAATTTTAGTTGCATCTCACACAACTACAACATTACAAGTTTTAATTATAACTTTGAAGTGGAGTTAGTAAACAGTTCTTTTGGAAATCAATGTAAAGTTGATATGGTTGAACCATTTAAAGGTCAGATACATTTACAAACAGTTAAATTTGTAATACAGCGTTCTAACAGTTAAACGGCCTCGCGGCAGCAGTTTTTGCTGCTATGAGGAAATGCGCAACATTTCGAAATAAAGTATAAGTAAATGTGGCTAAATTAATCCAAAATATATCACTTACGATCAAACTTTGACCAAAAGTCATTTAGATCTCTTTTAAGTATGTAGTTAATACTTTTGATTTTTTGTGTTTTTGCGAAGATATATATTGCGAATACGCTTAAACAATTAAAAATTATAAAAAATTAAAACAAGATAATTATTGTTAAAATTTAATGTAAGTCAATCAATAATAAATGAATGTAATGTTAAAGATTAAATATATAAAATTCTCAAGCCGAACATTTTCATGCAGTCATGCTGAGCTTGCGTATGTTGTTTCACTGGTTGCTCTGACGAAAACCACAATTTTCTTCATGCGGATAAAATGATGAGTAAAATTTTTTATTCGGTCAAAAAAAGTTTATAAGAAGTTAATGTTTACAGTTAAACGTAAAATTCGCCTTTTGTGAAATTACGAACAAGAATCTTGTGAGTGAACTCCAGGAACAATTTTTTTGTTGATTTACCAAACGTTTGCTGAAAGTTTGTTTCCATCATTTGAAATGAATAAGATTTAGAGCAGATCCACGTTCTATCATATCAATTTTAGAGAGACCGGTTTTCTTTTTAAACTGTACCACGTTTTGAGTTAAAGCGGTTTTTTTAAAACATTGTACAAGTTTATCCCATTCGGTTTATCTAGCTAAATTTCAAAATCAAATAAACCTCTTTTTAGTGACAGAAGTTTAGATCCTCACTGACTAAAAGGAATTGCTCCATTAGGGGGGATGCATTTTCAAAACCAATATCTGTTGATGCTACTTACTTTCTTAGATATTTAACTTTTAGTCATTATTAGGGGGTAAAAAGAGAAAGAGCATCTGGATGTCTTTTTTCTCTTTTAAATTTTCAGATCAAACGGTAACAAGAGGATGAATTACGTTTAAGACCCAAATGATGAATCCTTCGATTGAATTTTAGAAATAGAGGAGTGCTTTTAAAATCTCCTGAAGATAGGAAAAGAAAAGAAATATAGGGGTTAACAAAATTACCCATCCAACATAAGACGTCTTCAACTTATCTTTAACTCGTCTAGACGTCTTTAACAAGTTAAAGACGTGTTTAAGACGTCTTTTGCACACGTCTTTAAGACATCTTAACAAGACGTCTCTCCGAATAACCAGTTTAAAATGTCTTTATCTTGGACGTATAAGAGATAGATTTGCAACGATTTTTGTTTTTTTGTAAACCATGCTAGTTGCGCATTGTTAAAAAAATCTTTTGTTTTAAATAATAGAAATTCGATTCTTTTAAAGTCTGTTGGATTCGTCGAAAGTTTCTGGTCTCGCTTAACCAGTCATTTTAACTTTCCTTTACTTATTAATGATAACAGCAATAGAACAAAGTTCTAAGCTTAATTTTATATAGACAAACTTTATATTTTAAGAAATAACGCGGACGATGAAAAGAAATTAAGATCATTTTCTTGACTACATTAGTACATGTATAACTTGAGATATGATAAATAATACAAAATATCAACTAGTTCTTTAGCTACCTGGAGCACAATGGTTCCACATTTAATGAGCTACTCTATCTACTATATTGCTGCACTCTTCCAGTTTATGAATATTAGAATTTTCTATTTGGGCTTGCTCCATCAGACACTATAGCCCTTACTTTAAGTCTAATGGATTCTAATATCGTTGCATACATATATATATATATATATATATATATATATATATATATATATATATATATATATATATATTATATATATATATATATATATATATATATATATATATATATATATATATATATATATATACACACATATATATACAGGTTTTGCATTACCAAGTGAATAATAAAAAAACCCATTAGAAAATACCCCTACTAAAAAACAATTAATAGTGGAATATATCGTGGGTATACTGGCAAAAAACGTTAACTCAAAAATCCCTGTTTAGAGAAATAAATCTTTTAAGTTTTATTCCAATTTGAAACTTTTGTAATGTAATGAAATTGTATTTGGTGTTGACATTAAATACATCATAATGTTAAGTGTTTATTTAAGAAAATATTTATAGCTTTTGTATTTTTTAATTTCAATTATTAGTAATAGCTATTTAAGTTTATTTTCAAAGTGAAAACACTTAGTGTTTTTTGCCAAAAATTATTGTTCTGGCAAAAACCACTAAGTTGTGCTAGTGCTTTTTGTTGTCAGCCACTTGTTCTAACTGACTGGTCTCGTTATTTTTATATAAATAATATATTTAGATATTACACAATTCAAATAATAATAATAATAATTAATATTATTTACTTATTATTAAATGAAGAAAATTATTCCTTCATAAAATAATGACTTTTTTATTTTATTAATTTTGCTTTCTTTTTTGATAATTTTATTAATGTGTTATTTATTTATATGTATTATTTATATCTCATACTGCAATGGTATAATAGAGTAAGTAAAGTCTTAAACATGTTTTTATATTGTTCATTTTCACAATACAGCTGTATTGTATAAATCTAGATTTATTAAAAAGATAATAGATACAAAAACTAGGGCAAAAGAAAATAATAGTTACAGATAAAAACTTAAAAGTACAGTTCAGTCTCGAAATCCGAATGCATTTCCGATGGTTCAGGAACCACATTCCTCACAGTTTCCAAGACTGGTAGATTTTGATACCAGTTATGTGGTTCCAAAGGAATCTTTTTTTTTTCACACATAGGCCTACTGAAAAGATCTGTTTTCTTGTCTTTACTAAGGGGTAGCTGCGCATCATACGCCTTTGGAATATCGATGGGTCCATGGTTTGCGATTCGTCTACAATGATTTCCTATATAATTAATTATTTTGTATTCTCCAGTATAACCATACCTGGAGTATATCATACCTGGAGAAAGTTTTTCATATCTTAAACATTTAATCTTTAACCATTTTCAATTTCGTTTACCAGTTGTAAGTTTCACCTTATAACACAATACTTCATTCATTTAAAAAAGTTGTCTAGAAAAATTATCGTTTTACTTAGAAAAATCACAAAATAGATAAAATTTAGATAGCAAAATGAAATTTAGCAAGACAAAAAATTGCAAAACAAGAAACTGCGAAGAGAGAAACAAGCAATATGAGAAACAATAAAAAGAGAATAAACCGATCAAATTGTTCAAAATTTTTTGCAGAAACACATTGCTGAAAATTTGCTACTTTGGTAAAAAAAAGAGGAAAGAGGTTTTACTTTTCCTTCTTTACAAACATTAAAATTTTCTTTTGAAATTCATCTTAGATTAACTAATCATTTAATTAAAGGGCTCCTCTTTGTTTTCCAATGCTTTAAGATACAAAATTGGCAAATCTTGGATTAGGAGAAGCAACGTATTTGCGCGGCACAGTGGGCCAGGACTCCCATATTTTAGACAAAATTAATTTCTTTTCGAGCATTCAATCTTACAATCTTCATAATAAGTGCTAGTTGGCCTTTGTACGACTGGATTCAGGATATCATTTGAAATCTCTGAACTCAATACAAAAAGACTTTATTTAGATTGTAACGTACTTCTATTTACGTAAAGCTTAACGAACAGATAAACAACCTGCAGCAAACATATCTACTGTTGCAAGGTTATAAATGATAAATAATCGAATGAAACGTCCATCAAAATAGTAAAATCTCAAAGCATGAATAGGTAGTATTTATCTCAAATTGTTTTTCATAAGTATCAGCATTATCGGCAGTGCGAAAAAGGCTGCTGCTAATATAATAGGTAATTTTTTTCAAAACTCAAGGTTTAAAGGAAATATTTCAATCACTCTTAACTGAAAAAATCGACAAGCTGTGTTTTGAGGTACCAAAGCCTTCAAATCAAGATAAATTGGTAATTAAATCTTTTTCCTTGTTAATAGATATTATCTTAAATTTGCATTTTATCCTTACTTCATAATGTCCATCATAAAGGATAAATGTAAGCAGTACTCGATTATTCTAATCCAAGAGTGCATAGAAGATAAAATCATAACGAAGACTTTGCGAGACCTTTCTCTACAACTTTCTATTCCAAATTATCAACTTCATTCCTCTCTTTTTGAGTAGCGCCACATATTGAACATGAAAGTGATAAATTATTTTTTTCAAAGATAGTCGTGGCTACTTTATAATTATAGTTATTTCAATAGTCGTTTACTCTTTACTCTTTCTCAAGTAATCTAGGATTTATTATATTCCTGTATTTTTGACTTATTTTTAAATATCAGAAGTCCGGCCATTATTGCATTCAGAGAAAAATGTAAATAACGGAATGACCTCATTTATTTTAAATAAGAATGAATTATTTTACAGTTACTTTTAAATATTTTTACAATATGAGATTAAATAAAATTTAAAAAAAGAGTTCTTGTCTGAAAAGATTTCACCAAAGATTTTCATATCTACGTTTTCAAACTGTACTAGAAATGAATCCGTACTTATTTTTCATAGCAGCCAACCTTTCAGCCTCGTAAATTCCGAGATGTTTCACTTTATTCACATATGCGCCTTTAAGAATCGATAATCGCACTTTTTCTTCATCGTGTTCACTACTCATCTCGTTAGCAAGTTCAGTGAGTTGCTGGTGAAAGCAATAAATATCATTGCTTATTTCAATTAATTCTTCTTGAAATGTTGCTGAAAAAAAGAAAGACGGAAGAAAAAATATAACAATTAAGACTTTTCGGAAACTTTTTACGGATATTAAAAAGATAAAACTAGTGTTTCTATTTATTTTCAAATGATATAATATTTTTAAATATACTAATATTAAACATAACAATTCTTGCCTCTGACTAGAATCGAATATTAAAAAGAAATTTGAGATAAATTTAAACACGTAATATCTGTAAAAAATATTTAAAATCTAAACTTACGTTGGGGTTCAACTTTATTAGATTTATATTTGATAAGTTTAACAACTTCGAAGACAATCCCAACAACAGAGAGACAACCAATCAAAATGGCAAGCCATTTGAGAGAGTTATGGAAGGCAGGAGAATCTTTTGAAAAAATGTCTTTTAAAACCTGACCTGCATCTTGGACAACGAGCATCTAAAATAACAATCATTATTTCTATACATGAAAGTAGACGAATGAGCAAACCAACATCTTATAAGGAAAAAACCAGGTGTCCATTGTGAAAATATACTTAAAAACGAAAACGAAACCGAAAGTCAAAGTTTACATCTAACACTACTAATCATCTAGAAACTTATCCTTAATAATTTTCGGACCGATAGGCCCTAGAGTATGGGATTAGCTCTGAGCCAAATTTATTTATTTTACAGCTGATATTCTGGAAACCCTAAAGGACACAATGAGCACTCCACTCAGATAATATTTTATAGATACGGTCTTCTGCAGAACAAAATTGGAATTAGAGTAGGGATAAAAAAATGAAACGTATTGTAAACAACAATATTTTTAACTAACTATATAATAGTCAAATAAATAAATAAAAATACAAATCTTTTAGGTTTTAACTGATGGGTTCTTAGGATTTTGGGTATTTAGATACCATGCTGTCAAGAGTTTGATTAAAAAAGGGGCTCATTCAATTGTTAGAACAATTTAAGATCTAAGGTAATAGATAAGCGACCCAAGAAAAAAAAGTTCTAAAGAACTTCTATAAACTTTTGAAACATATGGCCTATAGAAATTCTATAGGATTCTATAGAATTTCAATTAAATCTCTGCTATTTTCTATAGAAATTCCTATAGAACTTTTTTTTTTACATATACTAATATAAAAAAGTTTTATAGCAAGCTCTATAGAAATTAATAGACATTCTATAGAATTTCTATAGCATTTCTATAGAAATTCTATAGAATTTCTATAGGCCATATGTTTCAAAAGTTTATAGAAGTTCTATAGAACTTTTTATCCTGGGTATTAGACATTAATTGCCTTTCTTCAGAAGATAAAATTAGATACAGTGGAACTCAAGTAATTCGAACTCCTATAATTCAAATGATCATTCAATTCAAACAAATTTTACTATTCTGTCAGGATTTACTAACAAACACTAAACTCCTATAAATTGAAAACTCACGTAATTCAAACCTATTTTGAGACCCCTAAAAGAATTGAATTGGTAGAGTTCAACTATATTCAAGCTCATTTTGAACTTATAAAATTAAAAGTGAAAAGTAAAAGGAAAAAATACCGGAATACGATCATTAAATGAGGCAGCAAATGCAGAAATTTCGTCGCTTTTTGACCCAATGAAACTTTCAATATCTTTAGATAAAACCATGCTAAAACCAGACATAACAAACCCATAACCAGTTTTTCTATTTTCAACCGATTGAACCTTCAGCGATTTTGCATCAAGTACTGACTGGTAATCCAACATGGAGAATGCATCAACATACACAATGTCAACCACTTTCTGCTGCAAGTTATCAAGCATACTCGATACGTTTGTATAATTTGTTACTAAAATAAAATATTTTATTCACCATCATCATGGCTATTGTGTTAATCACTTTTCATCATCATGATGATCATGATAATCATGATGATCATGATGATCATGATGATCTTGATCATGATAATCATCATCATCATCACCATGATCATGATCATCATCATCACCACCATTGTCATCTTTACCTTTTGCATTCTTTAAAACTGCAAGTCTTTCTTCAAATGAATTTTTCAATACAGCAACCTAAATAAAAATTTGTTTAAAAAAAAAACTAACAAAATTATCATAAAAAAATGAAAAGCAAAGTAAATAGATAAAAATAAAACATTTTGAACAGTTTGGTACACTGAAACCATAAAGACCTTGGAATCGTACAACATCAAGTCTTCTGATGCACTAAGACTGGTCAAGTTTGTAACTATAAAACCAACAATCAAACCGTTTAGAATCAATCCAGTTAAAAACCAAATCAATGCAAAGGTTCTTGCAGGAATAGAACGAGGACTTAAATCACCATATCTGTTTAAAATACAAAACATTACTTGTAAAATGAGATATAAATGTTTGATGACTGAACTAAAAAAATTTTTAAATAAAAAAGCCAAAAAGAATGTTTTAAGAACCTCACCCGATTGTTGTCATGGTGACAAATGTAAACCAAAACCCAGAGAGTGGTCCTCTTAAAGAACTTCCCTTTGAGAACTGATCTGGATTTGCAAACTGATCCTGAAATTAAATAATTTATTAAAAAGTTAAACATTTTTTAAAATTTAATAGTTATTTTTTTTGTGTTTACAAACTTGTCACATCCTTATTCCAATATTTATTTCCAATATTTATGTAATTAGTCAGTTCAATTAACTTTTATAATTCTACTCTTGTCAACTAATTCAAAATTTTATTCATAAATTTTCAATGTACTATGTTTTGTATACATTTACATTACATTAAATTACATTACTTATACATTAGATACATACATACATTAGATACGTACATACATTACATACATACATACACATACATACATACATACATACATACATACATACATACATACATACATACATACATACATACATACATACATACATACATACATACATACATACATACATACACATACATACATACATGCATACATACATACCTATGTACGTGAATGAATTGAAGTTTTTCTTTTTACAAATTTGGTTCATTGCAGATATTCCAACAACACAAAAAAGAAATGATTTTGTTCAACTTAAAGTATTGTGTAACTCTTTCATTAAAATTAGGAAAAACAATTCTTGCAGAACTGAAAGATAATTAAAATTGGAAACTGAATTAATAAAGAAGTTTGATAGGCTTTTTGATGTGGCCCATGCAGATTGTGACAGACTTAAAAAATTCAAGATACAAATTTTCAAGATATAAATTTTCTACAAGACCAAATAGATAAAAAAAAATGATAATGGGCACAGGAAATTTAGAATTTAGAGAGCATTAACAAAAATGAGTGTATCTACATTTCTAAAAGGCAACTGAAGTTAAAAAGAATACTAAGACTGTACTGGTTGAAAAGTATTCACATTTAGAATATACAGAAATCTGCAACTTAGTATACAGAAGCACAATTAAAACATAAAACAATTAGAAAATCAAAAGCCCAAAATATTCAAAATACTTTTGTGCCAAATACACCCCTAATTGCTCATTTTGACAATAAAATTTTACCAGACATAGAGAAACCTGGTTAAAAGGATGCTATTTGTTAAATCTGGTTTAAATGTTGAAAATCTATTGATATTCCATGAAACTTTCCATGAGAACTGGTAAGGAAACTTAGTTGATGTGTTGAAAGAATGGAAAATGAGTGAAAACAAAGACCTGTCGACCAATCTTGTTCCAACTAGCAGCTCTGTGATTATACAGAACCAGTTCCAACCAATGTATATGGTATTCACACCAATGCTATTACTATCATTCAGTAGACATGAAAATTATTTACTTTTTTTGCCTGCAGGTATCAAGTTCTTGAAATTATTTTGGCTGAAGTTTATGACCAGTTTTTCCAGCCTCTAGGACCAGATTGGAATTATTCAGTCAATTCAAAGAACATTAGGAGCTTGTAGACACTACCAAACACAGTGCAAAGGAAGCTTCTGACATTGAAATCAAATCTGAACTTTCAGTTGCTGAATGTGTATGGTTAATCCAAGTGAAGAAAGATACTTCAGGATTCCTTAAGAATGAACTCTCTGAAAACATTCAACCATAAAAAGATAACCTGGAGCTCATCAGACTGGCACTAAAATTCATTTCAGCCGTCCAGGAGCCTATAATTATGCCAGGTGGATAGCGAATTTTACAACTCAAAAATCAATAAATCTGTTTACTATGGTTAAAATTAACCCAATTTCTCTTATTTATAATCCAGCTCCATGAAACTTCTGACCAATCTTAATTTCAAGCAAAAAAAGGCAAGCATGAAACTCACCAATGATTGTGCTGAGCTGTGAAGTAAGCAGAGAACTTCAATAATGTACTAAAACTTGATGAAACTGAATAGCAGTTTATATTTCAGATTATTGAATATCACAATCTTATGAGAATAGTGATCATTCATTACTCATGTAAACACTTTGACTCAACATTATATGACAATTAAATAAATCACAACATTTATATTCAACCAAATTGATGTGATAAGTAAGTATTTCAACCAAATTGATGTGATAAGTAAGTATTTCAATCAAATTGATGTGATAAGTACTGTTTTATCAACTTTTTTTTTTCAACTTTGAGTCTCTTAAGCACCCAATAAAACTTTATTTAACCTTGAAATTTTATCAAAAACACATCAAGAGCCAATTTTATCAAAAACACATCAAGCCCAATTAAAAATATTTTTTTAAAATACAATCTTGAATTGGTCTTATAAACATAAATATATAATATATATCTTTTTTGATAAATGTTAAGCACTAATTTACCAGGTTTCTAATTAGGGTAAGGTTGCTAATATTGTACCGATGCCTATATTGTACTTTTAACATAACTCATTATTTTTACAACCCACAAGAAATTTTTTAATTTGTTTTTTATCTTTGCTGAATGAAATTAAGTAGTCAATTGTTTTTTTTTTGTCATCCGACTGCATTAAGGCCAGAGTAAGCTCTTGTTGGTTTGTTATTGGAGATTTCTTATTTTAGGTTTTTATGGCTAAGCGTATTTCACTAAAAAAAGCAGAAGATATGATTTGTTCTGTGTATTTATGTTAAAGGATAATTTATCTAAATTTAAAATAAATACCTAGAATTTAAAATGTCTCATTTTTAGTTGTCAAATTTTTTAATTAACTGAATGTCAGATTAGTTGTGTAAATTGTACCTCAAGGCATGTCCTAAATTGTACCGACGCAACCACTCTGACCGCTAAAAACGCGTGTAAAGTTTAACAAAACCCTTTTGAGATTTTAATTAGAGAAATATCCGTACTTAAAATACGAACTTCACCAATTAAACAAAATAAAAATAAAAATTTCAGTATTACTCTTGTATTGACAAGCAATCCTTAAAAAGATGCACTCTCTAGTTCAGTTTTACCAATATGTCAAGGCTGGTGTCATGTTGGCTGTGCAGGTGTTAATCAAAAACAGACACAATATATCTGAAACTTTTGCCAAAAAAATAATGTTTTTATGTATTTTATTTTACAATATTTAGTGTGGTTGTTTTTAAAACAGATATAGTATATATTGTTTTACATTACTTAGTATAACTGTCTTTAATACCTACCTTCCTCCTCTAATCTAATCTTAGCTAACCCATTGGTAAACATACAATATAAATAAAAATTGCACCATATGTGGTGATACCTGTTTTCGGCATTTCCCAGAAGAAAAAATAATTCAAGTTGCATAGAGTTTATTAAATAAAAAACTTCATTTCATTATATTATGGGCAGTTAGGTGCTATGTTATGTTATATCAGAATATTTCCAATTACTGATTCTATAAAAACCATTCCTTTTAACCAGTTCTTTAAATCCCTTAATTCTAAAATCATAAAATATTTGCAAAGCTGTAAAGTAATTGAAATCAAGAAAGTGGTACAATATTGGATTACAATGGTACAATTAAGGATCTAGTTTCCTTAATTGTACTCTTAGCGCTATTTTTTAAATTTGATTCTTCGAGACTTAACGCTTTTTAAATTTTGAGTTTTTTTAACATCTTTACAACAAACAATCCCTAAATTATGAAATCCAATTGAAAATCCATGTTTTCACTTAGTAGATTACCTACATTTTTTAGTTTTGTCTTAGGGGGTACAATATTGGCAACCTTACCCTAAAAAAAAAATCATAAATAAAAAAATATCAAATTTAAAACAAAAACCTGCAGCTAAGAATATCACAAGCAAAAATATTCAACTTACAGTGAACCATATTAGGATGCCAAACAAAGAAGCAATAGCATAGCTGATAAGCAGTAAGGGCCATACGTTAAAAACACCCAATATCATTTTGTTGATTACATCATTTATTTTATTTTCATCACGCACAACCATCAGGATGCCTGGTGACTTGACCAGCATAGAAAATATGCTGTCAGGTGCTACTTCATAGCCTTCTACTCCATATATAGGAAAACTTAAATCTACATCGTCATTTATCGAGTTTTTCAATTCAAACTCTGAGCTTTTCACAGGATCATCACCAAACTTCGATTGAGTAAAATACAGTTCAGAGTTAGAGTAGCCTTGACATGAACCGCAAGACTGAATGACCATCTCTTGTAACAACTTAATAAAAAAACCACTGGGATTCGAATTAGAGTCCATTACAGTAAACGGGTTCTTAATGTACAAGTTTGCATAAATTTGCTCTGCACATTTGCATGTCCCTGAAACAATCTTAAACAGTTAAACCTAAATGCATAAACTTTATCAACACAAAAGCACTAGTACACATACAGAAAGTGAAACTAGTTAAGAACAGTCACTGACTTGCTTGGTATTCAGGAGCAGGTCCACTCCCAGTAACTGTAAAACCTGCAACACTGATATTGTAAACAGCATAGTTAAGAATATCTCTTTGCTTGTAGTAAAGGGTGAATTTATCAAAGTCCAAAACAACCTTTTTTTTCTCTCCGCCTATTTCCATTCCTGATTGATAGCTTAAATAATAGACAAGTCGATATCCACGCAAAATGCCATTCACATACTGTTGTGGTATTGGATTCCAAGACACTGACCACCAGCTCATAGATTGCATGTCGTTTACTTTAAAACCAGGCACAGGAACAGAGGGCACTATAAAACAGAAAAACACTTCCTTAGATTTAAGTACATTAGTTTAACAGAATGTTAAATAAACGCAGAAGGAAAACTAAAACCAATTCTGATACATTTAACTTCTCTGAACATTCTGTTTTGATTTTTCAGATCAAGATTACAAAGTATAAACTAATATAAAAAACCCCCTTCCCCTCTTGCCATAAATTACAAAAAAGCAGAATAAAAACTACTTCCAACCTCCTTCTATTGTTTTACACATCGTAAATTGAACAGGACCATCTCCATTAGAATTGTACCCATACACCTCTACTAGATAAAGAGAAGAGGGTTTCAAATTCTTTATTGTGAAGGCATTAAAACCAAACTGCGCTTCTACTTCTTGATATGGTACCTTAGCTCTATAAATCTTGTATCTTATTCGATAGCCAAGAATTTTGCCGTTTTGATACTTTTCTGGAATGTCAGTCCACTCTATGTAAATTTCAGTTGGTTTTGGGGAAAAAGAGCTTGCTGTTGGAGGAGGCCTTTCAGGAGCTAATGATAGAATCTCAGATACTCAATAAAAATTTACAAAAAGCATTTTGAAAATTGAAAAAACAACATCAGTTGCAACAACAGAGAAAATAATTTTGACTTACGACTTTCAACTGCCTGAAAGGTAAATGTGACACTAGGCAAACCATTTCCATTCTCGTGTGAAGTCAGCATGTAGGCTTTATATTTATGAGATGTGATTAGATCTGGCACAAATCCAAACGCACTACTTAAGTCTAAGCCTCTTCGCTGCCATGTAGAATTTTCAACTGAAATATCCCTGTAAAACACATAAAACCACAACTCTGTTTTGTTGCAAGGGTCTTTTAGCCATGTTAACATTACAGTGTTTTTATCATAGGCTGAGACTGAGATGTTGTAAGGTGGCAGGCAAGGTACTGAATATCAAAAACATACTTTTAAAAGATAAATAGCTGCACAAAGCAAACTAAAACTGCACAAAAAATTATTCAGAAAGCATCATAGATTAAATTTTAGAAAATTACCATCATTAGAGTAGTATGTTGTACTTGCTACACTGATATTCATTAATGTCCCAGTTTTATCAATTCCATCAAGAAACTCAACAATTTGGTCATGCAAATAATCAAACTTCAACACATAATTAACAATGATACTTCCAGCTCTAAATTAAACAAACTTTTTAATTCATCATAACCATTCTAATTTTTTATAGTTACTATATTAAAATGAATGACTTTTAAAGTTATATAAGTCATTTTTTTTAAAATCTGAAACAAAGTTAGACATTTAGATTTAACATTTGAGGAATTTAAGTTTTTTTTTAAAAAAAAAAAAGAATAAAGCTATCTTCAAATGAAGAATTATTTACAAATAAAGGTTAGACATTCTTTTTAATACTTCATTTTTACTAGAAGTTGGAGCAAGTTATTACTATTATACAGAAATCTTATTTTATTTCCGAATACTTTTTTAAAAAAATAAGCTATATAATACATAAATAAGTCCCATTAATTAGATGAAGAGTTTTACATTTATTGAGGCAAGTAGCATTTTATCAAGTTGTTCTATTACACAAATGGAATAAAATAGTATGAGTTTCTGAAACTGATTTTAAACCAATCAATCTGATTTGATCAGCTCAGAAAGTTAAGGATTTTTTTAGTTTAAAAATGGAAAAAACTATTCAAAGCATGCAATAAAAATAAAGTCATATTTAAGATAAAAAAATCAAATTTAAGCTGCAATATTTTGATAGATAATTTGAGTATTAAAAAATTAGTCCAAGAAATAAAACTTAAAAAAAACAGAAAAGTAATAGTAATTGATTTAAATCTTAAAAATATCCCAAAGGGTTAAGATAAGAAAAATTAGTTTTAATCTCTAAGTTATTTTTCATACCAAAAAAAGGAGTAAAAAACATTTTGCCTATAATATCAGCATATAATTGAAGAATAAAGCATGGCATTAAAAGTTAGTTCGTTGCTAGTTATCGTTGTTTAAGTCAACTTAGAAAGTGGATTGTAAGGGTTGCAGAAAAGCATTACACTTAGAAGTAAAAGTAGGAAATCAGAATCTATCAATAGCAAACTGCTTATCTTTCATTACAAATTCATATAAAAGTACAATATTGTTTGTAAATGTTGTGTTCATTATCTTCTCTCTTTTAAGACCGGCACCGATCTCTAAGATCAGCCTGTATATTTATACATATATATAAATATGACACATAAATACAAATATGTCAATAACTCATAACTCCTCATAATCGACTGGGTCATTCAATTTTCCTTCATACAATCTACATTTAACTATTTTACCTCTTAGACTCCATTTGCAAGTTTCTTCATTTTGAATTGCAAAGTTTTGGCCTTGTCTAAAGACCTGTGGTACAAAAGGACCAATATTTTTATTATGGTATTTTTTAGATTGAATTTTCTCTTTGACTAAATCTCTTGACTGTTTAAATTTTTCCTTATTTTGAGTTTGAAATCTGGGTAAATTGTCTCTCAGTTGACACCCATGTAATAACTCTGCTGGAGATAAGCCACATTTTATTAGAGTATTACCTAATATTAAGATACCTTTATAAATGTCTTCACTTGACATATAACATTTCTTTATCAACAATTTTATTGATTTTACAGTGGCTTCTGCTAAACCGTTTGATCATGCATAGTGTGGACTACTCAATATGTGTTTAAATTCCCATTGTTGAGAGAATTGACGGAGCAATTTCGAACTATATTGTGTACAATTATCTGACACTAATTCTTCTGGGATACGATTTCTAGAAAATGATTCTTTGCATGCTTGTATTACATTAGTTATCTAGTACTTGAAAGCAGAAACACTTCAGTCCACAGGCTATAGTAATCAACAATAATTAAATAGTTTTTATTAGCCCATTGAAACAAATCAGTTCCCAGTTTTTGCCATGGTCACATTGGAATTACAGGAGATAACAGATGTTCTTTTTGCTTTGATGGGAGATACTTCATACATGCCTCACATTTTCAAAATAATCCCTCAATTTGGTTATTTAAACCAGGCCAGAAAACACTCTGACGTGCACGCTGTTTGCACTTCTCCATTCCCAAGTGACCTTCAGGTAATTTTGAAAGAATTTCTTTTTGCATACTAACTGGGATTACTATTTTATTTTGATATAACAAAAGTCCATCAATTTTAACTATTTTATCATTGAAATCCAAATAAGGCTGGAGATTAGCTGGACAGTATTTTTTTTTATCAGGCCATCCCAAAATTATACTTTCTTCCAATTGTTTCAAAAGTTCATCTCCAGTTTTCTTCCTAATTTCATCTAACCGAATCTCTGTAGCAGGCATACTTTTTTTTATTGAATTAACATATATGTTAAAATCATTTTCTGCTATCTCGTCTTCCTTTATAGGTTGAGATACAGGTGCACAAAACATTGCATCTGCGTCAATGATCAAGTTGCCAGGAACATGCTCTGCAGTAAATAAAAATCTTAAAAATTTCATTCTTAAGCATTGAATTCTTGGAGACATCTCAATAAGTGAATAGTAATTTAATATGGGAATTAATGGTTTATGATCTGTTTCTAATATAAAATTTGGTAGGCCATAAAAATATTTTGACATGCATGTGCACCCCCATGCTACAGCTAATATTTCCATTTCGATTGGATAATAATTTTTCTCAGTCATTGTCAAAAATCTAGATGCACAATCAATTGGTTTGTATACACCATCATGACTCTGGTAAACAACTACACTAAGTATGTTTAACAAACTTCCATCTGTTCTTACTTTTACAGGTTTTTTAACATCATAGTGGGCCAAAATGGGTGGATTAGTCAAACTATTTTTTACATCATTGAATGCTTTTGAATGATTGTCAGTCCAAAACCATGCTGATTTTGAACTTAAGAGATCTCTTAAAGGTTGAGCTACTTTAGCAAGCGATGGATTAAATTTTGATAATTGCTGAGCCATACCAAGAAAGCTATGTAAAGCTGTAATATTTGTTGGTCTTGGAAAATTTTGTATAGCTTCAACTTTTTTGGTCAATGGTTTTACTCCCTCTGCTGAAATTTTATGACCTAAAAATTCTACTTCAGTTTGATTAAATAAACATTTTTCTAAGTTAAGGGTAACTCCATGTTCTGCTAATCTACTCAGCAATGCTACAAGGTTTTCATTATACTCAATTTCTGTATTGCCAAAAACTAAAAAGTCATCCATAGACCTTCAAAAGTCATCCATTTAGACCTTCAATAACATGATCCATTTTTTTACTAAACATTTCTGGAAGAAACGACCAAAAGGTGCAGTAAATGTACATTTTAATTGACTTTCAACATCCATTGGTAACCGCCAATATCCTGAGTTGGCATCTAATTTAGCCATATATTTATGCCCATTTTCTAGTTACGCCAATGTATCATCTACACTGGGAGGTTCATAGAATTCACGTTTTGTATCTTTGTTTGTGTCAAATTAATACAGATAAGAAGCTGTCCGTTTGGTTTTTTCATGACAACTATTGGACAACACCAGTCTGTAGGTTGATTCACTATTTTGATAACACCCATTTCTTTCATTCACTCAAGTTCTAACTTCAATGGTTCAAGTTGTGGGAATGCTACTCACCGTGGCGCTCCAATGTGGTATTGTGTTGCATTTTCTTGTACTAAAATATGTACTTGATCACCTTTAATTGTCCCTAATCCTTTATATACTGATGGAAACTGTTCTATAATGCTACATTTTGATTTTGTAATTGTAGCACAAATGAATCCTTCTGGAATGTCTATTTTAACCAGGTTAAACTTTTGTAAGGCAGGTCTTCCCAATAAAGTAGTTTGTATATTCTTACAAACATATATAGTAATTAATTCAGTGTGCTGACCATTGATTGAAAATGATTTTTAAAAGTAACCAAGACAATCGAGTGCTTTATGATCAGGACCTATTGTTTGTTAGTAACATGTAAATGTTTAATTTTAACTCCAAACTTTTTTAAATGATTAGTTCCTATAACTATTACCTCTGCACCAGTGTCAACTTCAAATGTTACTTTTCCATATTTTACTTTTAATTATATTTCCCAAGGTCTTTCTGCATTATCTACTCCTACTCTACCCAAAAATAATGCACCTAGATGCTGCTGCATGCTTTACAAATTTTTACTATCACTTTGTTGATCAACACATCAGGAATATTTGATTTTGTTTTTAGGCAAACTGAACTATTTGTGAAGTGGTTCATAATACCACATTCTCTACAATTTTTACTCCATGCTGGACATGATCCCTGAATAAAAGGATGCTTTTTTAAACAGAATTTACATCTCAATGAATTAAATTCAACATCTTTATCATTGCTAGTATTCCATGTGGGTGAAGTAAATTTATTTTTCCCGTACAATTGCTGCCCAATATGGTCTACACTCTAAGTGTTATTGTTTCATAGTTCAGATACACCATCTTGTGCTTTTTCTGAAGAATGACAAATTTCTACTACTTTATCTAGTGTCAAATTCTTTTCAGAAAGTAATTTTTCTCATAATTTGTCACATCTTATCCCATATACAATTTTATCTCTTAATAAACTCCCAAAACAATCTGCAGTGTTACAAAAATTGCAGTTTTTACTTAGCAATTTTACTTCTGTTAAGAAATCATCAAAACATTCACCATCTTCTTGAAAACGTTTGAAATATTTGTCTTTTTAAAGTCTCATTAACAATACCCTTGGCAAACACTTCCATTTTCTCCAATATATTAGCTGGATCTGTCTTTTCGTTTTCGGTTAGGTTTAATGATTCATAAATATTTCGAGTTTCTGAAGAAAACGTATATCTTAACATAGCAGCTTGATATGCTGATGGTTTCTTTTCTAAATCTGACAACAAAACATAATCCTACCATTTCTCAATCCATAAACAAAATGCAGCGAATCTATCTACAGCTTAATTCAACATTGGAGGAGAAACACCTCCCTTACCACTTTCTGCCATTTTATGTGTAACAATTCACAGGATTGAACAAGATAATAATAAAGAGCTTTTGCACATTTCTTCACATACTCATAGTGCCATGTTTGTTTATTATCTTCTCTCTTTTAAGAATGGCACCGATCTCTAAGATCAGCCCATATATTTATACATGTATAATAAATATGACACAGTAAATATTTATACTAATTTTATTAAGTCAACATTAGAAGGTTTTGGAAATTATTTATGCTGATTACGATGTGAAAATTCAATATACCATTCTTAAAAAATATATTAACTGTTAAAGATTTTTAATATCCTAAGAAAACGAATCAAATAATTGGCTCTATGTTGTTTAAAAAGCAATCTATCAAAGACAAATTGTAGAACTGCATAAATGAAAATTAAAAAAAAACTTGTGCATGTTTTAAAAATAATTTCAAGCTTAGAATCATTTTTCCAAAGTTATTATCATTAAAAAATATTTAAAATTACCAAATTAAAAGTATTTTAAATAAATGTCTCAATTTTAATTCTTACAGGAAAAAAGTTGTTTGAAATTCATTAAGCCCTGTAACTATTTGCTAAAAAAACATGTCACAGCCACAAATATGTCAAATGATAAAAAAAATTAGTGCAGAAACAATGTATTTGTGCAATTTATTTTTTCAACAACCTTTTAGCAATTTTTTAACACAGCCTGTTAAAATGTGCTACAAAAGTATATGCAAACAAACTTTAACAACATGTTAGCCCACTAAAGCAATAAACCCATATCCATTTTTAATCCTACATTCATCAATCCATCTTTTATATATTCTATGAAAATTACAAACAGAAAATCTTTTAATCTTTAGTTGTATTTTGCATGGTTTTAATTTTATCAACATAAAAGTATTGTAAACTGTTTACATTTACTTTTTTTTAAAGTTTGAATCCCAACCAATAATAAGAATAACAAAATGATATAACAAACTGAACTGATATTAAAACTTCAGAAACAGTAATCATAATAATAATCAATTAAATATTAACATAAATTATTTTTTTAAATTAAAGTTTAAAGCCTTACATTTCTTTCCTCTTTGGAGATTTCTGAAACATTTGTTTTGCTGTCAAATATGTAAGTTACCTTGTTGCTTAGTTATGTAAGTTACTCTGTTGCAAAAATCTCAAAGACAAGTTAAGTTGTTAATGTTTTCTCCAATGCCTTTTTTTATTGTATATTATTGAATATAAATTCCTATTACTTTTAAACCAGTTATTATAAAACCAGTTGTCAATTTAAGTCATTAACTAGCATTATATTCATCAATCAGCTTTTATTTTGGCCTTTGTTTAAGTTTGACTTCATTAAATTTCTTGATTTTCATTTTCTCTTTGATCGAGTGTTGCAGTTGTATATATTAATAAGTTAAATGTGTTTTTCAGTTAAGAAAATAAAATTGCATAACAATGTAAACTATTTTCGTTTTCTCATTTGCATTTTATTTGTTTTGCTTTCCCTGCACTTAAAAAAATAAATTAAAATTAATCAAGTTAAAGATAAATGACATGATGAGAAATAAATTTCATTAAAGAAAATTAATTCAATCAAAAATGCATAAAAAATAAAATAACTTAGAGATTAAAACTCAAATTTTTCTTATCTTAACCCTTTGGGATATTTTTAAGATTTAAATGAAAATAAAAACATATAAGTTAACTTAGCATTTTACAACTCATACAGAATATCTTTTAATTATGGAGAATAAGTATTGTAAAGAGAATGGCTTCTTATGACATCAGGTTTTTTGTATAATTAAAATTACAAATAAGACAATAGTTCTGAGTTATTTCTAAATACAAACAGCTTTGACATTTTATTTGACCATTATTCCAGATGACATCATATTTTATGTAAACATTTAGAAAAAAAAATTGGTTACGGTTTACTTACTGTAAACCTGTAACTTCGATACCACTAAGGCCTTTTAATCTTAGCTCAGTGAAGAAATCCTGCACCTAAAAAAAATTGTATTAGTAAAAAGAGAAAGTTTTAAGAAAATTTTATGACAATCACTGATACAATTGTAGTCAGCTAACGAAAAAATATAGGCTAAATTGATATTTATGATGCAAAATCTGTTGAAAAACATTTTTTCATTTTTAATCTTGTGTTTGTTTTCTTAACAACATTTTGTTAAAAAATTCAAGATGTTTTAAGCTTTACATGTTAAACACTTTCAAAGATTATATATGTTGACTATCATAGTAGAATAAAATTCTTTGGAATTTCATTTCTCAATTTCTCAATTTATCTGTAAGTAACTGTAAAAATGTAAAAATGTAACTGTAAAAATTCTATTCCGTTTCCAAAAATTTCATAAGAATGCTTTAAAAAATCTAATGACTGAATATCTAGAGTAAGTCTTCTTATTTTATCTCCATTTTTTATTCTTACTCTAAAAAATCTTGAAACTCTTAAAAAATTTTTACTTAAAGTTTTACTTTTTAAAAAGTTTTTCATTGACTATCTTTTGGTTGCATCATAGCAAGATTGTTCTTCTAAATATGTCATATTTAGCATAATAAAAGATAAATACCATTGTAACAGCAACAATAGTAAAAATATTAAATAAAACAGTTATCAACAATTATAATGGTTAAATTCAAAACCATACTGAGGAAGTAAAATTAGCAACAAAATCTTGAGCTTCTTGTGATAAAATTTTATACATTCTCCAATTCCATGTCATATGAATTCTTTGCAACATGTTGACTCCAACAGCTAAATGAAGAAGTAACACCAACTTAACTTTTGCTTAAAACAAAATAAAAAACAACATTTAAATGATAAGAAATGTACACTTACGTGTGCAGTTTTGCATAAAACAAGGCTCAGTTATTATGTCAGTGCCATTACATTCTAAGCCATTCAATGCTGGTACTGGATTATTGCAATAACGCCTACGTGTACGCAATCCGTTTCCACAAGGTCTATCACATATGGACCATTCAGTCCAATTTGAGAAACCACCATTCACTGGTAAATAAATTCAACCCATATGAGGATGAATGTTTGAAAAAAGTAATTTTAAAGATACAAATGTGTGAAAATCTATTGTTTGTGTGCATTTCTATCTTTTTAGCCTACAAACATGAAAACTTGAGACATAAATTTACATTCATAAATACCATTATTCATGAGCTTAGCATATTGTTATTGAAAAATAAAGAAAAAATTCAGAATTAATAAAAATTACCTAAGAACCATCATGAAAAAGGAATTTACCCTCTTACTGTTAATTTTTGCATAATTAGGGCTATTTTCAAACTTTAGACAGTATGATAGCATTATTAAGCATTATATTCTTACAACTTTTTAAAAACATTTTTAAGAATTCATAGTGAAAAATCAGTTTTGGTTCCACATCTTCAAATTTGAACAATAAATTGGTGTTACAGTTAAAGTTTTTAAAAATAAAAAAACTGCATTTTTACTAGCACTTCAATAACTGTCATTTTAAGGCAAACAATTTAGTTCATACTTTTGTTGGAAATTTCTGAATTTGCTTGGATCATTAAGGAATATAACTATAGAAATATAACCATGTATAAAGTTATTGAACTTGGCATTTATAAAGAAGCTAGAAAAGCTGTGAAACATGTTTAAAAAGATTATATTGTAAAAGCATCGTTTTATGAGTTTTAACCTTTTTTAACCTTTTTTGAAAATTATCAAAATAATCCTTACAAGATTTTAAGCAATCTTTATCATTACAAAGGTATTAAAAACTGAGATCTGAGCTTTTTGTTTGCTCTAAACAATTGAAGGAGACATACTACTGTGTACAAAAAAATGTGATAAAGTACTGAGTCATAATAAATCATGTCCTGACTAATACCTGGACAAGGAAACGCATTACATTCAGGCTGCTCATCTCTATCAATTCCTTGACATGGAGTACCCCCCCCAACTGCAGCAGGATTGTTGCATTCTCTGATACGAATTTCATAGCCATACCCACAAGTTTCGTTGCATGCTTGATATTCTCCCCAATTTCCCCATTCGCCATCAACTGAAACAATAAAAAACTGAAAAAATTTTTTAAAAAAAAATTTTTTTTAGATTTCAATTTCAACAATGGCTTAATACTTTAACACAAACTGAAAAATTAAAATAACCTAGAATCTTGTTTCTAGCCAAAAAAAAAAGATTAAAAAAATTACAAGTGTTAAAATAATTAAATAAAACATAACCATTTATAATCTAATATGGATAAAAACACAAAAACTTAATGCAATTTATATATATATATATATATATATATATATACATATGCACATATATAACCTGGACATTCCGGCTTATCGCAAACTTCAGTTTCAACTGTTTTTCCTGAACATACATTCCCTATACAGTTTCTCTTCCTTACTCTAATGCTATCTTCTCCACAAGTCTTGCTACAAAAACTCCACTTTGCCCATTTTGTAAATCCATAATCTTCTACAAATTTAATAGATCATATTTTAAAAACACAAAAAACAGCATTTTGATTATTACATTTGCAAAAGCATTAAAATAGCTACATTATGCTAACAAATTTGTTTTCATTTATTAATTTTTTTCAATGCAAATTTAGATTTTGAGGATGAATAACAGATGATCCTTAAATAAATTTAATTATTGGCATGAGCTTAAAACTGTTCATACTTAATGGATCTATGAAATGCATAAAGTTTAATAAGATAATACAGCCTTACAGCATCAGAATTATAATATTCAAAATAATGATGGTTCTATCAAGTCCTTGAATTTGCTGTATTTTTATTCTCCCCAAAATCTATTGCTATTAAGCAAGAAAAAATGAAGTAATCGAAATGCAATAGGTTTTTACAGCCTATTGTTACTTCAAACCTGCAGATAAAAAAAACTATTGAAAAAAAAATTAAAAAGAATTTAAAATATCTAGTTGATTATAATGTTTAGAATATTTATCTAATATAAAGCAATACTTTCAAAAATGAAAAAATCTTTATACTTGCACAAAATAATTTTTTGTACATGCTATATCTGTGATTATTTTATGTGCATTTTTATTTAAAAAATTTGTCTAAAATAATTTTATGATAACAGGTAATATCAGCATAATACTTCTACAATCAATCTCCATCAAAATAGAGCTCTGTAAATGGGAGAAGCTCAGATAAAACAAATCTTTTGAAGGTAAGGGATGCTAGAAATTTTTTTTTTTTAAATTTCAAATTGTTGTAAAACAACTGATATACAAACTGACATAAAACAAACAAACAAAAATATCTAACTTAAAAGATTGGGTTGAAGATGCTAGTGATGGTGAAGAAAAGTGAGGAGGACCAAAGCATGGTTGAATCAACAGAGGAAACACAAAAAATAGCTATTAAAGTTTTAATATTACTATTGAATAGTTATATTGTTTAAAAAAGTTCTTTCATTAAAAAGAAAAATAATTCATTATACTAATTTTGAGGCTTAAAATCTAATCACACTAAACAAATATGAAAGATTAACAGTTTACACATCACAGAGTAAAATATTTAAGCAGAACTAGTAAAACTTTTACACATGTTTACCTGGACTAATGCAATTACATAATCTCTGCATTTTTGGACGACTAAAAGTATGTTGAGTTTCACAATGGATTTCATCTGGTAAATTTATGTACCCAATACAATTTCCTGTAGCATTATCAAAACTAGGATCAAGTTCAGAACTGTAAACAATATTAGCTGAACTATTTGGACATTTAATTGGTGTAGTTGCGCCCAGGAAAATAGAGGTATCATTGTAAGTTTTCAAAAAAAAATTTGAACAAACATAGCCATTTTGAAAGCATATAGCTGTGCAATTTGTTTGGCTTTCTTCTCCGAGAACAAAACCTAAAAATAAATTTTCTTACACATATTCAAAAAAGTAGTAAATAATGAAAAATGTTAAGAAAAATAATTAATAAGTATCAAAAAATAATAAAAATATTACCAATAATAATATTAACTAAGAATAATAACAAAATAACAAAATTAATTGAGAACAATAAAAACAATTATACTGATAATAACAGTAATACTATTAATATAGTAGTAATAATAATAATAATAATAATAATAACAATAATAATAATAATAATAATAATAATAATAATAATAATAATAATAATAATAATAATAATAATAATAATAATAATAAAAATTAATAATAATAATAATAATACTAATAATAATAATAGTAATAATAATAATAATAATAATAATAATAATAATAATAACAACAATTAATAATAATAATAATAAAAATAATAATAATAATAACAATTAATAATAATAATAATAAAAATAATAATAATAATAACAATTAATAATAATAATAATAAAAATAACAATTAATAATAATAATAATAAAAACAATAATAATAATAACAATTAATAATAATAATAATAAAAATAACAATTAATAATAATAATAAAAATAATAACAATAATAACAATTAGTAATAATAATAATAAAAATAACAATTAATAATAATAATAGTAAAAATAACAATTAATAATAATAATAACAAAAATAATAATAATAATAACAATTAATAATATTAATAATAAAAATAACAATAATAATAATAACAATAAAAATAATAATAATAATAACAATAATAATAATAATAATAATAGTAATAATAATAATAATAATAATAATAATAATAATAATAATAATAATAATAATAATAACAATAATAATAATAATAATAATAATAATAATAATAATAATAATAATAATAATAATAATAATAATAATAATAATAATAATAATAAGAAGAAGAAGAAGAAGAAGAAGAAGAAGAACAAGAAGAACAAGAAGAAAAAGAAGAACACAAAACTTTTTAAAAAGCAAAATCTTAACCTGAGCATTTGGCTAGTTGACAAGATCTATACTCTATGGCATCTCCAGAACAATTATAACCTCCTTCTGTGTGTGGAGTACAATCACGTGCTCTTTTTTGTTTTCCTTGGTCACAGGTTTGACTGCAACTGTCCCATTTGGACCATTCCAACCATCTACCATCAACTAGAATAGTAATTTGATAATGAGAAATTGTTTACAATGAAATAGAAGATAAAGTAATAAACAAAATGAATATAAATTAATATGAAAAGAGCTTACAAATACAAATAATAAGATACAAAAAGCCATAAATAACAAATACACTAACAAGATCTGATTAATATAATAGCAAATTTACTTAAAAAAAAAGAATGACACTAAAATAACTTAAAACTTGAGTAAATTCTAACGCAACTGTCCCAAATAAACAATGATATTTGCCCAGAAAAAAAGAGTAGCTGTTAGAATGCAAAATAGCTTATTATGAAACAAAAGATACTATCCCTAACAATAATTATGAGTTAAAATCATAAAGAATATATAGTCATGAACAAATATATGAGCACCATGTAATAGAAATTATTGCTTGATTTATTAGATATCAAAATAAAACTTTATTGATTCAATCAAATAAAAATGTATATATAAAATTGGAGCAACTTTTGAACACTGTATATTGCAATCAAAACTTACTGAATCCCATAGCACTGGCAATCACAAAAACCTCTCTTCCACATCCAGCTTGATTACAAGCAGCTACGCTAATTCGATGAGTGCTTCCTCGATCAAGATTGCTGAAATTAAACTGCAGTAATGAAAAATTCACATAATGGCAACAATTTTCTTGAGCAGTTGTAGCATTACTGAACATTTGTTTGCGACAGATTTTATAACTAGATATTACTCCATGACTTTTTTCAATTGGCACACCACTCCAACTTATTCTTATAGTTCTTACATTGTCACTTGAGTTTGATATAAACTCTGGTGCATCAGGTACTAAAACATACTTTTATAGTCAATCAAAACAAAATATAAATGATCAGAAAAAACAACTACCATTTGCCAAAAAATAGGTCATATAATGCATGAAGTGTGATCCAATATTTTACTTACAACTCTCCGCAGTCACTACTTCGTATTCCTTACTCCATGAGCCATTACCAACACGCGTGAAATACATAAAATCTATTTTGTACACAAAAGATGGCACCAAATTTTCAAAACTAATTTTTACCAAGCCATTGAACAAATCTTCTGGGTTTAATGTAAACTCATGATCTTCAGTAACAGATAAAGATTGATTTTGCAATGTTTCTGTTTCTGGTGACAAGCCAGCAAACGAGTAGTTGGTTATAGTAGCATGAATACCAACAACAATGCCGTTCATTTCATATACATCTGGGGGTTTTATTGTTGCATAAATGGTATATGGTGTAGTCTCAAAGCTACTTATTCTTGGAACTTCATCTGGAGCTATAATAAGCAAAACATAATAAACAAAACACAATTAGCAAAACCAATTATAACAACAACAACAAAAAGCACACTTTTAAAAGACATTCTTAATGTAAAAAACTGAATTTGATTAAAAAAGTCATTTTCATACTGTCTTCATCAGTGTAGGCACACTTTTCAGAGCTAAATGGACCTGTCCCATTTACATTTCTGGCTGCAACTCTACAACAAACTAACTCATACTTTGATAAGTTTTGTAAACTTGCAGAGATACTTGAATACCTAGAAAATATTGGTCCTGATTGATCGCCGTTACAGTTTAAAATATAATCAAGTAAAACTCCATTTTCACAGCTGGCATTTAATTTATTCCATGATACTAACATTGATGTGGAAGATTCATTTTGCAATCGAAGAGACTCAGGCTCACACCCTGGAATATCTGAATATGTTTGAAAGGACACACTTTTAGAAATGTTACCACATCCCATCTCATTGCATGGTTGTATGGAAACCTGATAGTTTACATAAGGATGCAATCCTCTCAAGTTTAATTCAAAACCTGTAGATTGGTAAAAATATGCTGATAAATTTGCTTCATCACAAGGAGCTGAGTTTGCAGCAAAAGACTCAAGTGAATGTTCAAACTCGATTGGTTGTTTAAGATATTCCTCTGATAATGAACCAGGATTATAACCCTCCAATGTATTACCACCTGCATTAACAGCAACACCATTTGCACCACCATTCGCAACACCATTCACACCACCATTTGCATTAACAGTAACATGAAACAACCAATATTTTTTTCCTCGAAAGTGCGTTGAATTAACACTCTCATGAAAAATGGTTGCACTTCTTGGACCAGATACATTAACTTTTTTAATAACAGGATTTACACAATCAGGCTCTAAAGATAAAATTATTCCAAAAAAAACTTGGTTTTCATAAATTAAATATCATGCTAAAAGAATACGTAGTCTTAATTTATTCAAGTAATTGCTTATACCAAAAACTGTTTATTTTAGTTTATTTCTTTAATTTATCAGAATTTTTATAATGTTAAACTGTTTATAATGTTGCTGAATATTGTTTTGAATAAAACTTCAAAAACTTTTGTTTAGATAAAAAAAAGTTTTGGGAAAGTAATTCTTTTCAGAAAAATCTGGTAAAACTGGTAAGTTTTGGAGAAATAGCTGTTTTTAGATTGTAAAACTGGTGGGTACTGTAAATCCTTATGTGCAAAATAGCTTTTCAAACTTTAAATTCATTTCCATAATGGCAGTAAGATTGAAAAAAACTCCTACAATACAAAAAAACAAAAAGTTTTTTATTGATTTTATTGATGTGTTAAGACTTTTTTTTTTTTTTTTTTAAATAAAAAAACAAATTTTTTTTTGCATGACAGGAATTCCCCTACAAATAATTTTGCTAACAAGTTCATTAATTTTTTATTCAGTTTTATTAAGTGCACATAAAGACATATCAGAAAATGCAAAAAAAAAAAAAAAAATTGACATACAAACATTTGAATTAATATCTGTTCTATTTTATTCTCAAACCAACTGTTATTCATAACTATTCTATTAAATATTGTTATCTTGATCATTTTCCATAAAATTTTCATAAACTTTTTTACACTAAAAAATTTTTAATGATGACTAGTTTATTTTGAAATTTTCAAAAGATCTAAAAATGGAAAAATCTGGAAGGTAAAAAAAAAACTATAAACTGAAACCATGTAGCATCTCTCTTCAATTACAGTTAGTAACATTTTATTTAGGAAAAATATTGTTACTTATGCAGCCATTAGGAAACCCATGCCGACAGCCAGAGCTAGGTTCACAAGGTTAACATGCTGTAAGGAGATAATTGCTCAGCCTTTAGAAAAATGGAAGCAAGTAATTCTCAGTTATGAAACTTTAATATAATAAGTAGGAAAATTTTTCTTTTTTTAAAATTTAAAACTAAAAAATTTTTAAAATTTAAAAAGGATGGAAATCAATTTGTTGTACCAAGTGGCTTCATAGGGAATCTTGGTAGTTAGGGGTGCTTTAATGTTAATGAAGTAGATTTGGGTAAGATCTATACAAGTCAAATCAACCAACACATATATAGAGATGCTAAAAAACATAATGGTTCCATCAGCAGACATGCTGATTGATTGAAATGAATGATAGCAGTCTCCACAAGATACGGCTCCTGCCTACAAAATGTGCACAGTCAAAGCTTGGATGGAAGAAAATTTGATGCCCTGGCCAACTTGATCACTATACTTCAATTAAATCTAATCTATTGGGCTTGAAAGAACAAAGAATTATTAAGCCTTTAATTAAATTGATTAAATATGGTCCATAAGTAACCTTAAATAAAATAACAATTTTCAATACCGTCAATATATATAAAAATAATGGGAAGAATTCCAACTAAAAATTGCAACAATCTTGTTAAATCAATGCAAAAGAAGTTGATAGCTTGCAAAAAATTTGGAGAATTTAAATACTAAATTTGATGTTTATTGTTGTTTTACTGATTTTCAGTTTTTATTAATTTAACTATTATATTTGATAGCATTTAAAGTATAATTATACATCATAATATAAATATCTTAATATGATATCTTAATATGATATCTTAATAAAAGATTTATTTAAAAACAATGCTAATATTTTTGTTAACTTTTATTTTATGGTACTTAAAATAAGCATTAAATAAAAAATTTTAATTCAGAAAATATTTTTTGAAAGCACTCTTTATAATATGGTTAAATTTTGGTAAAATAATAAAAATGTATACTTACTTTTAAGTGGACTCAGAATACAAATCAAAGAGCTGTTTGGTCCCAGTGCAACAGAAAATGCCTTAACCTGAGCTGCATACACATCACACAAACTTGCAGGTTTTAAAATATATTCACTATCTGTGACATTGACTTTCATTCCTGAGTCAAGTTCTATCGGTATCTTTTTTACTAACCCAAACTGCAATTTATAAAAGCCTGGAACAATGTTATTCCAAGCATCAGTTGAGTTCTCAAAAGGATCCCATTTGAATTTAATACTAGTTTCATTAAAACTTGCTATGAAATTTTGAGGAGATATATCAGGTGCTGTAAATGAAAAAAAAAAAAAAACTAATAAAAAATCTTTAATTCTTTCTTGCTTGAAATTCAAGATTTTAGTGGTTGCAACATTTAATAATCAAACCAACACAAAGTAATTGGCTCTAACTTTTATGTAAAAATAAGTTGTTCACTTTAAAGCCTTTACCATTCTCTTTTAGAGATGATACATATATTTCTTAAATTTGCATGAGTTCCTACTTCAAAATTGATTAGAAGAAGGACCCCTTCCAAAGTTTAAGCACATTAGAAGAAGTTTATTTCTCAAACCTTCACATTGATACATCAACTTAATATAAAGATATCATGCTTTTAACAAATTCAGTATGAAAGTTGTTCATTTTAAGAGATGAAAGTTAGAAAGGAAAGCTAAAAATTAATCAAACTAATAAAAAGGTTTAAGAATAAAGATAAAAAGCATTAATTTAAGAATAAAGATAAAAAAGCATTAATAAGAATGATAAAAAACAACAACAAGTGTTTGGTTTTTAGTTTAAAACCCATAGTTAGAAATTCTCAGAAAAATGCATTCAAAGTTTAAACTTTTCTTTTCATATAGGTTATCTTGCTGTAAATAAAATGAAGATGACTAATATAATCATGGATAACATTATTAACAATGAAATGAGCCATAGACAACTAATCAATCGTAGAGGAGTTCTGTGAGTATTTAATACTCTTTCTATGTAAATGTTACAGAAGATACATAATCTCAAGTGATGTAAATATCATAGAAGATATCAAATAAAATGTCTATATTACAATTAATATAAATTTTTTCAAATAAAATAAACCTTGATTTAAGTTCTTTTATCTATTACAGCTTGCTTAGGATTTATTACTCACAGACAGATTTTATCGTGTCAGTAACAGTGACAGCAAGTTACTTGAAATTCAACTAAGCAAGAAAGTTTTTGTGTTTTTTTTAATTTTATTTTTTTATTTTTTAGTTTTTGTACAAGTTGCAAATCCTGATTTCATTTGGTTCATATTTATTCCTGCTTTTCATCAATTATTACTTATATTGAATAATAAAGAACTCACCTTCGCTCTGTGTTCTTACAACTACAAGATTCCACACACCAATACCATTTCCATTTTGTGTAGTGGCAAAAGCAAATATACATAGTTGTTTGTAATGATACATACTAGAGTCAATACTTATTTTTAATGCACTATTAGTGTTAGTAGCATTATAAATTAAAGTTATGGTGGCTTGGTTTTGATAACCACTAAAAAAAAAAGCAAACTGAAAACAGTTTAATTTAAGAAAAGACAAAAAGATAAATTATAAAATAGCTTACATGTAAACAAAAATATTATATTAGAGTCAGCAGGTTGCATATTTATCCTTTCTAGCTCTCTACTGGTGAATGCAGGAAAACTTTACTACTAAAATTCTAGAGTTGCAAACTCCAAAAAGGTATATAATCAAAGAGATTAAAAATAATTGAAAAACAAAATAAACCTTTGCAAGGTGTTGCACAAATCTCCATCAACTTTTATTCTGTAAACAACTTTGTAACTGTGTGGCACTCCTATCCAAGAAGTTGTGGAAATTTGCGTAATATTACAATTTACTTTCTTCATAATTTTATCAAGTGCACAGCTTATATTTGGTGCATTAACAGGTTCTAAGAGAACAAATTATAGCATAAAAGAAAACTTTAATAATGAATAATTTCTCTGATTTGCTTTCTTTGAGATAAACTTTTGTTAACATTCAAGTATGACCCTATCTTTTTCAATGTTGAGTATTTTAAAAAGTATTTTAAATGAAAGTATTTAAAATACTATTTAAAATACTTTCGTATTATTTTTATTTTAATTTGAAATACTTTTGTTCATTAGTATTTTCAATTTTATTTCAAATACTTTTCAAGGCTACTTTTTATTTTGTTTAAAACACAAAATACAAAATACTTTTCCACCAACAGCAAATTAAAACTTGGTTTCCAAAGTTCCTTGGCTGGATTGTGCTGCCTTGGACCACCCTTGGTAATGGTAGCTATTAATTTGTTATTTAATTACTATGATTAGAGGGAACCAATCTACCAAAAATCCTAATATGGCAAAACAGAGGGAAACGACTGAAACTGTAGAAAATGAAAATGCTGAGAGTGAACAAGCCATCCCTGCTATACTTGATGGAAAATTTTTCAAAATTATATCTAAAAGTAAAACTACAGGGGATGTTAAAATTATTGCACAGTGTATGTTTTGTGATGGCAAAAAAACTTACAGTGGTTCACTGAAAGCAACTTCTAATTTTACTCAACATCTTCAGGTATGTATATAACTACAAAAAAACTATATTATATTGTGTATCTTATGTTTGTTATATAATAATCAGTAATCATTACTCATTAGTCATTAGATAGAAAAATTATGATTTAGTTTCAATATAATATTATGAGGCACGTGTACATTTCCTGAAAAAGAAAGAGACCAGACCAAATACAATTTATTGATTAATGTGGTATGGTATAAATATAAATATTAAATAAAGTTGTTGTTGCAGAATGCTCATGGCAAAAAGCGAATCAATGAATACAAGCAGCACAAGGTTTCAGTTGCAAAACAACGTAAGCGCTCGGTAGCTGAGATGGAATCTGGAGTTGGAGGTGGACCTTCTGCCGAATCTGGTCCTGCTTCTAAGAAGTTGAAACAAATGCACATTATGCCTCGAAATCAAACATCCATTTCACTGAATGCTCAGTATCACGCATATCTGTTGCTCTTTCCTGTCAGCGCTTTGTTGAAAGTCATAATTACGACTCAGTGGCTGCAATGATCTCAAAAATTCATAATGATTATGGGTTACGCTTGGAAAAAATTACAGCAACCGTAACAGATAATGCCTCTAACTTCAGAATATTTTATAGACACTAGGAGTACTGCATCTGGTTCAGGGATCTCTGCAACTGCTGAAGAACAAGTTCAGGAAACAGGAACTGGTGATGATGATGAAGCAGAAAATTCCGACAATGATGTTGAAATAGCGGACATGACTGCAGTCCTAAATTTACCAGTTAGCGAAGACACGGATGCTGATACTGAAGTTGTTCTGCCTCACCATGAATCTTGCAATAGTCACTCTCAGCCTCACATCAACTACTAATGCAGATAAAGCATGTGATTCTGATGCTAATTTCAAACGTCTTTATCGAGCTGCATTGGCCAAGTGTACAAGCATTTGGAATTTGCTTCGTAGAAGTTCCAAGGCATTGGATGCTGTGAAAAAAATCATCGCAAGGACAATACTGATACCTGTCCCTACACGATGGAACTCCCGGTATGATGCATTGAAATGCATTCTTCACTTGCAAGATAAGCTTGGCGAAATATGCGACGTTTTGAAGTTACCAAAATTCAAAAAGCAGGAGTTGGAATATCTAGAAGAGTATGTAATAATAATGACTCATATTGCTGTTGCCATTGACAGGCTACAAGGTGACAATGTGTACTTTGGCGATGTATTTCCGACGCTGCACACCGTACAGAAGAATTGGCAGTACTTGCAGCAGAAATCACTGAAGCATGCTAAGAAATTTGCAGAATCTATGCTTACAAGCTTGAAAACAAGATTTGAGGATCATCTATCATTTTCTGAACATAATGCTAGCAGGATAATTGCAGCAGTATCGCATCCCTACTTCAAAATGAGATGGGTTCCGGATGATGAAAAGATTTCTGTCGTGATCTCTTTGTTCGTACAGCTAAGTCTCAGCAGCAACAGTTGTTTGACAGAGCTAATACTATTTCTGACCCTTACCCACTTCCAGGTACTCAATCAACTGGTGGCAGTTGCATGAGAGATGATTTTTTCTCGTTTAGCGAAATTAACATTGCAGAACAAACAACAGTCAACAACAAATGTTTATCGTACTTGAGCGACTCTGGTACGGATTTTAAAATCTTGGCAAAATATGAAGTTATAAAACACGTATTTGTGAGGTACAATACGACCGTACCTTCGTCCATACCTGTTGAGCGGTTATTTAGCACCGCAGGACAAATTCAGACGCCACGAAGGAACTGTTTTAGTGATGCAACATTCAAAAAACTGTTACTTTTAAAGGCCAATAAATGTTGATTTAAAGGTTAAATTATGTCAATAAAGTTGTGATGTACAATTCGAGTCGGTACGATTCCAGTATTTTGTATTTTATATTTTGTATTTAAAATAGTTTTATAAAGAATTTTTATTTGAAATACTTCCCTTGTATTCTATTTTTATTTTCATTTCAAATACTTTTTAGGTAGACTATTTTATTTTTATTTCAAATACTTTTAAAAAGTATTTTGCCCAGCACTGATCTTTTTTATACACATGTTTGTTGCATGCTCACACTCAGAAGATAAATAAGCATTTTAAAATTAAAAATTCTTCTTTCATACACATGATTGCAAGCTTTTTAAAATTAAAAATTCTTTTTTCATACACATAATTGCAAGCTCATACTAATAATGTAAATAAAGTTTTTCAAATTAAAAAGAATTTTTTTTAATAAACAGATACCTCCCTCTGCTGTCTTGAAATTTTCTTTTTGGATACATGAGCCCAGCTTTCTTCTGATTGTTTTAAATGCAAAACAAATTTTGTATTCTGTAAATATTTCCAATTGGTTTATAAATATAAACCCTACATTATGCGAATACAATTGTTTATCAAAACCTGTCTTTCCATACTGAACCAAAATACTACTAATTGGATATCTCACATCTTCGAAGATATTCAATGAGAGAACAACATAAGTCTTATTTCTTTGTCTTATATTGTATGATGCATGTCTTACATAGTATTCTAAAAAGAAAAAAAGCCTGAAGAAATCTATTCACTATTAAGCCACAAATTTGTATTTAACTGTTATAAAGATTTATTTTCAAAACATGTAGTATTGAAGAATTTAAATCTGTTTTATTGAAAAAATTAGTAAATGCTAATTTAAACTGAAATTTCATTAAAAGTATGAACTTGATTGTCATTTAAAATTCTAAAGACTTCACAGATCAAACTTTACTTCTTTTGAATTTGATGACAACCATATTTATTTAGTTAATAAACCAATTAAAACTTAATTGAATCAAATTAATTTATTTCAATTGGCCTTTTTTATATATGAAAATTCAAATATATGTCAAAAAAATTGTGTCAAAAAACGTGCTTTGTTTTTTGTTTGTTATGAGAAAGTATCACAAATCCACATAACAGCTGTTGGATCCATTGAAAATGCCAGAAAAAACTTTTGTAACCAATATTTTCTCTATTGTTTCACAAAGGCTTTAAAGGTGGTATCAAACTTTATTAAATTTAGTTATAACTGTAAGTATCTTTACTCTCATAAATTCAGTAAAAAACCATGTGTTTTTATAACACACCTATATTCTTAAGAATAACAAATTGATAAAAGAAATATTTTGTCCCATAATGTTTAGATTATTCCCTTTAATGAATTTATAAAAGAAATGAAGGTAAGCAGGTAATGATCAAAACAACATAAACAAAAAGTTTTGAAAAAGAAATCAGTTCACAATGTGCTTAGAGAAGATCTCTGTATAAAGAAAAATTGAAATTTAAAGTGGTTTTAACTGTGAATAAGAACTTTTAAAAAAGTGGGCAACTTGAAATAAAATTTTAACATACCAAGCAGATCATCTGTTATTGATAATGCTAAAAAAAATAATAAAAAAAGTATATATATAAAACTTATTGACATAAAGTATCACATTAAGTTAACCAAATAAAGCTTGTCATTAGTTGCTTTCTTTTTTTCTTTTTTTTTGTATTAAGCTTTACATGTTTGCTAAAATTTTTACTTTGGACTCTACTAATAAAAATTACACAATAGAAAGACAGAATGTATTTCAAATTGAAAAAAAAAGTTAAATAGTTGAAGATACGTTTAACAGAACTTTTAAAAAAACTATGAAAAAAATTATATAGAAGGAATTTATTTTAGTAGTTAAAAATTTCTTTTTTTAGTCTCTAAAAACTTTGAATAACTTTTTTATAGATTTTAACAAATATTTGCCAATTATAAATAGTATATTACATACATAGTATATATTATAAAACAATAAAAAGTATTATATTTTACAAAAATATATTATTAGATTGCACAACTAACTAAATTATAAAGCAGTACAACCCAAAACTACTCACAAAAAAATACTTAAACTTTTGTATGAACTTTGTCAACTCAAAGTTTTATAAGTTAACATACATGTGATTGTTAGTTGAGTTTGAAGCGATCTAGTAACATCATTAACTGCACTTTCATTTTGAATTGTGAGGTACACATTGAGAACACCACAAACATCATTGTTCATACTAAGAAAGGGAAAATAATTTTTATGATTCATAAATTAAGATGACAAAATCAGTTAACTCATAATCACGAAGAACTGATGATGAGCAAAAGTTAAAAAATCATCACAACTATCATTTTTATTCTTTACATTATAAACAAGAAATCATAAAAAGAAAAAATAGAAAAAATTACTTCGACTTTTGTATTGATGAAATTTCAGCAAGTAAGAACTCCTTTACAGATAAACGAAGTTGTTTTGTGAGCTAAAAGATTAGAATTTTTACACTTTTATTGATTCTATTGATTAGCAATTAAATCCATAATATTCTTTTGTGTGTAATAAATTTTTGAATGGGAGATTAGAAAACCTGAAACTCCAGATTGTAAACAGCTTTTTCATAAAGATAACTTCCTGGTAAACTGTTATCATATCCCCAGTTATTACTTGAGCAAATTTTAAATAAAGTTGGTTCAGTCATTTGCCTAATCTTTTCTACACTGTTGATGTTGCCTGCAAAAAAAGTCAAAGTAAAAAACATTTAACACTTTTTATTATAATCAAAGTTTATAACAGTGTTGCTATTGGTTTAAACAAGTCAAAAGATTTATTAAGAGAAATAGATTTTTGATGGGACAACTTATTAAAAACCTGCTAGCTGTCTCCAAAACAGAACATTTGGTCTAACATCCCCAACAAATATTTCATCTACCAAAGTAGCAGTTGAGCCAACTTTCGACACATACAAATTTGAGTCTATCAATAAATCTGGTATCTCATGTGATTTAGAAGGAATACACTCAGAGGAAATCAGCTCACCATCAATATAAAATGAAATGCTTTCATTAAAAACAAATGCAAAGTTATACCATAAGCCAGATCTCCCAGGTAGTGCAAACAAACACTCATTATAAAACGCCATGACTGGTGTTACTGTAGTTGAAATATTATTTTTTACTTTGTCACAAACTAATGCAACAAGTCCAATTGTAACAATGGGCTCATACTTATCCCAACTGTTACAAGTTTGTTTGATCCAGATAGAAAACATAAAAGTGTTGTTAGTGTATTCAAAAAAATCACCATTGTTAACAACAACATTAACTTCATTGACTGAAATGCCATTATTAATAAACCCAGGCACCATTTTAACTGATGTTAACTTTACCTCATACTCATTTGCGATACCTGCTTCAAATGTTTGATTGTAAACGTTGTTGAATGGTTCAAACAAAGTCTTTTCAAAATCATCTACATCTAAAAACAAATCCCAAGTCAGTATCCATAGTGCCATTTTATTAGCAAACATTTTATTCATCTTGTAAGACTTTATTTAATATTGCTAGATAGAAAGCTATTCAAAATGAAAAAGAAACAAAATATACCAAGAATATCAAAACCTGACTCTTAATTGTAAGTTCAAAAATGAACTTTTTTCTCTAAATAAGCATCTCTACTTAATATACTTTTAAATAGGAAAAAAAAAAAGGTTTTGGACAAAGGATGATGTCAAACCTTCAATACAGCTACCATCTTTATCAAAAATATATCTGTATGGAAACAACTCCCATTCACCATAAAATGAGTTGCACCATTTACAAGGGTTTGTTTGGTTTACAAGAACCTTTGTGCATGCAAGCTCCACTATAAAAAAATAACTCTTCTCTATAATAGGTGATCAGGAATTAAAGGCTAGGGTTAAACTTTGATAACAATCAGGGATTTTTAAGTATTATATTAAAATTTAAAATTACTAGTTATGATAATAAGTTAATTAGTTACAATCTACTAAATATAATAAATATAATACATAAAATATTAGAAAATAATTGTTTGGTAACAGGTGTTATTGCAGACATAAAAAGAATTTAACTTTACCAAGAAAAAAGACTTTCATTTTTGGAAATTTAGTAAAGCCACTGATTTAACTACCTGGTCTGTTATCACACAACTGAGCTGCTTTTATTGCAGAAGGAAACAACATTTCTTGGAACATTTGAAAGCAGAATATTATACTTTTAAGACTGATTCGCATGCTTGAATTTGTTGGGAAGGATATATTATCAAGAGAAACCCTCTGTTAAAATTCAAAAGTAACAAACATCAAATTATCATCAAATAAGTATGCATGCATGTATGTATGTATGTATGTATGTATGTATGTATGTATGTATGTATGTATGTATGTATGTATGTATGTATGTATGTATGTATGTATGTATGTATGTATGTATGTATGTATGTATGTATGTATGTATGTATGTATGTATGTATGTATGTATGTATGTATGTATGTATGTCTATGTATGTCTATGTATGTCTATGTATGTCTATGTATGTCTTTGTATGTCTATGTATGTCTATGTATGTCTATGTATGTCTATGTATGTCTATGTATGTCTATGTATGTATGTATGTATGTATGTATGTATGTATGTATGTATGTATGTATGTATGTATGTATGTATGTATGTATGTATGTATGTATGTATGTATGTATGTATGTATGTATGTATGTATGTATGTATGTATGTATGTATGCTTGTATGTATGTATGTATGTATGTATGTATGTATTGTGCATATATCTAAAAAAATAGACAAAAAATGATTAAAAAAAACTTACAGCTTTGAAATCAATCTCTAGGGACAGCCTTGAAAATAATCGTTCATACTGAACCACAACAAAATGCCAATTTAAGGAATCGACTATTGTATTATTTGTTTTTCCATCATACTTCAGACTAATTATAAAAAAAAAGCAAATTTCTCCCATTAATCTATTTCTACAATTAATATTTAAGCAAAAATGATTATAGTTAAAATGGTGGCTAACTGTTCAGAAGTTTGAATGACAACTATTCTAACAACTTTTCTAACAAGTCGTTTCAAGATAATGCTTTGTCAATATAAGGCATTATCTTGAAACACTGAAGAAAAAAGTGTTAGATTTGCTAAAAAACTTAAACTTATTTTCATAGATCTTAGACCAGTGATGACCAGATCTTAGAGCATGATGCTAAATTTCCAATCCCTGAATTGAATTTATAGAAGAGGAAACTTATTTTTGTAACAAAAGGCTATGACATAAAAAAGTCCATAAAAATAAAATTTGATGTATATACTGAATTTTTAAGTGATACACAGAATGAAATTTTGTAGATTAGTTAGTGCAGTTTAAGAAAAATTTTACAAACACAAGTTTGATTTACATTTTGTATAGAAAACTATTGATGTTTTCTAGAATTATGTATTTTATTATAAAAAAATTTAGTAATTTTTTTATTTATTGTTAATCAATTCAAAAATTTTTCCCCTAACTTAATAAAAAACTCATCAAAAAAATCATGCCTCTTCTCCCCGGCCATAAGCTGTTTTTCCCTATCTTTCTAATATTAGATACAGTACAATTTAAGGTAACACAGCTTCAATTTATGACTGGTGTGATTTATTCTAGTTTTCTTGCTTATTACATAATCTTTTTTATTACATGACACATTTGTTATTATCATCTGATTTCTGATACTTTAAAAAGTCCTTTCAATAAATAAACTCATAAGATTTCTTTACTTGTAACTAATCAACTTAACTATTTTTAATTTAATGACTAAATTCAAAATGTCTAAAAATAGTTTTCATTTAGACTTGCCTAAGAAACTATGAGAATTAATTTTTGTCAGGCTTGAAATTATTAAGTATAAAAAGGTTGTTGATAATCTTGTCCAAATGAACAAAGTATCAACAGAACAGCATATCTTGGACAGAGATATGTGATTGGCTGAATATGTAAAAAGTAAACAGAAGAAAATGATTCGTTAAAGGAGTAAAAACCTTATGGAAAAAGCTGAGTCTTCCAATTCCCCATGGTAAATCTCCAAAGTTGATTTAGTAGAAAGTCAGTCAAAATATCAACAATGAATTTAGCATTATTTGAATTTTCTTCATCTTCAGTTTAGTGAAGTTTAAATTTAGCGCTGAAGAAGAAAAACAAATCCCTAGCAGTGGTTCTGAACATTTAGAGATTTGAACAACATTAATGTTGTTGACATTAATGTTGTTGACATTAATGTTGTAATGACAAAAAACTCATTTACCAATAAATTTGGTGACAGCAGCAAAACTGTCAAAAAACTAAGAAAAATAAAAGGAACAATTTATACAAACTCTAAAAAACAAAAACTGGATCTTGTACTTTGATGGGGAGTACAAAAAGGGTATCAGTTAAATCAAAAAAAAAAAATAAAAAAATAAAAAAATAATAATAATGATAATAGAAAATGGATAAATTAAACTAGGCTTTCTCTACTGATTAATAAAAAAAGGTAAAACAATATTCAATGGAATAAAGACTGTGCTTGATGAATATAAGGCCTACAATTAAAATTATCATTTCTGATACAACCTCTATAGAAATACTTTGTTAAGCTTGGATTAGATAAGTGATTACTTTGAAAAGGCAACTATCTTGCCTAATCTCAATTGTTAGTTCAACAGCAAAATAATTGCAACAATACAAGCAACTGAGTGCATTTTTTTACATGATTGGAAAATGTTATGAAGGAATTAGAAGAAATTAGCTGGAGAGATACAGCTTTCAATTACCACTTGATTACTTGTTACAGGCAATTTAAGAAAACAAAAAATTTTCCTAAAGTTTATTTCAAAAACTTTCCAAATAAAAGCATTAATAAAATGGAAAAGACAAGCGACCTATGCTTGGCTAGCTTTTTTTTTTTTCCAGAAGTTCAAATATCTATTGACAAATAAACTTTAAAAACCATTTTATACATATAAATCTGAGATTTGCCATTGGCATTTTCTTGATTTTTGCACACAAAAAATGTGGGCATAGGGTTTTAAAAAGTGTCATATCCCTAATGTATATATGCCATACTATTATTTTATCTTCATGAATTCATAGCATTATTAGATGAAGTGAAATGATGAAATCCATTAAGAAATGCTAGTACTTTTAAAAGGTAGACTTTATACTTACAAAATATTTGGATCTTGAAAACTAATAAGCATTACTTTTCCATACACAAAGCTCATAATTGGGTTAGAACTACTAAGTCCTAAATCACTGAAATGTTAGGTTAATGTTTTTAAAAAATGAACTTTATACTCACTAAATAGATGAACCTTGAAACTCAATAAGCATTTCTTTTCCATACACAAAGCTCAAAATTCTGGATGAGCTAGTTGATCCTGAAAGACTGTAAAACCAAAATATTAAAGTGAAATCCTTGTACGAAACCAATTCTTCAAAGTAAAAAGATTTATTAAAAACTGTTTCTTTATGACCATAAGTGAAATTCAAGAGAAGGGGGTTGGAGTCTTGAGATATGTTTGGATTTGAAAATGTTGTAAAAACCCCTGCCCCTTTAACAAAAATGGCAGGATAAAATAGATTTCTATCAAAAACCATGTCTTGGTATTCGTCTGTTAAGTTCAAAAAATTACTTGAAGATGCTGTTGAATTTTTCAAATCTATAATAAATTGAAAAAAAAAGGACTATAATCATCATCATAGCAATCATAATCATAATTACAATAACTTTCAACTTTTGCTTTTTTTTTTTTTTTGCTTCAATTAAGCTTTTTGATAGTTATCTTTGTAAAAATGATTATATCAGTGATTATCTCTGTCTTATATAGAAATTGAAATGTTGTTAAATGCTTTTTTAAAGTCAAGAAACATTATTTATGATTACATAATAATGGTTCTGAATTTAAACAAGCAAAAAATGTGCATTCAAATTCTTAAACACTTAGTAATGTTAAAAACATGGTCTTTATCTGTTTTTATTTTAAATTTTAAATAAAAGTTAAGATAAAAATTCACAAAAACAAAGTAGATTAGAATCACACCTGGAGCAGTAGTTTCATTTATATCTGCAGCACATACACTTAGAAAATGAAAGGTACCAAAAGCAATGTAGCCACTACCCAGGCCATTCTTTAATGCAATAAATTCAACCTTAAAAGTTCAAAATATTTATGAACATCTGAAGACTATTTCATAGAAAAGTGACAAAATGATAGGTTTTAAGGCCAGTATCCTGTTTTATACTGTATTATATTGAGCATACCAAGACTATAAATGAATTCTTTATCTATACTATTTTTTCTTATTTTTTATTTTTTCTTAATTTCCTGATGTGTTTAAGCTTTAAACAAGCAATAAAAGTGTTTCAAAGAAGCAATAAGCATATAAGAAGCAATAAAAAAGCAGCAACAAAAAATTATTACTGAAACAAAATGTTCCCCCTCATTGCTTAAATCCAGCTCTTTTTCAACCCATTTGTCAAGAGCTTCTCTTCTGTAAAAAAATGCAAGTTCTTTATTTATTCCACTGTGTTTAAGCCCAAGCACAAGAAGGCTAACAAAACCATTACCACTAAACTTGAATTTAAATGATAAACATGGTCCCTGTATGTTTAATGAGATTTTAGACAAATCAGGAGAATTCTGTTGACTTGCACTTGCTTGAATAAAACCATCTAAAATATAATTTGAAAAAGATTGCATAAAAATTTATAGGCAATTACTCATTTATCAATTTTTAGGGTAAAAAAATATACAAATACTTTTAACTGCTAAATAGATTTTGTTGAGCTCTATGTGGTGAAGATTAGTATTTAAGATCATACGCAATTATTATTTTTTCATATCAATTTTGAAAAAACTTAAATCCTTTCAATCAGAATTTGCTTTAATTTTAATCTTGATTATAAAAAAAACTTTGGTTGAAAAGGTCATAAAATAATTAGGATTCAGGTGTCAGGTGATGTTTTAGGAATTAAATGTTTAACTCTACAAGAGTAAGCTAAAGATTGCAATTTGCAAAGTTTGGTTATGCAAAAAAACCTTTTTTACTCAAAGGAATTTCTTTGCTAAAAATTCAAAATCAATTCTTTTAGGTATATTCAAAGCAATTATTACATTAAAAGATTTAATGGAAGAGTCATAATAAGTTCAAATTTTTAAATCCGAACCAGAGTAAGTACAAAAGCTACATAGATGTTATATCAAATGTGAGTTGCAAAAACTGCCTTTTTTTGAAGTGTAACACACCATTTCACACAAACTTATTTTTTACTAGTTTGGACTTATTCCAGTTAATAAATTTTGTGTAAGTAAAGTGACTAAAAGACTTTTCTGTTAGTATAAATTTTCAAAATCTATAATTTGGTAGGAAGCTAATTTTTTTAATTTTTAAAATATCATTACTTCAATTTAGAACTTTACTTTAAAACCCAAAAGATTGCTTTTTTCAGTTTCTCACAGACCTATAAGTAATACTCACCATAAAACATCAAATTTTAAAATGAACATTGCACAAACATTACTAGTAAATGTAAAAATAAAAGTCTTACCAAGCTTAGGGAGATTATATTCAATTTTTAAAACACTTTTAGGTTGCAATACAACATTATTAATTGTCACCACAATTGTTAGTGGACTTGTATAAGAAACAGTTTTTAGAAGATGAGTTAACAAAAAAACAAGATCAGGAGTGATAAAAGTAAGGTCAGAGCTTGTTGAGTCACACCATTGAGTTTGACTTACTTCATTGCTGCCTAAAAACTGCATTTTTATTTCTGAACAAGTTTTACTTTTAGGTGAAACTAGTTTGCCTTCAATATATACATGATTCAACCAAACATTTTTAAAGTCCAAAACAATATCATCAAAAGAGGTAGCAGAGTTACTTTGAATAGAAACATAGATATCCTCATCAAAGTAATCATCTTCACTAATTAGTACAAAATCTGATAAACTGCTGATGTATTCCACTGTACTGAGTGATTCTTTTAAAAAAAAAGCAAAAAGCAAAAACTTCAAAGAATAACAGAACTAATACTAATTTCATGCAAGTTAAAAATTGAAAGAAAAAAAAAATTCTCTCAATCTTTCTTAATTATGTACAACTTAATATAACATAAACTATTTGTAAAAACATTATTAAATAACTATATTTATGATCAATAATTTTGGTTTCTTTGATAATTGCTCTCAATAGCATACCTAGAGTTTCACATGGACATACCACATTTTTACAGTAGCAATCAGAACCATAGCTGAAACCTGGTGGAGGAGATGCATCTAAACTACTCCAGTCTGCCAAAAGTAAAAGCAACATAAAATGAATTCAACAAATCAATTAATATTTCTCATCATTTATTTCCTTATAAAAACAACTGTCAAACTGGTTTAACAGAGATAAATACCTAAGGATTGCCGATCAAGTAACTGAGATATTTCTTTAGCAGACAATGGCATGTCCCACATTTTTATACTACCAAGACTACCATACAGACTTGAATTGCTGTTGTAATCAACATACACAAGAAGGTATTCATTGTACAATGTCCGGTTTGATGAAAGATTATTATTTGAAGCTTTCCCACTATCTTTCAAAGTGCCATTAACATACAAGTTTAAAGTATTATCTAGTTTGGACCATACTAGTGTCATTACATAAGGGACATCAGAAGGGTTCATAAATCCTGCCTCATATACACTATTTTTTGTAGCAACTGTGGCGACTATTTTATTATCATTGTTTAAATGAATTTGAAATCCAAAGCCATGAGTTTTGGTTTGATAACCGCCTAAACCAGCAGAAATTATTGGTGCTGATTTTTCAACATCTAGAAAAATTGGTATATATTATATATTATTCATACTAAAATATTAATAATTCACAATAACTTTTGCAAAAAAAATTTTAATATTGGTAATTTTGGAAACTTATGTGTAATATTAAATAATATGTATTTTCATAATCAAACTTAAATTACACATTAGAAGGAATTGTGTTACTATGATGATGAATCATTCCACTCAGAATGGAAATTAAATTTTATTATTTCAATTACTATATATATATATATATATATATATATATATATATATATATATATATATATATATATATATATATATATATATATATATATATATATATTTATATATATTTATATATATATATATACATATATATATATGTATATGTATATATATATATGTATATATATATATATATAAAGGAAGTTAATTTAAAACATATTATATACACTTTACATAGATGTATGTAATATCCTGCAACTCTATTTAATCATCCTTTTGAAAGTGATTGTAATTTAGTTTTGATTTGAAATGACATTAACAAAAATATCAGCAGAAGTTTCTTTTATACTGTTCTTAAAATTATATTTATTTTTAACTTTAAAAACAGTTACCATAATAAACTATTTAGTTAACTATATCACTCACATTCACTAACATAAAACTTAACAGTAGAACTTTCTATTCGCAATGCTTTTGTTCTTATGATTTCATTAAATGTTATGTGCAGGCTTTCCCCAGCTTCTAATTGATACTAAAAAAGACAACTAATATGAATAGTATTTAAAAAAGAAATATCTTTAAAAATGTAAAATCCAATTATCTTAACATTAGTATATTAACTAAAATACTTATAAAAAACTGAAAACTGAGTAATTAAGGATTGAAAATACTTTACAAAATTATCAAATTTTATGTAGCCTGTGTGTATTTTACCTAAAATCAATGATATAACCTATCCATTAGAATCATTTCAATTGAATTATAATCAATTTAAGAATATCAAAATAAAATCACTTTAATCTCTAATTATTAAATTTACACAATAACTTTATAAAAATAACAAACACAATCACTATTTTTAAAAAATTGTTAAAAATAGAAAAATAAAATTTAACATTAAACTGCTCAGTTGTTAAAACGTTAGGAGGATTTCTCTTTTAACAACTTTTGAAAAACCTATAATTCATGAACATTTTTTATACATTTGACCTTTAAAACTTTAGATAAAGTCAGCCATATTACCGTATCATAGTCAACATAATATAGTTGATTATTGTTCAAGGCATCTAAACCCTCAACTTCTAGCTTAAAAAATCCTTTCGATGGTAAGTCATTTTTCAATTCCATCCCAACTATGTAGTAAACTCGAGCAAAATCAAAGTAGTAACTTGAAGTAGTGCTAATAGTAGGGTTGCTAGCAGGTATTAGTTCTTTAACTTCTCCAACAACTATGAAATCAAAAGGTAAAGAACAAAAGAAGTTCAGTTGTCCTTTAAAAAATTTACAACCATGTTTTACAATTTACAATCAATGTAAAAAAAAATTTTTTTAATATAATATTCATTGTGCTCTATTGTTAATCTACAATAATCAAAACCATAAAACATTATTTATTCAAATTTTTCCCTAATATTAATGATAGAAAAAAGAGAAAAGGTGATTTAATTCAATCTTTCACTGAAATTTTTACTCCAATTTTGTGTGTCTAAATTCAAATAGTTAATAGCAATAATACAGGTGACAATAGTAAATAAACAAATTCAACCTTGGAGTTGATAGGCTATTGTTAATACAATTCCACTTCTGCTGACATCAAAATTATTGTTGTTGTTCATTCTAACATCAGGCATTACAACAATACCAATATCATTAAACAGCCCATAATATTTATCTTTTACTGTTTCAAAGAGATTCAATAGGTCAATACTATTATTTAGATTAAGATTACTTTTGTTCCCATTAAAACTAAAACTTGTATAATTTACTTTTGAAAGGAGAGGCAATGCTGATAAATAACCATTTCCATATAGATTCATAAATTCATCTCTAAATTTACTTCCTTGTGACATTGTTAAATAAGCTCTTGCTATAAAGTCTTCACATATTTCGCAATCAAAAGAATCACCAATATTTAACTGAAAGTATGTAACTTTTGCATTTGATGGTACTTTAACATCAGCAAAAAAGAATGAAGCTACTGAATTATAGGAATCAAAGCATCCAAACGATATTTTTTCAGGTTCCATATGTTCATATTTTTTGGTATAAAATGTGTTAGTAGGACGAACATTAAGGACAATATCTTTTGTTGAAAATTCCTCTACAAAATAGCAAAATATTTCGGTGCTATATATTTTATTAACATAATATTTACATAAACTACAATTTATAATAACATTATTTTCAAATTTATGTCATTTTTTTGTTTATAAGACTATTATCATCATACATAATTAATGTATATTGTATACAAATTCTACTGTAATACATTATTTACTGTAGTATTTTATTTACCAACTATATAAAAGCAATAATGCTATATTACTAAATAGAATTAAAAAACTCTACATATTTTTCTTAAGTCAAGAATGTTTAAAACAAACAAATTCAAATCAAATTAAATTAGTACTTTCTGTTCAAGATGACATGTTAAAATTTTGAAGTTTGAAAATAAACAAATACTATTTTAATATTTAAGTAATTTTTGGATAAATTTCTCTAAATTTATAGCCTTGACAGAGTAGCTCTTACTAGTCTAGCTTTAACCTAAACATTAAACAGTAAAGAAATACAGTGAAGAAAATGGTTTTAGGTTTTAGCTCTGAATATGACTATAATGACTGTTAGTCCAAAAAAAAAGATTTTGTCAATTACTGGAAAAAGTCAACAAAGAAGAAATATACATATCACACAGTTTTTGTTTTAACAGATAGATTTTGAAAATTTTACTAGAGATGTTTAAAACTAAAAGAAAGTAGTCTAAAATGGGAAAACTTTTATTTAGGGATTGCAACTCTTAAATACTGCTAGCTTCAATTTAATTAAAAGTGTATTATTTTTCTATTCAAAAAATGTTTTGAAATGGAATTTTCCATATCATATTCAACCATAATCTTTAAAATATTTTAACAAGAAATTATAAGCAGAGTATGGCAATTCAGCATATTAGACATGTTAAAGAAAAAAAGTTCTGTCAAAACTTTTTGTGTACATGGCATGATGAAAATTTTCATATGCAAAATAAATGTGATCATTCACAGGCATAAGAAGCTACTTTTTGTATTCTGAAAAAGTTATAAAATGCACATATATATAAAAAAAAGTTATCTAAAAAGCTGACCAAAAACTTGTATCTCTGAAGGAAAAGTGGTAGATTTTATTTGGTGTAAGTATTCAGTTTCTTTTTGGCCTTATAACATAAGAATCAAAAAATTTTTTAGGTCAACAAACGTGCCAGACAGGGAAATATTTTATGGCTATTTTTCCAAAACACCTCAGGATCTTTTTCTTCTTCTTCTGTTGGTAGACAGTTAACATAATTATTTACTTCCCTTGCTAGTGTTTGATGTTTACTTTGATCATGATTGGCTTATATAGACTTGTAAGAGAGAATAAAATATATGCCAGCCCAGGCATATATTTTATTCTCTCGTTTTAACTATAAATGAACCTTTTTATAATCTTCTAAAACAAGAACGTAATTTATTAATACTTGGAATTGATAATTAAATTTTTTACTTGATATGTTAATATGCTAAAATGCTAGAATGCTAGAAAGGGTGCATGTGGGCTTTTCACACATGCTAGTACCTAAAAAATTTATGGATGGCATGACAAATCTAATTTATGTCATATGCAAAAAGTATTAGCAAGATTAGGTGCCATTGAATGAAGTGGATGGCTGGAATCAGTAGTTAACTAAAAACATAGAAAACTATTAGAGCAGTTGTGATTTGAGAAGTTGCAAAAAGTCAGTCTTAACCCCTAGAATGATTCATTTTGATATAAAATTACATATGGTTAAAAACTGCAATACAACAACATTTGAGGAGTAGCTCACAGCTTTTAAAGTCTTGCATACTATAATTTAAAAACCTTGATGGGTTACTTCAACAGGTAATGTGTATGTAAACTTATATATATATAGTAAATCTGTTTCCTATATTGTGCTACTAGCAGCAGTAAACATCACTTATTTACTGAGTTTGGCATATGATTCAATATCTACTATTCTGACTACCATGTTTAGTTTTTGTTGAGTTCTTTTTTCTGTGATCTCAAGATGCAGCAAATGAGGTTAGTAGTTTCATTATTTATTTTATTTGTCAGGTTTTACTAAAAATTTTATTAGATTACTGCAGATTGCAGAAGATAATATAATTTGTATCACATTAGAGAATACACCCCATTCCAGACATTCATTTAAGAAAGCAAAAAAATCGAACATACAGCTAAATGTTTGACTGTATGTAACAAAAACCCTTACTGAATAAAATAGCCACTGGCTGACTCTGATGCATTAATATTTATTTGTTTCAGTTTCAAACAAAAGTAGCTAATCAAAGGTTCAATCCACTTGATGAATATGTTAATACAATAACTGGTAGACAATTGCCATATTGCTGTAAGTTCTTGTCTATTTCTTACATCTTCATGTAGAGCAGCAGCAAACCATACAACCTGTAGCTGCAAAGGAGGTCTTTTGGCAAAAAGCAAGTATCCTAATGAAGGACTTTCAAAAATGCCAAAGCATGGTAGAAAAGGTATTTGAGCAACTTTCACACACAAAGTTAATGACAGTGCATTTGTTGAAAAACTTGAAGACCTGTTCAATCTTGAGCATGATAATTTATTGCAGGAGATAATCAATGATGAGCTTAGAAAGTTTCTTTTTGCACAAACAGAAAAAGAGCACAGAATTTGTATGATTGGATGTGATAACAAATTACACTTTTTTGAACTCGCAACCATCAACCTGGGAGGCACACCACTTTGTGGAATTCATTTCAATTTGCCCGCAGCTATTCATCATGCTGGGCGAATGGCAAAGGTGTTGTATTGTTTGAAGATACTAATGTTTCACAGTCAACTCACACTCTGTACCTGTGAACAAAACGGTTTGAAAGATTTCTGCCTACTTGCAGTTAGCATTAACCTCAAGGCATGGATCACAGCACCACATCCTTTAAGTGTGCCACAAAATGACCTGGAACTTCTGAAAACAGTGCTTAAGTATGAAAACACAAATTTGCTTATCTCAAAGGCAGTTGCAAAGAAACTCAGAAACCATCTTTGGTATTTGTCAGAGGAGCTTGCTGCCTTGGCACTATTTGATTTGGGAGTGGACATTGCAGTTAAACAACAAATGGTATGCGCAATGAAGAAAGAGGAGGGACATGAAGATCAACCAAAACAGAAAAAAATCAAACTTAAGTCTGTTCCTAAGAAAATCTCACAAGACTGTCAATAGCCACTCAGAACAACTACTTGAGCAATTGAAATTTGCAACAAGAGTTTCTTAGTGCTGATTCAAGAGTGGTACAATAGAGCAGATTACCAAGAAGAATCAGCTGTTATCCACAGTCTCAAAGTTGTGAATGATTATACTGAATAGAGAACTGCTCTAATTAAAGAGTACAATGGGTTGTTGACTCAAAATGAAAATCAACTTCAATTCTGATGCAGGTCATTGAGCAGCAACAGAATAAAATTTCAGGCTGCCATAAAAGTACTCTTTTGCTGGTGATAACTCTCAGTGTGATGAATATTTAATGAAATGACTTTCAAAAGTTAAACAAAGGACACAGCTAAAAAGACTTACTGTGAAGTTAGCTAAGTTTTTTAAACAGTAGGGCTGCAAAGCACATTTTAAAAATCAGCAATTAACTTTTATTCTACAATCTACAATTGAAAGTTGTGCTGCACAGTTGTACTGCAGTCTTACATATACATTAAATTTGTGTTTTTCAGTAATATTGTTTGTAGTTAAGTAATATTGTTCAGTAATATTGGTTATAGTTGGTTGTTTGTGCAATAATTTTACTTTTTGCTAGGAATTACATGACAAATGGCATGTTTTTGAGCATTTATATATTTTCAGTGTTAGAAGCCACACAATTGAATGTGTTTTTCACAACATAAAACTTTGGATGCATTAAGCTACCTCTAAATATAACACAATATGCATTTAATTTTTCAGGGAGTGTTTTTATAGCAATAGAAACAAATTTAGGGATAAAGACCAGTAAAAATGTAAAAATTTTTAAAATCTTCTTTTATACTTAATACCCCTATTAACTATTTAAGATTAATTAAATTTATGTTTCAAAAAGTGCCAACAAAACTATCTGAGTCATAAAACAGATCTAATACATAAAGATCTGATTCATAAAACATACCAAGATGTCCTTACCCATCACAAAGAAAGAAAGCTCAGATTTGTAATCAGCAAAGTAAAAAATAACAAACTATGTTGTGTACTGCACACCTATGCTTTTACATGTACTTTAAGATTTTTTTAGCAAATGTAATAAAGCTTTTCTAGTTTTATTTCATGTAAATCTAATTTTCACTTATTGAAGATGTCTGAGTGTACTTATCTTTTTTTAAGTTTAGATACCTGCTACATCAAGTTGCACAGTAAATCCAGTGTCACACAAGTGTGGTTGTGTATAGCAGTTTGGTCCAAAATGATTGCTCATAAGTCTATTTAAGGAGTTAGTCTTTTGCATGAACCTTGAATCTCCATAAAGTTTTTCACCTCCAAATTTACTAGTGTATTGAGCAAGTTTGTTTTCAACCTCAACATATTCTTTGGACCAAAAATAATTTGCTAAAAGAAAAAAAAACTTAAACATTTCATTGTGTCATAAACCTTATAGCTTATTCATGTATATGCCTAATATAATAGAACCTAAACTAATTTCTACTTAGTAAAAATCCCTAGCTAAATGTAAGATAGTGTTAATATTTTTTTAAAAAAAGTTTGCATTAGTAGTTAAACTTTTTTTATAGTATAAAATTTGGCTTCTTTCAAGACAAATAAGAAGTATTTACCATTTTATTAAATTGTTTACAAAAAAAAGCTTACCTGTTAGGTAATGACTTCCTTTTAAACTGATGGTGATATTTTTCTCAAAACCTGTAAACCACTTTAGACATGAGAGTTGGAGCTTTGATGTTCGAAATGGAATAAGATATATCTCAGGTGAGACAGTAAATATCTATGAAAAAATACTTAGTTAACACCTTGACCACATTAATAAGTTTCAAGTTAAAACTTTGAAAATCAAATTGTAATAAGATGAGGGTTACAAGATGAAATAAATAAAGATGAAACAAAACTTAGACTTAGTGTAAAGAAAAAGACAAACTACTTAACCTACAATATCATCATTAAAAAGTTTACTGTCTTTGTACGGCACATAATTATCATTTACATCATAATAGATACAGAATTCCAATAAAGAATTAACGTTATCAAATGCAAGCCCACTGATTAAAGTTGATTGACCAAGTGTGATATTTATTAATTCAGTCGGTGAAAAAGTAAATGAACCAACAAACCATTTTTCTTAAGTAAGAGAAAGAAGATTTAATGTTCTACATGATAAAATATATATCTTATGCATTTTAAATTAAATATAAAACATTAAAAATGCAAGGTATTAATAATAGTTAAATCTTCTAGTAATGTTATATATACTAATAATATTTCATTTTTATCAATAATAAACTCTCTCTCACACTCTCAATTACACCATGTTTAGGTATAAGTAAAATAAATACTGATTATTACATTAGAACACATCATTAAACAAATTGAACAGAAACATTTATATTACACAATATTGAGGGTTTTTGTAGCATATCATTCAAATTTTAAGGCAAAAGAGCCACCTATAAATTCTAATAAATTTTCGCAAAATTTTTTTTCTGTAAATAGAACATATATATATATATATATATATATATATATATATATATATATATATATATATATATATATATATATATATATATATATATATATATACATATAGAGAGAGAGAGAGCATCAGTATTTTGTCAGCTTAAAAACTATTTTTTCAACAATCTTTTCAGGTAATATGATTTTTAATGTTTCATACACAAATCTTAGTTTGCTAAATAAAAGTATGCTAATTAAACAAAACAGACTAAATAGCCTGTTAACTTACCATTTTGGTATTGAGATGGTTCAATAAACCTAAAGTCCATTTTGAAAGTCATAAAAGGATTTCCAGAATCAATGTGCACTCGTATTTCTGTAGCCATGAAAGGATTTAGCAAACTGTAACTGAACCACTTTGAGTTGACATAGCTACTGTTGAATATCTATAAAAAGTTTCAGATCTTTTATATAACTAACATTGACACTTATTGAGATGATCAGCTATATTTTATAACTCACCATCAATTGATTATTTTCTTTGTAAGAAATGAAACTCCTGTCTTCATTTAAACGAAAAGATAACCATATTCCTTCAACAAAATTCAGGTTTGTATCTGTACTTGACTGGACAAGAAACTGGTCAACTAATTGAACTTGTTTTAATCTTACAGTAAACCAAGCAACAGGAGATACATCAAACTCAGTATCAAGCGGACTTATAGGTTCAAAACTGTAATAAGTGCTTGGAAGATTTTTAAATATATATGTTTTTAAATCAAGTGAAGACCACCTGGAAAAGTATGAGGCTTCATAAATGCTATATTGATTTGTATCAGGTGTATCAAAGTATGCTAAAAAACAGACAAAAAAACACTAAAACATCCATGATTCAGTCCTTGCATATTGCTTAGATAAAGATATTGCAATCATGATGCAGTTATGTTTGTGTTTATCCTTAAATCTTGTTTTAAAACTAAATAAATACTAAATAGAATAAATATTCACAGTATTGCAACAAAGTTAGAGCAGTAAAAAAAATTTCCATAATTGAACTTTCAAATTTAATAGATCATAAAAAGAACAATTTTTTTTTCTTCATTTAAAAATAAAAAATAAGAAAAGTTTATTTATTAAGTTTAAATTCAACAACATAATACAAATATATTATAAAAAAACAACTAAACTCCTATAAAATTATAACTTATCTAACAATCAAAGAAAAAAGCACAGCAAATATTCAATATTTAGGAAAGACACCTTCAGTTACTCCAAGTTCTGTGGGCTGACCTTAAAAACTGTCCGCTGACCAAGTCATAACATAACTTTTTGGTTTCAAAACAAAAATTTGAAACTTTTTATTGAAACAAGTTTGTGCTATCAACTCAATTCCTACAAAAAAAACCTTGATCAAAAGATCTGATAGTAAATAGGTTTTAGTAATTTAATTAGCCATGTTTAGTTCTAATCCCCAAATAATTATTAAAATAATCTTTGAGTTGACTCTTATCAGCTGTCTTCTCTTTTGAAATTTCTTTCTTTAGTTATCCCTACACTTTTTCAATTTGGCTTCCACCAGGTGAGTTGTCTAACCATTTCTTTCTGATAAGAGGATATCTTTGTGGTCTGTTCAGATATAAATTTCTTAAAACAATTTTTCATCAGTAAACCAGTTATGTATTAGAGTTCATATTTTTATTTTTTAAACTATATTGTACTAGTGTTTACATCAGACCAAAAAAGCAGTTTTGGTGGGTGTTTTATAGTTTTAATTACATGTACAATTTACTTTTAACATATTAAGCAAGGTATGTTAAATGCATTTATTCATTTACAAATTTTCAGTTATCCCCATTAAAACTTGAACCTCTTACATGTTTTCAGGATATACACCTTTGGCATGGCATTCCACTACTTGATCACAGAGGCTTTCAGAGCTGCAATACTGTTGTGGGGAGGTGCACAGGCCTTTGATTCAACATACGCCTATATAAGGTAGTCCAGAGGGTTTAAATTTGGGCACCTTGATGGCACAAAACTTTTTCCCAAAAAATAGGCATGTTTTTTCTGAGCCACACCTGGGTCTTTCTGGCTGTATAGGGTGAAGTCCCATTCTACTGGTACATAATCTTGTGGCCACAACTTAGGTAGAAACTAATATAAACTATATAGTTACATTTGCTGGGTAGGTTTTTAGGTTTGGGTTTTAGGTACCAACCCTAATTTCAGGTCATATTTAACAACATTTCTGTTTGTGTACTCACATACAGTTCCTTGTCCATCATCCTCATAGATTGGAATGGATTGTACTGAATTTAGTCTTTGACTGCTGTAATTAGTCCTCACAGTTTTTGCCTTACTACTTCCTGGTTTCCTTTCTGTAAAACCAAACTTTTAAATCAAAATACCATAAACAGTTTGTTTAGCCATCCCATGTCTTGCTATAATGTCCTTGGGCCTAACATCTAAGAGATGAAAGTCAATGAAGATCTTAAGGTTTCTTAATTATGATCACCAATGTTGAAGTCAACCTGAGCATTTTTACTTTCAATATGATTAAATTCTTTTAAACATATATATAGTCATGTGACTTTGAAAAATAAGCAACATACATTTAAAAGAAAAAAAAGATTTTTAAAACCTTAGAGTATCTTTTAATCATACATAAAAAAAATTTAGTTTTTTCTGTAAACTATAAGTATATCATCAGAAAAATGTATCAGAACCTACATTTTGAATTTCACCATTTAAAAAAAACAACTTGGAAAAAAATCTAACAGGTAGTAAAAATCTTTAACTATATGAATACTAAATATAATACGCATATGTATAAGATGAAGTCCTGATATGTGCTTTATTGGATTCCCCACCTTTAAAAATAATCAGATGCAAACTTTTAACTCTTAACCATATTTATTTCAGAAATTTTAAAGCTATACATGAACTTTAGTAGGATGAGAACATGGCACACATATAATGGTAAAATACTAAAAAATTCAAAAAATCAAAACTCTGGTGGCTCATATTGGATTTCATTGAGCATGACATCTAATAACTGGTAAAAAAAAATTCCCATTCTAAGAACAAGGGTTTTAAGTCTCTGAATTTTGACATGTAATGGCACTTGAACTGACAAACTATTTATATTTTGATTAAAAAAAAAAAAAAAAGAAATCCAAGATTTCACACATCATCAATTAACTACTAATTAAACTTAAATTTGCTTAGCTGTGATATCAATCATTTATTAATACATTTAAAATGATAAAACATTCCAGATTACTTACAGGGTTTTTTGAATTGATAACAATGGACAATAAAGTACCAACATCTAACGTCATAATGTTGTGTAAACAATTGTATAAACTTAGAATTCATCCCATCAAATTCAAATTGAACTTTTGTATCACTCTGTCTTGTATTATAATCATAACTCTTGTTTTGATCTGAACTTATTAAATTGATTTGAAATAATTGTTGTTTATCTCGATTTACAGTAGCATTTGTTACAAAGTATTCTTCAGCTAAAACAAATAACCAAGGTGCTTCTTTCTTCAGTGTCACATTATTTTTGTAGTGATCTTGATTAATTAAATATTTGTTGGGAACTGATCGCATGTCATAATTAGTATTATAGGTGAAGACATTTACAGATGTAATATCTAAAATGAGTAAAATAAAAAATTATACAATTTTAAACAAAATTTAAAATAGTTTTACTGTAAAATTTTCAAATATGTTTTTTTTTTTTAAATTAGCATCAAGATTTCAAATAAATTAAGTTAGATTTTCATCTAAAATCAATCAATATCAATTTCTTTTGTTTTTGTAAGAATGTTACTGTGCTGATTCTTCTTATTATTATTATTCTTGTTGAGTTTAATTATGTGTATACTAAAACTAACCTGTTTGTATATTTTAGTTACATACTATTATATGAATACTATTATAAATATCTAACACCCGAACAATTTGACAGCAATCCCAATTCTGCATCAGCTTCCAAAGAATGGTTACACTGGTTTAGAACCTTTAAAAACTTCATGAAAACTATAAACCAACCCTCTCTTAATGAACTACATGAATCTCTTTGCCACCCTGGAATCACCAGAATGTATCATTTTATAAAATCAAAAAATCTGTTTTTTTTCAATTGATGATGTAAAAAAAACTATTCCTTCTTGTCAAATTTGTGCTGAAATAAAACCTAAATACTATGTAAGTAATTATAACCACACCTTAATAAAAGCTACTCAACCTTTTGAGCAACTAAGTATGGATTTTAAAGGACCTATTGTCTTCATCTAGCAATAAATATTTTTTAACTGTTGTTGATGAGTATTCAAGATTTCCCTTTGTATTTTCTTGTCATGATATCTCTACTTCAACTGTAATTTAATGTTTAACTCAACTTTTCACTTTATTTGGTATGCCAGCTTATATACATTCAGATTGAGGCACTTGCTTCATGTCTACAGAGCTCCGCAACTTTCTTAACTCTCGAGGTGTCAACCTAAGTAGGACTACTCCTTAAACTCCTTAAAATCTGGGCAATGGTCAGTGTGAAAGATACAATGGCATAATTTGGAAAGGAATTTTACTTGCTCTTAAATCAAAGAATTTACCTACCATGAACTGGGAACATGTTTTACTCGATGACCTTCATTCAATGCGTTCCTTACTTTGCACTTCTACTAATGCTACACCTCACGAACGATTATTCGGATTTAGTTGACGTTCTTCTAATGGGCACTCTGTTCCTACATGGTTAACTAACTCGGGTCCTGTATTGCTTAAAAGGCATGCTCGACACTGCAAATATGAACATCTTGTTGAAAAGATTGAGCTTTTAGAGGCTAATAGTAAATATTCTCATGTAAGAATGCCTGATGGCCCTGAGACCACTGTTGCTACAAGACATCTCGCACCAATGGCTGAGGAAATCAATGATAATGACGGAAATTATAACTACAAAGCTAACTCCAATGAATCTGATACAATCCCTTCACCTGAGCCTGTCCATTCCAAAAGATCTCAAAACTACAAAGATAACTCCAATGAATCTGATACAATCTCTTCATCTGAGCCTCTCCATCCGAAAAAATCTCAGAACTTTTCTACTTTCTCTCCAACAAATCCTAAAGGAATTTCTATTGAAGAATCGGCCTTGTTGTTCAGGAAGATCCCGAAATCCTCCTAAATATTTAAATGACTATATTTGAACTATTTGAGCTTATTTACTTATTTTGTTTACTTAGTACGGTAGAATGTGCTAATTCTTCTTATTATTTTTATTATTATTTTTGTTGAGTTAAATTATGTTAATTTTGTTTTGCTGAGTTAAATTAAATTATAAATTACTAAAACTAACCTGAATATTTTAGTTACATATTATTATATGAAGAATAAAGCCCTGAATGTTGGCTTAGAACTATTATTAGACTATTGAATTAATAACACTACAGTTACAAAAATACAGGTCATTGCAAATAGTAATTCACTAACAAAATGCAATGACCTAAATAAGATAAAATAAAGGCAAAAGAAAATATTAGAAATAATCATATAATCATAATAAAATATAAAATCATAATAAAAGTAGAATTTTAAAAACATTTATATTGTAACACTCAGAAAACAAACTTTTAAAAGAGACAAAGCGTAATTCAAATATTTAATATAATGTATCCATGTATACATGCATATATTTACATACACACCAGCAAAAAATTACAAGATATGTATGATATAACATTATTGGTTTTTAATGTGTTAGGAAGGGTGCCCAAAAAAAGGATTCACTGGTATGTAAAGTAGTTATGAAATCTGATAGGAAGGAGACTGTGTTGGTGATAGACTCGACAAAGACAGTTTTTAGGTACTTATTCTAAAATTTGAGTATTTTGGAAGATTCTTGTTAGTTTTCTTGGAAAAGTTAGTATATTACATCTCAAATATTACAATTTCTGTTTTTTTAGCATTTAATGTGATTTTATGAGAGTTTGTTATTAATTGAAGATTAGTATCATTGGCAAAATGATATGTATTTGAATCTTTGATAGAAAGATTAAGATCATTGATATAGATGGTAAGCAGAAGATGGTATGGCTCACGATGTGGCTTTTAATTATGCAAATTTGTCATATGATATGAATACTATTGTTTATATAAAAAAGATGATATTCTTTTTTTAATGAATTTATCACCCTAATCAATAATAATGATATCCCGATTCAACAATTTTATAATCGTTTAATGTTATAAGCATATAAACTTACTAATATCTTTACTTTCATCCGTTGTTAAAACGTTGGGAGCACGTGGAAATAAGTAATTCTTATGAAAACGAAAACAATAGCAAATTTAAATCTAACAAATATAATTACTCAATGTTATTTAATATTACCATGACGTAACAAAAACGGTTCGCATAATTAAAAGTCACATCGTGAGCCATACTATCTTCTGCTTACCGATATAGATAATAAAGAGGAGAGGACTTAACAGGGATCCCAAAAGAATACCAAAGTAAAAACTTTAACTGTCTAAGGTGCCATTAAAAGTAATAAAACTGTTAGCGATTGGAAAGGTAAAACTTAAAGCACTGCAGGTGGTAAGATTTAAAAGTAAGATTTAAAACACCACATGGTCTATGGTGTCAAAAGCTTTTTGTAAATCAATTAAAAACACATAAGCAATATTTCAGTTCTTATATATAAGATTGCATCTGAAAAGAGTTTCTAAATTTTTTTAAAAAAATGCTCTTAACAATTAACTATTAATGCAACACCAAAGATTGTGTCGTATGGATAACCTGCTGCATTCAAAATTTTAGGTTACTGACTTAAGTTACCAAGATTTACACCAGGCCTAAGAGCATTGCAGCAAAAGCTGATATTTTAGTAGCACGAGCTGATATTTGAGCAATCTAGAAGGATATAATTATTTTAGATGTTTTCAATCTTTTTAAATTCCTGAGAATATTTATAGCAGTTAAAGAAAAAACTTTAGACCCATCCCAGCAAACACACGACGTTAAAACAACGTTAAAATAACGTTGATCAACGTCGATCAACGTTATTTCAACGTTGTGTGCTTGCTGGGATAATTTTATATTTAAACTTGATATGATATTCAAGTGCACCTTGCATTCATTATCCTGCTCCCCTTCCTCTCCTCCCTGACACTGATAAAACGCCATGTATTAAATGTTTTTTTCTTAAATACAACATACAAAAAATTTCCACTCATCTTTTTTCTTTTTTTTTTTTTTATCAACCTTAATTTAGATTTTTAGGCGCTACTCGACATTCTCCCCCCCCCCCCCCCCCTTATTTTATGATTGATTATGATAGAGAATTTATGCTGATTAAGAATCGTATAAAAACATGGGTCTCAAAATCAATGGAAAGTGCTCTAATTTGATTGATCGGAAGAAATTTACGTTAACGCTATTTTTGTAACTTAGCTTATTATGGGACATTCCGATCTTAATTATGCGTGGTTGTGGTATTTGGGTGCTTTACCATAAGTGCTATATATAGCCCATTTATGAAGATTGATAAAAATAATTTAGCTATTTTTAACCGGTCAAAACTGTATAAATAGAGTAAAATTTATTAAGAACATGTTGATTAAAAAGTAACAAAAGCGGTGTTGATCTTCAAAATTTAATATAATACGCAATCAGTATTAATCTTGATTACCTTCGGATCAAAGTTGGTAGCAGAGGGTAGTTTTCTTCAAAACGGAAGAATGGTAAAAAGAAGAAATCAGAAATCAACGAATCAAATGGAAGATCAACTAATCGTCCAAAGTGAAGTATCAGCATTAAACAGGAAGAAAACGATTTTAAACTCTTCGTTTACGCAAATTAAACATCAAATTATTCAGCTTCTTGGAGACGACGATCCGACATGTAAAAACCAGTTAGGCGATTTAACACGTTCGCTGCCGAGCTATTTTAAACTATGCTTTATTTCTTTGCTGAGCCATAATATCTGCAATGATTAATTTTTTCCGAGACTGTTTTACGTAATTTCATTCTCATTGCCAAGGCCAGATATCAACATTTCAATTAAAAAATATTTTTAATCTGAAATAATTCTTTAGTATTTTTTATTCTGAATATAACTGACAAAAAAAAAGCACTACGAGTATACTCGTAGTTGGCAGCGAAAGTGTTAACTCATCAATTAACAAAGACACAAAACGAAGTTCTCGAGGTGATGGTTGATTTATCAAACAAATACGAGTTTCTGGAGTCAAAAGAAAATTTGGAAAAACTCAATCAAGAAGTTGAAAGAATAAATGGCGAATTCACGGAAGCGATGGAACATGTAAATAGATGGATATTGTGCAACGGAAGTGAAAGATCTAATTTTGACCAAAGGATGAATCGAAAACCTATGCTGACAACGGAAAAGCAGCAACGTGATCAATGGTCGAGTATTCGAAAATTAAAGGACGAAGAAAAAGATAATAGCGAATGCGAATCAATCAAATCGACTCATAGCCTGCGTACAACAAATAATTTAGATGAAAAGACAGCAAAAATTGGACAGGATTTGTGGAAACAAATAAAACGCGTTTCTATACCAATATTTAATGGCGATAAAAAGAGCTACGAAAATTGGAAAGCTTCATTCAACGCATGTATCGATCAAGCTCCAGCGACAGCTGAATATAAATTACTTCAGTTACGTCAATATTTATGTGGCGACGCATTAAAAGCAATTGAAGGACTTGGGCATTCATCGTTTGCCTATGAAGCTGCAAAAGAAAGACTTGAAAGAAAATATGGCGGAACGAGGAGAAAGGTCCTCATGTATTTGGATGAATTGAACAACTTCAAACCTATGAGGAAAAACCAACCAAGAGATTTGGAAAAATTCGCCGACTTGTTGGATGTGGCAGTAATAAACTTAAAAGAAGCTAATAGAACTGAAGAACTTGGTGACGGAACATTATACCACCAACTGCAAAAAAAGGTTCCAGAGATGATGTTAATAAGATATAAACGTTGGGTGCATGAATACAGATTAAACGAAAATGTTGAAACTCTAAAAAAGTTTATTGTTGAAGACGCGGATTTTCAAATGGCAGCAACAGAGACTCTTCACGGCTTAAAAAAAGGCACTGGTAGCAAACCGTCTGAAGGAAATTCATACTTTACAGACAATGAACGAAAAAAGAAAACAAATTGGATAAAAAAATGTGCTGCTTGCAAAAACGATCATAAAATATGGGAGTGTCCAACATTTAAAAATCAAGTTGTTGAAGAAAGATGGGAAACAGCCAAGAAATGTAAACTCTGCTTCAGATGCTTAAACTCTAATCATTTGTCAAAGGAATGCAGGAATACAAGAATTTGTGGGATTGACGGCTGTACAGATACTCACAATCGCTTGCTTCACAAAAAGAAACGTCAAAATGAGAGAATTTCTGAAGAACCCAAGAACATGGTAATTGAAAACTCTCATATATCAAACATCCAACTACATTCAAAACACGTCATGAACTGTATATCGCTTCGAACGGTGCCGGTTATTCTTCGTAATGGAAATAAAAGAGTTGTAGTTAACGCAATGCTTGACGATGGAAGTACAAAAACGTATCTGAATTCTGATGTGGCGGCTGAGTTGTCACTGCAGGGTAGAACAGAAAAAGTAACTGTAAACATGATAAATGGAAAAGTTGATTCGTTCGAAACGATACCGGTGGAATTCCAGCTGGAATCATTGAATGGAAAAACAATTTTAACAGTGGAAGCCTTTACAGTAAATAATGTAACTGGAAACTTAAAAGCTGTTAATTGGAGAAAAAATGTCAAATAATTGGAGACATCTGAGAAACATCAAGTTCCCAAATATTGGACCCAAACCAAAAATTGACATTCTAATTGGTGTGGACTATGCTGAGTTGCATCGTGCAATTAAGGAAGTAAGAGGAGAATTTAATGAACCAGTGGCCCGGCTAACACCGCTTGGATGGACATGCATTGGCGGCACTGGAGGATCCCTTCAAACACACTTTACGAAAATGATACCCAAGGCAAAGGAAATAGAAGATGCGAATGACACCATTAAAAAGTTGTGGGCAATTGAAGGTGAGGAAGAGATGCAATTTAAAAAAATAATAACAAGCCCAGAAGAAACTACCGCCCTTAATATTGTAACAAGTTCGCTGAAAACAGAAAACGGAAGATATGAGCTAAAATTGCCATGGAAAGAAAATAGACAGCTGGATGATAATTATACAATGGCGTTGAACAGACTACAAAACACGGAAAAACGTCTAATGAAAAACTAAAGTCTCGGAGATGAGTATAACAAAATTATTAAGCAGTATCTAGAAAAGGGATACTTGGAGAAAAGCGATAAAAAGAATCTAGGAGATGGTTGGTACTTACCACATTTTCCAATTCTCCGTCCCGAGAAATCAACCACAAAAGTCAGAATAGTGTTCGATGGATCTGCAAAACACAATGGTAAATCCATTAACGACTTTATCTATCAAGGACAAAAACTTCAACAAGATCTTGTAACAGTTTTACTTCGATTTCGAAAATATCCAGTCGCTTTAGCTTGCGATATAGCAGAAATGTATTTACGAATCGGAATACATAAAGATGATCGAAGGTACCAACGAATTCTATGGAGAACTTTGGATCCAACTGCTGAGCCTGATGTGTTTCAGTTTAATCGACTGGTTTTTGGGATCAACTCAGCGCCTTTCATGGCTCAATTTGTAACACAAGAACACGCAAAAAAGTATGCACAAACATTTCCTTTAGCTTCTGAAGCTGTTCTTGAAGCAACTTACATGGACGATACAATAATTTCTGTAGTTGATGAAAAAGAAGGAATTCAATTGTACAAAGAACTCACGCTACTATGGAGTTCAGCCGGAATGTTTGCACGAAAATGGCTTTCAAACTCGGTCGAAGTTCTTAAAATAACACCCGAAAATGATCGTGCAGAACATATAAACTTAGATTCTGGAGAATTACCTGCCATGAAAATGCTTGGAGTTGTCTGGGAAGCAAAACCTGATTTATTTACTTTTCATTCCGTCGCTACCGAAGAAAATGTGGTATATACAAAAAGATTTTTGTTAAAAAAAATGGCAACTTTGTTCGATCCATTGGGTTTTTTATCACCATACATCATTCGAATAAAAATAATTATGCAAGAGTTGTGGATTGACGGAATTGAGTGGGATGATCGAATTCCGGATAGGATTTTGAAAAATGTTGATCAATGGTTTCAAGAACTAAAAGATCTTTCTATGATAAACATTCCTAGATGTTTACAAACGACTTCAACAGTTGTAAACCGATCCATACACGTTTTTACGGATGCGTCTTGTAAAGCATACGGTGCTGTTGCTTATCAACAATGTTTGTATGACACAGGAGAAGTGACCTGTGTAGTCATAATGTAAAAGTCCCGAGTAAGTCCATTGCAATCTATCAGTATACCAAGACTGGAGTTACTTGGAGCTGTTCTCGGTTTACGACGTAACTATATGGTGTGATAGTCTTAACGTTTTATGGTGGATAAGGAATCACAGTCGAAAGTTGAAACCATTTGTTGCTAATCGTGTCGGACTCATTCAATCAAAGACTGAACTAAAACAATGGAGGTACATACCTACAAAAACTAATATAGCCGACTTATTATCTCGAGGAACATCGATGAATGAGTTAAAAAACAATGTATGGTGGCATGGACCAAGTTTTCTGAATTCTTTAGAGGAAAAATGGCCTCAGAATCACGTTGAAATCACACAAGAAGCTTCAATTGAAGTAAAGAAAAACGCTGTGTTAATGAATTTCCCATTATCTTCCGAAGTAGTAAATCAATTGCTTGATATAAATCAATTCTCATGTTGGAAAAGACTTGTCAGAGTTAACGGATGGATGTATCGATTTATAAATAACTGTCGATGTAAAATTGATTTGCGTATGATAGGTGATATAATTGCTGATGAATATCATGAAAGCGAAAAGGAAATTATTGTTAAAGCTCAACAGGAAAGCTTCAAAGAAGAATATAACAACCTTAAAAAAGGAAAAACAATATCAGTATCATGCAAAATTATATCTTTAAATCCACAAATTGATGAAGACGGCTTATTACGCTCTTGTAGTCGATTACAAAATGCTTACTACTTGCCTTACGATGTTAAGCATCCAATAATTTTGCCGAAAGGTCATGCGGTTACAAAATTGATTGTTAAATATTACCATGAAGAAGGAAATCATGTAATGGGAACAAATCAGTTACTCACAAAATTATCAGAACGATATTGGATTATACGAGGGCGAGAAGAAATCCGCGATGCAGAAGCAAAATGCAACAAATGTAGAAGAAGAAAATGTAAACCTGCTCAACAGCTTATGGCTCCTCTGCCAGCAATTCGCTTAAAGGAACCACTACGTGCGTTTGCTCGAATTGGCATTGATTTTGCTGGGCCATTTCTAACGATGCAAGGTAGAGGGAGGACACGACAAAAAAGATACTTATGCTTGTTTACCTGTTTACTATCACGAGCAGTACATCTCGAGATAAAATAAAGCTTATAATTTAGATACAAATTCATTCCTCAATGCCTTTTTTCGAATGGTGAATAGAAAAGGATTACCACTGGAGGTTTTGACGGACAACGGAACAAATTTTGTTGGTGGATCTCGTGAACTAAAAGAACTTGTCAATAGCTTAGATAAGAATAAAATTACCAACTCTACAGCTGATAAAGGAATCAAGTGGTACTTTAACGCTCCACTAGGACCTCATCTTGGGGGTGTGTTTGAAATAATGATCAAGGCTGCAAAACGCGCAGTATCTGGAATACATGAAAAGGCCGATATTACTGATGAGGAACTCCATACGGCCTTTACAGGTGCTGAGAGTTTATTGAACTCCCGCCCATTAACGTATCAGAGTGCTGATATAAAAGATGATGTTCTATTGACTCCTAATCATTTTTTAACTGGACAAGTGGGAGGACAATTCGCTCCCGACTCAAGTCAATCAAAAAATTATCATCCTAAAACACGTTGGCGTCGAGTACAAGAATTATTACATCACTTTTGGAAAAGATGGTTGCGAGAATGGCTTCCCTCTTTATCAAAGCGGTATAAATGGAATCAAGAAAGCCGAAGAATGAAAATAGATGATATTGTATTAGTCATTTCTCCGGATACAGCCAGAGGACATTGGCCGCTCGGTAGAATTACAGAAGTATTTGAAGGAAAAGATGGACGTGTAAGAGTTGTAAAAGTTAAAATTGGCGAAAAAGAATTTATACGACCAATTACAAGATTGTGTCTTCTTGAGTTCGATACCATTGAAAAGGTTTGATAGACTGGAGTCTATCAAAGAGGGGGAGAATGATCGGAAGAAATTTACGTTAACGCTATTTTTGTAACTTAGCTTATTATGGGACATTCCGATCTTAATTATGCGTGGTTGTGGTATTTGGGTGCTTTACCATAAGTGCTATATATAGCCCATTTATGAAGATTGATAAAAATAATTTAGCTATTTTTAACCGGTCAAAACTGTATAAATAGAGTAAAAATTTATTAAGAACATGTTGATTAAAAAGTAACAAAAGCGGTGTTGATCTTCAAAATTTAATATAATACGCAATCGGTATTAATCTTGATCACCTTCGGATCATTGATTCTTTTGTCTAAAAGTTATTTTTTCAAACAAGGTGGTTTAATACACAGATACGGCATAACGTGACTTTTTTGAAGCCAGTTTTGAAATTTGGCCGCCATCTTGGTTAACCCAAAAGAATTTCGCGGAACTTAGGATTTTATTTAAAACTTTGTTAAACCAAATCAAAACATTGCAATGATTGCAATCAAATGATTGAATAATTGGTCAATTTATGCTTGGTAATCTATACTATCATGTAAAGAATTGTTTGCTAATTGATAGTCTTCTTCAGTTCATTTCAATAACATTCGGAATACTGAAAAAGACATTCAGATAGCTGTGTTTCAACATGCTACCAACAGAGACTGTATTTCAGATACACGAAAGATTCTTTTGAAAAGATAACCATATGTTTGTGAGTTGAAACAAGTGTGTATTTACATGTATATAAGATAATAAGCTATAACTTAAGTGTATGTATATAAATGCATGTATATGTCATGACACTATTATAACATATATATATATATATATATATATATATATATATATATATATATATATATATATATATATATATATATATATATATATATATATATAATTAAGTTATAACTTTTTATTTAGCTTCATTTAGCTTTATGATTTCAAAGTATTCACGACCTGGTTTTTATTTAATTATAATGAAAGCTTCGAATAATAGAACATGAGAATTCATTCGCTTTAAAATTAACATGCTAATATGCTTTAACTAGCACTCTTACTTTGTTGTCTAGAGTATCTTTTAAAGTTTTTATGGAATATGTTGAAAAGTTCTGTCAATGAATATATAATTAGAGGGGGGGGGGGGGGGAGAAGGTCGAGTAGCGCCAGATTTTTAAACCTTGTTGATATTTATCCCGGGAAAAAAAGTTCTATAGAACTTCTATAAACTTTTGAAACATATGGCCTATAGAAATTCTATAGAACTTCTATAGAATGTCTATTAGTTTCTATAGAACTTGCTATAAAACTTTTTTTTTTTACATACATTAATATAAAAAAAAAGTTTTATAGCAAGTTCTATAGAAACTAATAGACATTCTATAGAAGTTCTATAGAATTTCTATAGGCCATATGTTTTAAAAGTTTATAGAAGTTCTATAGAACTTTTTGTCCTGGGTACTTAAACAAATGCATTAAGAAGAGACTTAATTCACTCATGGATAAGTATCAATCATGGATACCTATCAATCAGATGGCACAAATTCCTATAATAATTCCTTGTGGAGAAAGCGCAGAAATTTATCAAAACAAAAAGGGTTTTTTTTCTTTGAATTGCCAGGTCATTGCAGTTGCTTTAAATTAAATTTTATCTGCTTGTGTTCAATGGCCTGGAAGTGTTTAGGATTCATGTGTTTTTGCTAACTCAGCTATTAAACAAGTTTTAGAAGCTCGCCAACATGTTCATGTTTCAGGTGATTCTGGCTATCCTTGTAAAGAATATTTAATGACATCATTTTCTAACCCAAAAAAGAAAGTGAAATCAGATACAATTACAGCTTGAGAAGTACACACATGTTGAATGTTTTTGTTGAATATTGTTTTGGTATATCAAAAAAACGATACCCTTGTCTTAACATTCCCATACGAACAAAACTGCAAAATTCCATAGCTATAATATCCTGTTTTGTGCTTCACAACATTGCCCTTCTTCTTCATTGTGGAGGCAATGAAATACAAAATAGCAATGAAGAATATGGTGCTGAAGCATTCACAAGAGATATTTTTGCAGAAACAAAGAGAAATCAAATTTTGGACTGATTTTTTTTTTAAAAAATTTTTGTCTGCTTATGGATAAAAAAAATTGTGTCTGATTATGGATAAAGATCTAACAACAAAAACATTATTTGCAAATATTTATACTGCATATTATTTCAAAAGAATTACATTTTATATTTCAAAGTAGTATTATATATGAAAAAAACAATTTCACTAAAAAATAAAGTGATAAATTAAAACATTCTAAAAAAAAATAATTTGGGTCTGATATTGTTTGAAAATAATGTGAAATTTTGGTTATGATATCATTTGAAAAGATCTGTGAAAATTTTTGGATAAATTTCCATTTTAATTTCATGTTCTTTTTGTTTGAATTGTTGCTTTGTCTGGAGTGAGTTTTTTTTTATATTAGTTATTATTTGTTTTTGCATTAATTCTTTTTCATTATCATGAATTTGATTATATTGCTTTTTTGTATTTTTTTTAATAAGAGATTTTTGCTTAACCTTAAATTTTATTCTTTTTCATATATATATATATATATATATATATATATATATATATATATATATATATATATATATATATATATATATATATATATATATATATATATATATACTATTTATATATTTTGGTATTCAAAAGGAGTCTAAGGAATCACATATAAGAACAGGCTTCTAAAAATATTGGGCCACTTACAGAAACAGAAAAGAAAACTTTCATGAAACCATATTATCTTGCTCATTAACACATGTTCCATTAATTATTTCTATACATCCTGGTAATCCTTGAATTTGGTAAAATCTAAATAATGGTTGATAAATATAAATATTTTCTTTGTAAAAGAAAAGTTCGAAGTTTGTATGAAATAGCAGTCAGATATCCATTAAAACTTATAATCACTTTTGCTGAATTATCAAAGAATCAGCTTCTGTTGGAAACTTTATGTACTGATATCTTTTGTTAGCCGTTTGAATTGAAATGTTCTTAATCACTGGACAAACAGTTGACTGATTAACTTTCAGCTCTTCCAAATCTCCTATTACTCTCTAAAAGAGTTTATTTATTGTTACTTGAGTATATTATCATTTTTTGGTATAAAACGTTGTTATTTAAAAGCATAATATAAAATCTACAATAAGAAGGTACCATTTTCTGATACCATTTCTTGAATATCTACTCAGCTGGAATGAACCAGTACCATAAAATGAAAATTAAAAAAATGCAATAGCCAGTTGTTGTACAGATGGAAGAGGACACCCTTGATTGTTAACATTGTTATTAATAATGTCATTAGCTAATATTAAAACAGTTTCTTTGGAAAATCTGTAGCGCCTTTTAAATTCTATATCATTGTAAACTTCTAAAGGATTGGCTCTGTCAATAATAAACCATGGTATATGATATGGCATATTTCTTCTTCTTCTAAAATTCAGCTCATACCGATTCACTTTTGAACGTTTTAAAACAAGTTTTTTTTAATACTTCATATTATTGTAACTACTTCTCATGAACTCTCTTTTACTCCTTTTACACGTATCACTTCTTTGTATAACTGCAACTGTTTTTTACTAAATGGAATTTACTTTTATACTGTAGCCTTAATCAACAGCCTTTAATAATGCTAGGACGTTCGACCTGCTGATAAGCATTTCTAATGGCATCAAAATATGACATGTTGGATCATTACATATGAGCTACAGGATGTTTTAAAAGACACACGTTTTCACAATGTTGGTATTCAGTTTTCTGTAATAAATTCATTGACAAATATACTTTCACAAAGTAACCTTCTAAGTAAATTACGTTAATATACCAAAGTTAATACTTTTGCTTATTAAAAACTCATTTTCACATTTGCAAAGGTCGTAATAAGTTATATAGCAATAGTAAAGTTTTGTTAAGCATCAGCAAAATGATAATGTCTGTTTGTTTGTTTTTTTAAGTTTGCTTTCAAGATTGGTCTGGAGCAGGCTTGAAAAAATGACTTGAAAATTCAAAAATTCTCGTTTTTCAAGTCTGACTTCAGTTCAAGTTCGCTTCATCCATTCCGTTCAAGTCAGACTTCAAATCTGAAGTTTGACTTGAAATTTCAAGTACGCTTCTTGCATTCGGAAGGTATTTTTGCTCTCTCAGGTCTGGTTTGAAGTCAGACTTGAAAACGGTCTATTTTTGGCGGTTATTAAGTCTGACTTGAGTTGAAGTTCGCTTTATGCATTCGCTCAAGTCGCACTTAAGGTTTGAAGTTCGACTTCAAATTTGAAGTTCGGTTCTTGCATTCCACCCGAAATTTTTAAGTCTCTTTTAAGCATTCGCTCAAGTCAAATTTTCAAATCTGACTTGATAAAATCGAACTTGAGATTTCAAGTCGAACTTGACTTAAGTTCGGTTCATGCATTCCACCCTTAAATCAAAACGCCATTTGCACGTGGTAAAAAAAAAATGTTAAAGTAATTTTAACTCTCCTATTGCCGCACTAAACCACTTTCATTCACGAGTCTTTTTTTGAAATAAATTCCATTGGAAACGCTTTTTTTAGATTTTAAAAATGGAGAAAATTTATTAGATATTTCAAATATTGTTGAAGAAAAAATTTTCTTCATCAAAAAAGATCAAGACACCGAAGAATATGAATTTTTCAGAAGATGAAGAAAAAGCATCAAAATGTAGATGAAAAACTTTCAAAATAAAATTACATTTAGCTAAAAAAGAATAAAAATATATGCGCATATCACTCTTTACATAACTTCTAATTATCAATCAGGATTCCTTTGAGGAGTGTAGAGAATAAAGATGACAAGAATTGTTAAAATATATTGGCGAGAATTCTGCAAATAAAATAAGCTGTAGAAATTTATTTGAAAATAGAACAGATTAACAAGGTTTAATTAATTATTTACTTTTAATTCAGTTTTTATTTTTATTCAAATTTTTCATCTTTAATTCAAACTTTATTTTTATTCAAATTTTTCATTTTTAGTTCAAATTTTATTTTTATTCAAATTCAGTATTTATTTTTTTTCAAAAAGTTATTTGATGACTTTTATTGTTTAAAAATAATTTCCGCCTTATTTCCACCACAATTAACTTAAATAAATTGCTCTCGGTTGATCCAATGGGCCACTCTTTTAATCAATCAAAGTTGTTTGTTTTTTTAAATAACACAAATTATTTTGATTGCTTAAACCACAAACAAGCAAAAATGAAAGTAAGAATCCAATATAAAAACCAATAACATGAAAAGGCAAAAGAGAGGTTACAAAAGTCAGGTTATGAAGAATTAAGAGGCTTAGAGGAATTAAGAGTTAGAAATGGGATAGATGAGTTACAGTTTTAAGTGACTTATGGGCAGGTAAACTGGGGTTTAGAGATATAAAGTCAGATACCCCGAAATAAAGAACAATTAAAAAGAGAGAAGGAAGAATTAGCTTTTATTTTAATTTAGTTTTAAAATTAAGAGTTTGTACAATTAATAGTGCTACCATTACACAGAGTGCTACCATTATACAGAACGTTCAGGCATCCCTACATTCTTACTTACCCAATCTTTCTAACCTAACAACCAACACACTATGACATAGCATGACGAATTAAATTTGTAAACTGTTTTCGCACCTTCCTTGGAAGACTTTCTTGCTGCTTGGGTTCAATTCAAAATTTGTTTCGTCGATATCTTAAAGAGCATCTAGACAATGACATAAAACAAAAAATTCTTTTATAAAAAGATTTTTTTAAAGTTTTTCAAAAAATTTCTTGATTCTGTTGGCAGGAACCATTGCTACTGCTCTGTTATAGATTCAGAGGTACAAAGAACTATTCTTGGATTTTTTTTAAGCGATGATTTTAACCAATATTCTGTTGGAAGCCCATTTTTAAACTGTAGAGTATCAGAAGATTACGAAGTTTCCAAACGTCTAAAGCAACCTTAATTAATTTATACTTTGTTTTACATACCATGCCATTTCACCGATTGTTCAACTTCAAATTCAGTTAACACATTTTCAGGACCAGTTTTTTTCAGACCTTCTCCGTTGCGTTGTTTCTTCAAATGCTAACTAACCGTGGGGTATGTCATATTTTATGGAGACAGCATTAACTGATATCCTTCGGAAACGTTTTGCAAGGGTACCTTTACAGAAAGAGCTTCATATTTCTTACATTTTCAAGAAACAGTGACAACTGTTACTTCATCTTTAAAACTGTCACGATTTTCCATGATTAGAAATAAGTTTAATAAAAAAAGTTCTTCAAAAAAAATTTATGCAAAGTTTAACTTTTTTCGTTTAAATGCCGCAAAAAAAAAAAACTTTTTACCGCTAAAAATAGTTTCAAAGTTTGCATAACTTTTAAGTCGCTTATTACTTGAATTACCTATATATTCCCATTGAGGTATTAAAAATGTTAAAGATAATTTTTTTTTTTTTTTAAATATTAATTGTTATCTTATAAGCTGATGTCCATAAAGAATAGAAAAAATACTGTTCGTTAAATCATTGCAAACTTCGTTTTTATTAAAGAAAAACTTCAATGATTAAAATTTAATTATAGTTACATGAAGAATACAAGGGAAAAAACAGACATGTCACATTTCGCTAATTTTGAAAAATATTGCTTTTAAAGTTTGCAAGTGTCTCGTTTTTAAATGCTCATAAGCAAAGGTTGCAAAGGTGATTTATTAGTCAGATCAATATTTAAAATTGGAAGTAGAAAAAAGGAAATAAACTATGATATTAAAATTTGTGACATACCTGTTTTTTCCCTGTGGTTTTTAAATATTAAATTTTTGTTCAGAATGGTTTTAGAACGAATGGTTTCAGTGAAAGGTGGTCAGAACATGTCAAATACTCTAAAGCGTTTTTCTCATAAAAAAGTAAAGCCGCAAAGTTAACACTAAAATAGTGAGTTCTTAAGCTGCGTTCTAATAGATACATGAAAGGAAGTGACATTTTTTCACAGATTTTCAGTTCTTAATTAAGAATTTTGCAAAAAGTGGACAATCGCATTAAAACGTGAGAAGTTTACTACATCAAAGCACTCGGTTCTTTACAGCAATTATTTTTTACTTAAGTTATTATTAAAACGAGTTTTCGAAGAATTTTTAATTTATTGAGAAACTTAGATGCTCTTAACATTCATTTTTACTTTTATTTCGCACGTCGGGCTCTTGCCCTTATTACAAATGGCCGATTAAATTTGTAAACAAAAAAAGCGGCTTCACTTTTCATCCAATAAAATCCCGCTAGTTAGACATCTAGTATATATAATATATCATTGGTCATACACGAGATAAATTTTTCCAAGTTAAAAAAATGCATAATTTGAGAAACAAAATAAATTGAGCTAAAAGTACATGTCATGACAATCAGTCAAGATTGCACCTTGATTGTTTTACAGGGTGCGGCAGCGATTCGCGAACTAATTTTTGGCTAGGTTTTGTGATGTAGATATAACACTTCCGCAATTTGTTTTTGTTGATTAATGTTCAATGAGCGTCTTAGATTTTAATAAAATTGTGAATAGAAAACATTTTAGTTAAAAGTTTTACAATGGAAGCCAAAAGAACCGAAGTTTTAAACTTGATTCACGCGGGTTTGTCTGCGCGTGAAATGATTCGTGTTTCTGGAGTATCTAAAACTACATTTTACTAAGTGAAAAAACGTGGCAGTGCTGAAAGAGCCGAAATGCCATCTCCAGTGAATAAAAAAGTTGATAAAAAGTTCACAGAAAAGCTTAATAAGCATGTTGAAAAGAATCCTACTGTATCCATCAGAAAGACAGCAAATTTTTCAATATTGATGAAAGGACAGTCAGAAGAACTCTAAAAACACTTGGAAAAGTCAGTGTGGCCCGACATTCATGTCAACTTTTAACAGAAAGACTAAAAACTTTACGGTTGGAACGATCAAAGAAGCTTCTGAATCAGCTAAAAAGCCATGCTTCGTCAACAGTTAAAGTTTTCTCAAATGAAAAACTTTTTAGTGTTGACTGTGTGATAAATAGGAGTAATGACAGATTCATTGTACAGAAGGTTGACAAAGCACCACCTGTGTCCCACCAAGCACCCTCAGTCCATCATGATGCTAGGAATCATCGCTTCTAATGGAGAGAAATGCCCACCAATCTACAAAAAGTTACCTCTGATGTGTATATTCGCTTACTAAAACGCTATGTGGTGCCATGGCTGAAGAAGACATTCCCAGAAAACAATTACATCTTTCAACAGGACAATGCACCTTGTCATGGGTCCAGAAAAACTCAACAATATCTTCAGGACAATATGGCTAATTTCTGGCCCAAACACTTTTGGCCACCATCCAGCCCTGACCTGAATCCCCTTGACTATAGTGTGTGGAGCGTAGTTGAGAGTAAGGCTTGCAAAAAGACCCACTCAAGTCTCAAGTCACTAAAGTCATCACTTACCCGTGCTTGGAACTCAATGTCAAGGGACTATATAATAAGCACCTGCCAGTCCTTCCTTCCTAGGCTTGAGGCAGTGATCAAAAAAAAAAGAGACTTAATTGAATGTTACGGTGGGAAAAGTATTTATCTTCAACTTTTCTCCTATTTATATACCATGAAAATAATTTTTTAGTGCTTTAAAAATTCTTTTTGAAAAATGTTCTAAAAAGTTCGCGAATCGCTGCCGCACCCTGTAAATAGCACAATAACAGGGATAGTAATACAAAAAATTTTTACCGTATTGATATTGAATTGCTATTACTAAATTCCAACATTTTAGAATTTGGATCTAAAAAATAAAAAAAGTTTAATCAATTATAAAAGCCATATAAAACCTTATTTAACACTATCCTTATAGTTTCTATGGAACTTCAAATTATTCTACAAGTTTGGTTTTCTTCCATAATGGCAGACTTTAAATCAAAATAACTATAGAAAAGTCCGTGACATCGAGGCTGTTAATTTTGCGTATGAGCTACACATACAAATACGCAGCAGCTCTCGAAATAAATTAAGAAAATAAATAAAATAATAAAAAAAAGTTTGAGCTCAATAGGATCACTTAATATTTCTCCCTAAAGGATTTCTTAGCAAAAAAAACGCATTTGAAACCATAAAAAATGGTTGATTTTAGAGGTCTGATGTTGGCAAAATATATAAGATAACTTTAAAATCATGTTTTTTTTTAATGTAGATATTTACTTAAATATTTGGGTAAAAACGATCTGTATTGTATGTTTTTTATTTCAAAAATAACATTTCAGTATTTTTATCTGAAAAAATGATTGACGATATTTTTGATGAGTACTAGACAACTAATGATGAGTACTAACTCACTTCACTACTCATCAAAAAACAAAAAATTACTGTCCTCATTTTAAACTTAGATTTTTTAAAAAAGGAATTTTTCCAAAAAAAACTTTCAGAAAAAATTGAAAATAAAGAAAGAGAGAGCAAAGAAACAGACAAAAGAGACTGAAATCTTAAAAAGAACTATTATTATCAAAGAAGCTAAGTCAGTCACTGTTAATTGTATGCATCCTATTGAAATATCTTGGCATCAATTTTTATATTTAAGGCATTTAGCTTTCAAAAGGAATGAAGATTCTAAAGCAGAGTTTACAATAAGCTTGTTACGCTTTTAAAACCGCACGAATTAATTTCTAGACCAAATACTTTTTATACAATTCACTTCGTATAGTCCAGCATTATAATCATTAATTTTTTTTTTTTTGAAAACATGAATATTTTTATTAAGGAATATGCTGTCGTCTTTCAGCTATAATTTTACAATAAGTTTCTACTAAACAAGACTTTTAATGTTTTATATAACATCAAAGACCATTTATGAAACTGTTACGTCTTCCTTAATTAAAAACCTGATTCGAAACGAACAATTTATCATTTACTATGCTGTTCTACAATCCAACGGCAGTGAGATAAAAGTTCCCTTTGCTTTGAAATATTCCTTTATTTATACTGCTTTTTTTTTGTTCATATAAAAAAAAAAAGTTGAAAGAGTCATGCAAATGAGAATAAAACAAATAATATATTTCACATTCATTGGTAAATAATAAATCTAGTAGAGGTTTTTAAGTTGAAATAAACGTTTAAGAAACTTAAACATTTTTGTATCCTAAAAAATCATATTAAAGTTCTCTTAGTTTTTCTTAGTTTTCTTAGAGTTCTCTTCGTTTTGGAGGACAGTGTATATATATGTTGTTATCATTTTTAAAAAAGCTAATGTGTAATTTAACATGGGTTTAATGTTGTAGGTTTAATATGTGTAAGAAAAAAAAAAAAGCTTACGTATAATGCTATGGCCTTTCTCATTTTTAAACTTGAGTTTTATATTTCTTATCAAAAGACTTCATTAAATATAAGAAAATCAATCAATATCGATTTTTAAATTTTTATTAGATTTACTGGTTTAACATAAAATTATAAATAATAAATCAAGATTTTATTCAACCGATTGAAGAATCATCAACTTCGGAATATATGACTAGAAAAACGTTGCCTAAAGTTACGATAAACGTATACTTATGCATTCATAGCTACTGTAAATTGATTTAGCTCGATTTATAAGTTGACTATCATAAATTATAACAACAACACCTAATAAATTATATCCAGTACGCAAAAGAAAATTTTGTTCGTATTCGGTAAAGTACACAAATCTAGTGACCTGAAAAATTATGTGATCGACAAAAAATGTGAAGTTGAAAACAAAAGTCCTTTTCAAGAAATATTTGCTCAAAATATCTATTTATAACTCAATAACCTAATATCAAATTAGAAAAATAAATTATTAACAACTCATATCGATTGATTTTCAAATATTTGATGAAGATTTTATTGATGAAGATTCATGACATTATATGTTGAAGATTTATTCATTTTTAATATTTACATATGATAATCCTAATATTACTAATGACAATGTTAATTCCCAATTACATTGATCCACAGGTTTTTAAAAAATTTAACGGCGCTAGTGCACTTTCGCATTCCCCTCCCCCTCCACACCACACATTTTTTAAGTTACAGGCTATGAAAGATCGTCGTTCGAAATGAAGAAAATTAGTATCCATTTTGTTTTTGGTTAGCTTTATCTTTAATTTGAAACAAAACAAAAAGTCTACCAAAATGCTAACATTCGCTATTTTTAACATTAGTTTAAACTCCACAATTCAAAACCACTTACATCTAACATAGCAGATAGCCTGGTTTTTATTGTTTAAAGGTTTATAGATTTTCCTTTAATTATTGTAGCTTTTTAAGACATAAAAATTTAAAAAGAATCCAATTGATTCATTATTAAATTGTGCATTTATTCATCTTTTTTTTTTTTTTTTTTATATAAATGCATCTTAATTTTTTCTGCATAAAATAACAGCCCTGTGATAATAAGCTAATGTTCCAAATAAAGTCCGTATTTTAACCTTATAGATTGTTTGACACATGCAGGACAACTCATTGATTTTTGCAAATAAACTAAACTTAAAAACAAAACTTTTTTTTTAAAACTTTTTTTGAAAGTTTGGGTAGAAAAAAATTTAAAACGAATTTTAAAAAATTTAGTTTTTCATTGCTTTACTCTAAAAAAAAAAATTTTTTTTTATACAGATTTTTTTTTAAACAAACCATAGAGCTCTTTCAAAAAAGTGCTTAGAAATTATTTAACAATTTTTTTTGTGTCAATTTTAAAGTGAAGAATTTCTAATATTCACATGTATGTTATTAATGTTGATTAACGTTGCATTCGACAGTATTTTAAACTTAACCGCTGCGATCGTGAAAACCATGTCCAATAGTTTCCACGATCTCAGCGTATAACTTCATTTTCTCAATATCATTTCAAAATTAATGGTATTCAGAAAATGACGAATATTAACGCTTTATAAAAAAAAAATTTTTTTTTTCAAGTATAAGCAAGCCAAAAATAAAAAATGATAACAATTTTGTAATTTTTAAACAACCATCATTCATTATATGAAATAAAAAAAAAGGGGGAGCAAAAGTGCTCTAGCGCCAAAATAATATCAATTGGATCAGATAATTTAACATCACAAGAAATAATAAAAAATTAAACAACTACACGGTTACCATGTAGAAGCGAAATATAAAACAAAGAAACATTTTATTGAAAAAACCTTTGAAAGTTTGTATAAATTCTTTTTAGTTGAAAATAAAATTGTCATTTAATTTGTTAAAATTAGAAATGGTGGTACTCTAGCTATAGTTCAAATTGAGACAACATAAAATCGTCACTCACATTGGATGTTCTATCCTGTGAGGGGGGCTTCTTGAGAACTCCTGAATTAAGGATCAAATAGACTGCCAACCATGTTCAATTTATCCTCCTGAGCCTCCAGAATCTCTAGCAACATGCTACACAATACCTTTTTTTAATCTGCTCTGGCTCTTTGAGTTTTGGAGTTAACACTTGGGAACTGCATTCTGATAATTTTTAACCACTGCATCATAAAGAGATCTTCAGAGCTTATCCTGTCACCAAAACAACCGGCATCTTGATTTGATTGGCCCTGGAAACATTTGATACTTACTTAAAATAAAAAAAAAAAAACTAAGCAAAACTTTTCAATAGTCCAACCGTTTCACACTAAATATTTTAGAATAACTTCTTTTTTTTTTCTTATATGCAGCTAAAGATTCGATAAGTTTTTTTCAAGCACATAACAAATATGAATCAATCAGAAATACCACGAAAGTTTATTTTTTATGGCGTTTACACCTTGGTAGTAACTAAATGATACCAGTAACAAAAAATATTGACATTTTTTTATACTTGCTATACACATTTCGTCCAGAAAAATAATTTAAACAAAACGTCGATAAATGATCGTCATTAAAATTAGGTTTTCTAAAGATTTCAACTATCTTCAGATGTAACTTCTACAACAGCCACAAAAAAAAACACTTCGTTTCGCTGTCAATTTAAATCTTTGTTTTCATCAAGCATATTTACAATTGGTTTAAGAATTCCCGATTTACGTCAATAGATACGCGTAGTTTGATCAAAAGAACCATTCAAAAATACATCACTTCTTAAAGCTTCCTCATCCATTTCAAAGATACTTTGTTTTATATTTACATTCGATTTCTACTGGTAATGATGTCATCTTTCTGATTATATGATTCTCCACAACAGCAGATGTTACAAGATTCTTGCGACAACATACTATCATTTTCTGCCAGGTTTTCTGTTGAATAAAATAATGAGCATGAGTGCATCAATTTGTTATAATATCTGTTTCAGAGCGCTTGCGGGTGATTTATTATTTTACAAAAACGTACCTAGAGGTCTATTTTCGAATTAGGAAACGAGTTATACCAAGGATCAATTATGCTATAAAATACGAAAATAAGCATAAATTATGCTGTAAAAAAAGAACATCAGTTTAAATTATGATGCAAAATATGAATATAAGAATAAAACTATGCTGTAAAATGTGAATATAAGGAGAATTTACACTGTTAAATATGAATACAAGGATAAGTTATACTGTAATATATCAAAAAAATTCAAAACTTTATGTACAAGCTATATTCAAAGTAAATGAATTATAGGAACAAATTTAAACATCTTTACAATATGAAATAAAAAAAAACTTAATAAGTTAAAAGACTTCTTGAACAAAAACAGATTTCACGCTTTTCATTTCTGACTCTACTAGTGATGTATCCGTATTTATTATTCATACTCTACTAGTGATGTATCCGTATTTATTATTCATAGCAGCCATTCTTTCAGCTTCGTAAAGTCCGAGACGTTCAACTTTATTCGCGTAAGAGTGTTTCAAGTGAGATAACCGTATCTTCTCTTCATCTTGTTCGCTACTCATTTCGTTGATAACTCTACTGAGTTGCTGGTGAAAATCGCAAATGTCATCGCTTAAGCCATTAAGTTCTTCTTGAAATGTTACTGAAAAAAGAGAAATTACTGACTTCTTACATTTCGAAAACTCTGTTGCTAACAAAAGTAAAAAATTATTCTTTTTATTTCATTTGATTTCTTTAAAATATTTATCATATACATAAGTAGTCATTCTTATGAACCGACTCTGTTTGTAAACTTTGAACTTACACTGAGGCCTAATATTATGAGACTTGTTTTTAATATGTCTAACGACATCGATGGTTACTCCGACAACAGAGAAACAACCAATTAAAAGCGCAAGCCATTTCAGAGCGTTGTGAAAGGCAGGAGAGTCTTTTGAAAAAATGTCTTTTAAAACCTGGCCTGCGTCTTGGACAACGAGCGTCTAAAGTAACAAAATAACAATTATTTCTACAAGCATTACTTCTACTTTTAGTTGGACTTCTTCTATTTTCAGTTCATGAAGTAAAACAATGCACATCAAAAAATACCGGAATACGATCGTTAAACGAGGCAGCAAATGCAGAAATTTCGTCGCTTTTTGACCCAATGAAACTTTCAATATCTTTAGTTAAAACCATACTAAAACCAGACATCACAAACCCATAGCCAGTTTTTTTATTTTCAACCGATTGAACCTTAAGCGATTTTGCATCAAGTACTGACTGGTAATCCATCATGGAGAAAGCATCAACATACACGATGTCAACCACTTTCTGCTGCAAGTTATCAAGCATACTTGGTATATCCGTAAAATTTGTTACTAAAAAAAGAGAGCTTAAGCCATTACTGTTTAACAATCCTCTTCATCGCAATTATCACTATTGATTAATCCCTCGTCCTTATCGTCATCTACATCGTAATCTTGATCATGATTATCATGATCATCTTGATCATTAGCATCATCCTCATCATCCTCATCCTCATCCTCATCCTCATCATCATCATCATCATCATCATCATCATCATCATCATCATCATCATCATCATCATCATCATCATCATCATCATCATCATCATCATCATCATCATCATCATCATCATCATCATCATCATCATCATCATCCTCATCATCATCATCATCATCATCATCATCATCATCATCATCATCATCATCATCATCATCATCATCATCATCATCATCATCATCATCATCATCATCATCAACGTCATTGTCACCGTCATCGTCATCTTTACCTTTTGCATTCTTTAAAACTGCAAGTCTTTCTTCAAATGAATTTTTCAATACAGCAACCTAAAATAAAAACTTGTTAAATAAAAAACTAACAAATTTATCATTAAAAAATGAAATGAAAAGCAAAATAAACGGATTAAAAAAAAAAAAACATTTTGAACAGTTTGGTACACTGAAACCATAAAGACCTTGGAATCGTACAACATCAAGTCTTCTGATGCACTAAGACTGGTCAAGTTTGTAACTATAAAACCAACAATCAAACCGTTTAGAATCAATCCAGTTAAAAACCAAATCAATGCAAAGGTTCTTGCAGGAATAGAACGAGGACTTAAATCACCATATCTGTTTAAAATACAAAACATTACTTGTAAACTGAAATATAACTTTTTGATGACTGAAATAAAACAATTTTTAAATAAAAAGGCCAAAAAGAATGTTTAAAGAACCTCACCCGATTGTTGTCATGGTGACAAATGTAAACCAAAACCCAGAGAGTGGTCCTCTTAAAGAACTTCCCTTTGAGAACTGATCTGGATTTGCAAACTGATCCTAAAAGTAAATTATTTTGTAAAAAATGGCACCCTACACTTTCTTATGCAACTTAAGATATCTCCTTTGATTAGTTTTCAAACTTATAGCATGTATTCACATTTGGGAAATTTAAAGAATGCAGCAAAAACTAAAATGTGTAAACTGTGATAAATTTTATTTAGTTCTATGCCGTGACAAATATAAAAACAAGCCCTGAAATAATCTCAGGCTTCTTACTTGTGACGAACTGATCAAATTAAAGCAGTAACATCACATATTATTCCAAAATAAGGCAAGACATCTAGCATTTTATCATGATCATTTATGACACAACAAAAACTTTGAAGCTTAAAATAAATTTCACTTAACAGTCTTCAAAAAAATATCTTTAAAATAAGCTCTTAAATGATGTCTTAAAAAAAAAACTCTTTTTTGATTAAGATTTTCATTAATGTTAATCTTTAACAACAGCATCATAAAAAGTTTTCTAAATAATTTATTATTAAAGAAAAAAATACATAAGCTTCAAGTTTAATTACTGAGATTATCACAGGCAAAAACATTTAACTTACAGTGAACCATATGAGGATGCCAAACAAAGAAGCAATCGCATAGCTGATAAGCAGTAAGGGCCATACGTTAAAAACACCTAATATCATTTTGTTGATTACATCATTTACTTTATTTTCATCACGCACAACCATCAGGATGCCTGGTGACTTGACCAGCATAGAAAATATGCTGTCAGGTGCTACTTCATAGCCTTCTATTCCATATATAGGAAAACTTAAATCTACATCATCATTTATCGAGTTTTTCAATTCAAACTCTGAGCTTTTCACAGGATCATCACCAAACTTCGATTGAGTAAAGTACAGTTCAGAATTAGAGTAGCCTTGACATGAACCGCAAGACTGAACGACCATCTCTTGTAACAACTTAATAAAAAAACCACTGGGATTCGAATTAGAGTCCATTACAGTAAACGGGTTCTTAATGTACAAGTTTGCATAAATTTGCTCTGCACATTTGCATGTCCCTGAAACAATCTTAAACAGTTAAACCTAAATGCATAAAATTTATCAACACAAAAGCACTAGTACACATACAGAAAGTGAAACTACTTAAGAACAGTCACTGACTTGCTTGGTATTCAGGAGCAGGTCCACTCCCAGTAACTGTAAAACCTGCAACACTGATATTGTAAACAGCATAGTTAAGAATATCTCTTTGCTTGTAGTAAAGGGTGAATTTATCAAAGTCCAAAACAACCTTTTTTTTCTCTCCACCTATTTCCATTCCTGATTGATAGCTTAAATAATAGACAAGTCGATATCCACGCAAAATGCCATTCACATACTGTTGTGGTATTGGATTCCAAGACACTGACCACCAGCTCATAGATTGCATGTCGTTTACTTTAAAACCAGGCACAGGAACAGAGGGCACTACGAAACAGAAAAACACTTGCTTAGATTTAAGTACATTAGTTTAACGGAATGTTAGATAAACGCAGAAGGAAAACTAAAACAAATTCTGATACATTTAACTTCTCTGAGCATTCTGTTTTAAATTTTCAGATCAAGATTACAAAGTATAAACTTATATAAAAAAAACCCATTCCCCTCTTGTTATAAATTACAAAAAAGCAGAATAAAAACTACTTCCAACCTCCTTCTATTGTTTTACACATGGTAAATTGAACAGGACCGTCTCCATTAGAATTGTACCCATACACCTCTACTAGATAAAGAGAAGAGGGTTTCAAATTCTTTATTGTGAAGGCATTAAAACCAAACTGCGCTTCTACTTCTTGATATGGTACCTTAGCTCTATAAATTTTGTATCTTATTCGATAGCCAAGAATTTTGCCGTTTTGATACTTTTCTGGAATGTCAGTCCACTCTATGTAAATTTCAGTTGGTTTTGGGGAAAAGGAGCTTGCTGTTGGAGGAGGCATTTCAGGAGCTAATGATAGAATCTCAGATACTCAATAAAAATTTCCAAAAAGCATTTTGAAAATTGAAAAAACAACATCAGTTGTAACAAACTGCAGAAAAGTCAGAAAAACAACAGAGAAAATAATTTTGACTTACGACTTTCAACTGCCTGAAAGGTAAATGTGACACTAGGCAAACCATTTCCATTCTCGTGTGCAGTCAGCATGTAAGCTTTATATTTATGAGATGTGATTAGATCTGGCACAAATCCAAACGCACTACTTAAGTCTAAGCCTCTTCGCTGCCATGTAGAATTTTCAACTGAAATATCCCTGTAAAACACATAAAACCACAACTCTGTTTTGTTGCAAGGGTCTTTTAGCCATGTTAACATTACAGTGTTTTTATCATAGGCTGAGACTGAGATGTTGTAAGGTGGCAGGCAAGGTACTGAATATCAAAAACATACTTACAAAAGATAAATAGCTGCACAAAGCAAACTAAACCTGCACAAAAAGTTAATGAGAAAACATCATAGATTAAATTTTAGAAAATTACCATCATTAGAGTAGTATGTTGTACTTGCTACACTGATATTCATTAATGTCCCAGTTTTATCGATTCCATCAATAAATTCAACAATTTGGTCATGCAAATAATCAAACTTCAACACATAATTAACAATGATGCTACCAGCTCTGAATTGAACAAACTTTTTTAACTACTATAATTTTCACAACTTCATTTTTCATTTATCATTAAGTAACTTCAAAGTTACACCTCAAAAAAAAATTCATCAATCTTTTTTTAAACTTGTAAAAAGCTTGCCTACATTTACATACACTTGCCTACAGTTACTGATTTATTCACCTAACCATGTTTCTTGGGAAATGACATGAACTATAGCGTAATAATAATATTACATTCTCTAGAAGAGACTTACAGGTGTTTAGAGAATATCTCTAGACATCTATAAATCTTTGTTATGTAGAGTCCTGAGACATATTGGAACTTATGATTCTTGCAGAAATATCGCACAAACTAAATAATTACACTTATTGATTTATCATAGAACTTTGCTATCATGTTAAGTATTAAATTTTGTTTCAAGCATTCAAGAAATACTTTTGAGATTCAATATACAAATCATTTTATCCAACCAAAAACAATAGTAATTAAGGTTTTACTCACTGAAGACTTGTAACTTCCAGACCTTTAAGACCAGTTAAATTCAATTCAGCACAGTACTTATACACCTAAAAAAAAATTAAAACATATAAAAAAGATTTGTTAGTTTTATTTTGATTATCAGAAAATGCAATGGCTCATTGGCTGAATCTTTATTATAAAATTAAAAACAATATGGTGAATTGACCCAATCCGTTAAATCTATAAAAGTAAAGTTTGATCGCCTTAATCTTTTCTGATTTACCATAAAATCACTATTCATAATGCTGAAGATTGCAACCATGCTGAGAATGTGAAGTCTTAAACAAAATGTTGAGCTTTACTTGACTAAAATTTTACAAATTTCCTTTCAATATGATTACAACCTTTAAATTGAGAACTACGTGTAAAATGTTGATAAAAATAAAACAAGAGATTCATTACACCTGATGATATTTGTCAATTGTAGTTAAATGATCATACTTAAACTTTGAGCCTGGTAAAGTGAAGAAAGATTAAGGTGAATATGATACTTTTGAGTTTTTCTTCATTTTTTACTTACAAATAGAACTGCACTGAACATCTTACAGTTTTTTACTATTCTTTCAAATAGATATGCAATTACATAGAATGGACTCATGTTTATACAAAATAGTCAAACTTAATTTCTTAGATAAGATTAAAGTTGTACAATTTCGTTTTTCCTGCACTCACAGTTTTCATTTCTTCTGCATTCTGTTTGGATTTCTCTATCTCTGCTTTCTTCTTTATGACAACATCTTTCTTTGTTCTCTCTTTATTTTGAAAAGTTTGCAGAGTATTTAATAGAATTACTCTGCAAACACCCTTTCAAACTTTAGTTTTGTACCATTAGGTAATTTGGTCTGCAATTGAAAAAACCATGAAATAGTCAACTTAGAACCATTTGTGTTGTTTCATGCTTATAGCAACTTTAACCAGCACATAAAAACCATTCAATTTTTATTGATGACATCTCTTGCCACATTAGTAAATTGAATAGTTAAAATACTCAAGGCATCAGCCATAAATCTTTCCTCATGCATAGCACCTGTCTAGCTGAGGAAATCTAAAGTTCTTAATGCTCCCAACATATAAATTAGTCAGTTTGATTTTACTGTAATCAGTCCATGCAAACACCTCATGAGCCATGTATTTTGGAGTTTATTTGGCCCTAAAAAAATGTGAGGAGTTCAAAGTGATCCAAATATATTTTACCACAACTTGTTTTATCAAGAACCTGAACCCATATTTTCAAACCTAACAAAAAAGAGTTTACTTGATTCCCCCTAAAAAACATAGTCATGAAATGTAAAACATGAGTTTCATTTGTATGACAGTTGCAGAGAACTTAAAGTCAATTATACTGGTTAGGTTGATTCACATTTCTAATAGAAAAGCAAATATTTCTTTTAGAATTGAATTTATAATTGTATATACTACTCCAAACTATATTGCAATCAAGTTTGTAAGAGATCTTTGTAATTAAGTTAAGATTAGAGGTTGCTCAATGCTCCTTAAGTTTTAACTATATGATTAAACTTTAAAAAAATCTGATCAATTTACCTTACTCAAAAGTTTCTTTGTTAACTCTATACAAATAAGTATGCCATATAACAAAAGGAGAGCAACATATAGATATCTTTTCACTAGACAACTATAATGTCTGAACTGAACCTGCAGGGAAATACCTACTGTTGCAGAAAAACATATAAATTGAAAATATTTGCACACTATAGAAGTATAAAGTAAGTTAGAAACCAAATAAGAACTTCAAGCACTTAATAAAGTTTTAAAACAAATAAATTCAAGTTACAACTTAAAACTTTGTACAGGTTATTAATGTTGGAATCTCAATCTGGAAGGACATTAGTTAGAAATTTCAGCAGGTAGCTTGATCTCTTTAGAATGATTGAATGATTATCATTCTTTCTTTTAACCTAGGCCATTTTGAATATGAATAGGTTCAAAAATAACTTTTACATGGTAAAAAGGTATAGCCATTATAACTTTTTCATTAAGTTGCATGTTAAACTATTTCATTCTTATAACTATCTGCATATTACATAATATTAATTAAAATACATTAGATAAATATATAAATCTGATTATTAAGGTGAAATTGACACACTTGAGTGCTTGAACTTCACGTTATGAATACTACTGGTAAAGCAAAAAATTCATATCATTAAGTAAAATTTATGAAATTAATACAACCCTTTAAATGCTTCAACTTTAAAAATGGTAGTATAGGACAAAATGAAAAAAATTGACACCAATTTTCAGAGAACAAAAGGTTGTTACTAACTGTAAGTCTCTATAATTCATTAAGAAAACTCTAACTTACACAATACACAACCAAAGAAAGATTTACACTTTATGCTACTGCTCAGACTGAGCAAACAATGCTGACGTAACAATAAAGTGATAGATTATTGTAAATCTGTAGATTCTTGTTCATTAAGTTATACTTACTTGGTATGCATCAATCCTTGTAATTTAAAAAAAAAAAAAAAAAAAAAAATATGAAGCAACTCCCTTTATTCAGAACTTTCGTTTCTTGCTTGTGTCCTTTACAAAATGTTTACATATGATTAAACAAAATATTTACATTTGTTAGAATCCTAGTTAAAGATTTTCAACTGAACAAGTCATAATCAACTAAACTACATTCTGCTTTGTATCAAAATTTTTTCTACTAGCATAAAAAAGACAATTGGAAACAATAAGAATAATGCAAATATTAAATAAAAACAACAGCCACAAGTTAAAGTCTTACTGAGGATGTAAAATTAGCAACAAAATCTTGAGCTTCTTGTGATAAGATTTTATACATTCTCCAATTCCATGTCATTTGGATTTTTTGAACCATGTTGACTCCAACAGCTGAAGGAAACAAACATTTAATTTTAGCTCAAAAGTCAAAATAAAAACGAATAAAGCATTTAACACATTGATGGACAGTAGAAACAAGTGAAGTTCAAAAATTAACACTATATGTTTTTGTAATATTTAGAATATCAGCACATTGACGGACAGTAGGAGCAAGTGAAGCTCGAAAATCAACACAATATGCTTTTGTAATTTTCAGAATACTAGAAGTAAAGTTTTACTTTTTCTGCTTAAGTAAACTTAATTTTAATAAATTCAGCACCTTTAAATAGGTTGTGGCTATTACCACATAATGAACTTTGCTTTGATGGCTGTAGACGCAAGTGTCCGTCATTGGGTTAATCACTTATAGAAAATTAAAAGAAAAAAAAATTAACTAATAGGAAATATAACATACGTGTGCAACTCTGCATGAAACAAGGCACAGTCATTATGTCAGTACCTTTACATGTTAAGCCATTCAATGCTGGTACTGGGTTATTGCAATAGCGTCTACGTGTACGCAACCCATTTCCACACGGTCTGTCACATATGGACCATTCAGTCCAGTTTGAGAAACCGCCGTTCACTACAGCAAAAGAACTCATGCAAGAATGAACATTTGAAAAAAGTGATAAGTAAATGTAAAAAATGATAATGTATAATAAATAAAAGATAGAAAAAATTAGATCAAAACTTTCAGACGTGTATAAATTAAATATCTGAAAAAAAAAATTAATCATGAAATATATTGCTCACATCCTCAGCTCACTGCATTTGCAAAGTTAATAAGTAAAAAAATCAGTAATGCTTGTAAATCCTGAGGCATCTTCAATTAAGCAACTCCTATATTTTGGTATAACACTGATATTTTGGAAATTTAATTGAACAAAAAAAACAGTTTTAGGATGCACTAAGTTATTTTACAACATAAATCTTATCTGTAAAATCACACCCAAAAAATAATATGTAAAAATTATGAAATTCTCTGTATTTTTCAGTAGCTCTTTTTTAGATTAGCTTTAGTTGACATTGATGAAAAAATGCAAAAGAAATTTAAAAAGATTAAGTTACAAAAAAGATTATGTTTTTGTGGATTTAACTTTTACAGAAAATTATAAAAAAAATTCCATGTTAAAATGTAAACAATATGTCATTATAAAATACAATATGCCACTTTGCCATTTCTGTAAGAAATCAAAACAGAAAAACTTGCTGTGTGAACAACATAAAAAACAAAACGTTACACTTTTATGAATTCTATTATCATACCTGGACAGGGAAATGCATTGCATTCAGGACGCTCATCTCTATCTGGACCTTGACATGGAGTGCCCCCTCCAGCTGGGGGTGGGTTGTTGCATTCTCTGGTACGAATTTCATAGCCAAAACCACAAGTTTCATTGCAAGCTTGGTATTCTCCCCATTTTCCCCACTCACCATCAACTGATGAAGATGAAGAGCAAAGTTTTTTATTTAAAAGAATGTAAAAACAAAAAAATAATGATAAGGACTTTTAGAAAAGATAACTTCTAACAAAAACTCTAATTAAAACTGCAAGAACTAGATAAATAAATAGCATCTGTAATTCAGCATAGTTAAAAGTTCAAAAGCTTAGTGGAAATTGTATGTAAATAAAACCTGGACATTCTGGCTTGTTGCAGATTTCAGTTTCAACTGATGTTCCCGAGCATACAGTCCCTATGCAGGTCCTCTTCCTTACTCTAATGCTATCTTTTCCACAAGTCTTGCTACAAAAACTCCACTTTGCCCATTTTGAAAATCCATAGTCTTCTACAAATTTACAAGTTTTGTTGTTAAAACTAGATATTCTTTAATCATATTAGTAAATTATGACAAAATATTAATGAATAAACACTCAACAGCAAAGTAGTAATAACTGTTGTACAAAATAGAGCTGTAACTACAAAACATCTATTGATGGTTTGCTACTTTAAAAGACAACTTCTAAACTGATTGAACAATAGTGACACATTTTATTTTTTATTTTTATCTTATATAGTTTTTATGAGCAGATCAATAACACCATGCTAAATCTTTTGTTATAAAAAGTTTACCTGGACTGATGCAGTTACACAACCTTTGCATTTTTGGACGACTAAAAGTGAGTTGTGTTTCACAAGGAATTTCATCTGGTAAGTTTATGTACCCAATACAACTTCCTGTAGCATTATCAAAACTAGGATCCAGTTCAGAGCTATAAACAGTATTAGCTAGACTGTTAGGACATCTGATCGGTGTAGTGGCATCCAAGAAAATAGAACTACCATTGTAAGTTTTCAAAAAAAAATTTGAACAGATGTAGCCATTTTGATAACATACAGCTGTGCAATTCGTTTGGCTTTCTTCTCCAAGAACAAAACCTAATTAAGCAATCTTTTTTTACATTTATTTGTAAAAAAACAAAAAAAAAAGTCTTAACTTTTGGTTAAGTTAGACAAAGAAAAAAAAAAAAATTTTAACCTGAGCATTTAGCAAGTTGACAAGTTTTGTATTCTATTGCATCTCCGGAGCAGTTATAACCTCCTTCTGAGAAAGGTGTACAATCACGTGTTCTCTTTTGTTTTCCTTTGTCACAAGTTTGGCTGCAACTGTCCCAATAGGACCATTCCAACCATCTACCATCAACTAGAACATTAATAACCCGAAAAGAGAAATTACCTCTTAGAATGCAAAAGATCTTATCATGAAATAAAAGATACAATTCCAAACAAATATTAAAATCATTAAAAATTTTATAATTGTGAACAAATATCAGAGTTTTGTCTAATAGAAATGATTACTCAATTTATTAGATATCAAAAAAGAACTAACAGTTGCAATCAACCAAAAATTATTACATAAAGTAATTGTAACTTTTAAAAACTGTGTAATGCAATCAACACTTACTGAATCCCATAGCACTGGCAATTACAAAAACCTCTCTTCCACATCCAGCTTGATTACAAGCAGCTACGCTAATCCGATGAGTGCTTCCTCGATCAAGATTGCTGAAATTAAACTGCAGTAATGAAAAATTCACATAATGGAAACAATCTTCTCCAGCAGCTGTAGCATTACTGAACATTTGTTTGCGACAGATTCTATAGCTAGATATTACTCCATGACTTTTTTCAATTGGCACGCCACTCCAACTTATTCTTATAGTTCTTACATTGTCACTTGAGTTTGATATAAACTCTGGTGCATCAGGTACTAAAACATACTTTTATAGTCAACCAAAACAAAATATAAATGATCACAAAAAACAACTATCAATTGCCAAAAAAAATGTTATTTAATGCATGAAGTGTGATCCAATATTTTACTTACAACTCTCAGCAGTCACTACTTTGTATTCAAGACTCCATGAGCCATTACCAACACGTGTGAAATACCTTAACTTTATTTTGTACACAAAGAATGGCACCAAATTGTCAAAACTAATTTTTACCAAGCCATTGAACAATGCATCTGGGTTTAACAAAAACTCATGATCTTCAGTAACAGATACAGATTGGTTTTGCAATGTTTCTGGTGACAAACCAGCAAACGAGTAGATGGTTATAGTAGCATAAATACCAACAACAATGCCGTTCATTTCATATACATCTGGGGGTTCTATTGTTGCATGAATGGTATATGGTGTAGTCTCAAAGCTACTTATTATTGGAACTGCATCTGGAGCTATAACAAGCAAAACATGATAAACAAAACACAATTAGCAAAACCAATTATAATAACAACAACAAAAAACACACTTTTAAAAGAAATTCTTAAAGTAAAAAACTGAGTTTAATTTAAAAAGTCATTTTCATACTGTCTTCATCAGTGTAGGCACACTTTTCAGAGCTAAATGGACCTGTCCCATTTACATTTCTGGCTGCAACTCTACAACAAACTAACTCATACTTTGACAAGTTTTGTAAACTTGCAGAGATACTTGAATAATTAGAAGATACTGGTTCTGATCGTCTCCCATCACAGCTTAAAATATAATCAAGTAAAACTCCATTTTCACAGCTAGCATTTAGTTTATTCCAAGATACTAACATTGATGTGGAAGATTTGTTTTGCAATCGAAGAGACTCAGGCTCACAGCCTGGAATATCTGAATACGTTTGAAAGGACACACTTTTAGAAATGTTACCACATCCCATCTCATTGCATGGTTGTATGGACACCTGATAGCTTACATAAGGATGCAATCCTCTCAAGTTTAATTCAAAACCTGTAGATTGGTTAAAATATGTCGATATATTTGCTTCATCACAAGGAGCTGAGTTTGCAGCAAAAGACTCAAGTGAATGTTCAAACTCGATTGGTTGTTTAAGATATTCCTCCGATAATGAACCAGGATTATAACCTTCCACTGTATTACCACCTGCATTAACAGCAACACCACTTGCACCACCATTCGCAACACCATTTGCACCACCATTTGCACTATCATTTGCATTAGCAGTAACATGAAGCAACCAATATTTATTTCCTCGAAAGTGCGTTGGATTAACACTCTCATGGAAAATGGTTGCACTTCTTGGACCAGATACATAAACTTTTTTAATAACAGGATTTACACAATCAGGTTCTAAAGATAAATATTAATGCAAATGATGGTAATAATGCAAATGCACAAAACTCTTATGACACAAGTTAATAGCTCATTTCTGTTTTATATTGTTTCATGCTTTCAAAAAAAATTGATGCATTAAAAATTTTATTCTTATTTTGATAAACAAGGAATTTTTTTTTTTTTTTTTTGCATGACAGAGAAATTAATTTTCTACAACTTTGCTAACAAGTTCACTTGCTCATTAGTTTTTTCATTTTTTCTGTTTTATCAAGTGCTTATATAAAAGCACTAAATTTGAATTGAGTTGAATCTTTTAGGGTTGGGAAGGACAAAGAATTAAATAAATATGGTCCATATGCAGTCTTAAATATGAACTTTTGAATGGGCTCAAAACCTTTTGGTCAAATATAATTAGCAATAACTTGAGAAATATTTAACAAATTAATTCCAAATTTTCTTTATAATGACTTTCTATCTACATACAGGGTATTCGTAAGGTCAGTTTAAGTTTTTAATGAAAAATAAAGAAATAGTTAAATAAAGAAATAAGATAATCAGTTTATATGTGTTTTATTTTAAAGTAGATTTACCAATAGTATAAATAATTAGAGAAAATTTTTGAAATGAGCTCCTTCTGCCGTTATGTTTCAATTGATCAGGTACACTTCTGCATACTTTCTCGCACATCAATGGCTGTAGCTCTGCACAGGATTGCTCAATTTGGCTGCGTAGCTCAACAAGTGTAGAGGGTTTTTCCCTGTATACTATATTCTTTAAGTAGCCCCAGAGGAAAAAGTCTGGTGGAGTTACGTCAGGAGAGTGCGCAGGTCACTTGATAGGGCCTTGTAAGCCAATCCAATGACTAAGGAACTTTTGATCGAGCCACTCTCTCACTACAACTGAATAGTGGAAAGGTACTCCATCCTGTTGAAAGTAGAGGCAATGCTGTTTAACTTTAGGCCATATATTTTTCTTAAGCATTTCCAGATAGGACTTGCCAGAGACAAAGCCATCAAAGAAGTATTGTCCAGTAAGTCCACCTGAAGTCATTCCACACCATAAGTCCTTCTTTAGATGTGCCAACCTGGAATATTTCATGTGATATTTTAATAATACTAACAGTTTATCAGTTCAAAATGAGTAAACAATTAAATAATTGAAAAAAAGGTTTGAAAGTTTTTCTTCAAAATCCAACCTACTCACATTCAAAAATTACAAAACTGTCAAAAGTCGCTGAATCTTCAGTTGGAGACATATTGAAGAGATACAAGAAGACTCAATCTATTGAAAGAAAAAGGAATGGAGGAAGGAAGAAAGATTTTGTTGACAAAAACAAAGTGAATTTGATCATCAGGTCAATTACAAGAAGTCCATTCCAATCCAAGAGAGATCTTGCCAAAAAATTTGAATGCCATCATTTCCTTGTCAGAAAAGCACACAAGAGCATGGGTTTGAAGGCTTACACCAAGAAAAAAATCTGAATCAATCAAATGATGGAGAATTAAAAACAATTTGCCACGCAAGAAAGTTTGTCAAACTTTTCAACCAAGAAAATATATGCATTATTGAGGATAGTGAAATGTACTGCAAAAAGGATTTCTCACTGTTACCTGGCCACCAATATTATTATCAGTCAAAGGGTGTCTATGTCACCAACAAATTTAAGTATATTCAGACAAAAAAGTTTGCTCAGAAGATCCTTGTGTGGTAAGTGATTTGCTCTTGTAGTCTTAAGAGTGCTCCATTCGTCTCTCAAAAGACTTTGACTTCCAATTTGTACATCACTGAACATCTTCAGAAACAACTTTTGCTATTTGTTAACAGATACAGGAAGTTAGTTATCTTTTGGCTGGATTTGGCAACAATCCACTACTCTAATAAGACAAAGAAGTGATACAATCAAAATGGCATCAAAATTTTCTCAAAAGATGCAAATCCTCCTAACTGTCCTGACCATAATCAAGAGTTACTGGGCACTTGTAAAAGAAACCTTGTTGAAAAGCAACAAATAAGTGAAAGATGAAGAATTTAAGCAAAAATGGATAGCAGCATCGAAAAAGGTTACTGAAAGCAAGATCCAGGCTATGATAGCACCTACTCTTAAAAAAATTCAATTACTTTTAAGTGCCCTTTAAAATTTGTACAAACTGATTAAAAATGTTAAATAATACAATAAACTTCAATTAATAAAAAATGTGGATTTAATTTGTTAAGCATTTCTTGAGTTATTGCTAATTATATCCAACTAGAAAGCTTTGAGCCTAATCATTACAACTTGGAGAAGAATTACAACTAAAACTTGCAACAATCTTGTTAAATCAATGCAAAAGAGATCCATAGCCTGCAAAAATGAACATGGGAGAAGTTTTAAATATTAACTTTGATGTTTATTGTTGTTTTACCAATTTTCATATACCAGTCTTTTAATCAATATATTTAACTATTATATTCAATGATATCTTTAAATATAGTTGTCTATCTTAGTATGATATCTTAATAGAAGATTTTTTTAAAAACACTATTTCTTAAAATTAAACAAAAAATTATGTCAGTATCTTATTTAGTTTTTAATTTATGATACTATGAATAAGCATTAAGTAAAAAAATTTTAATGTGCCATCTTTTTTGAAAGCACTCTTTATAATATGGTTAATCAAATTTTGGTAAAATAATAAAAATGTATACTTACTTTTAAGTGGACTCAGAAAACATATCAAAGAGCTGTTTGGTCCCAGTGCAACAGAAAATGCACTAACCTGAGCTGCATACACATCACACAAACTTGCAGGTTTTAAAGTATATTGGCTATCTGTGATATTGACTTTCCTTCCTGAGTCCAGTTCTATTGGTATCTTTTTTACTAACCCGAACTGCAATTTATAAAAGCCTGGAACAATGTTATTCCAAGCATCAGTTGAGTTCTCAAAAGGATCCCATTTGAATTTAACACTAGTTTCATTAAAGCTTGCTATGAAATTTTGAGGAGATATATCAGGTGCTGAAAATGAAAAAAAAAAAAAAAACTAATAAAAAAACTGTAATTCTTTTTTGCTTGATATTCAAGATTTTAGTGGTTGCAACATTTAATAATCAAATTAACACAAAGTAATTGGCTCAAACTTTTATTTATGTAAAAATAAGTTGTTCACTTTAAGGCTTTTACCATTCTACCATTCTCTTTAAGAGATGAAAGTTATAAAGGAAAGCTACAAATTAATCAAACTATTAAAAACGTTTAAAAATAAAGATAAAAAACATTAATTTAGAACTTAAGAATGATAAAAAAACAACAACAAGTGTTTGGTTTTACAACCCATAGTTAGAAATTCTCAGAAAACTGCATTCAAAGTTTAAACTTTTCTTTTCATTTAGGTTTTCTTGCTGTAAATAAAATGAAGTTAACTAATATAATCATGGTTATCATTGTTAACAATTAAATGAGTATTGTCATAGACGACTAATCAATCGTAGAGGAGTTCTGTGAGTATTTAATACACTTTCTATGTAAATGTTACAGAAGATACATAATCTCAAGTGATGTAAATGTCATAGAAAATATCAAGTAAAATGGCTATTAATAAGAATATAAAAAGTTTATTTTATTACAATTAATAAAATAAACTTTTTTTAAGTAAAATAAAACTTGATTTAAGTTCTTTTATCTATTACAGCTTGCTTTGGATTTATTACTCACAGACAGATTTTATTGTGTTAATAACAGTGACAGCAAGTTACTTGAAATTCAACTAAGCAAGAAAGTTTTTGTGATTTTTTTTACTTTTTTTTTTTTGTTTTTTTTTTGTTTTTTGTACAAGTTGCAAATCCTGATTTCATTTGCTGCATATTTATTCCTGCTTTTCATCAATTATTACTTCTATTGAATGATAAAGACCTAACCTTCACTCTGTGTTCTTACAACTACAAGATTCCAAACACCAATACCATTTCCATTTTGTGTAGTGGCAAAAGCAAATATACATAGTTGTTTGTAATGATAACTACTAGAGTCAATACTTATTTTTAATGCACTATTAGTGTTAGTAGCATTATAAATTAAAGTTATATTGGTTTGGTTTTGATAACCACTAAAAAAAAAAAAAAAGCAAACTGAAACTAGTTTAATTTAAGAAAAGACAAACTATAAAATAGCTTACATATAAACACAAATATTATATTAGAGTCAGCAGGTTGCATAGTTAAAAACTCCAAAAAGGTATATAATCAAAGAGATTAAAAATAATTGAAAAACAAAATAAACCTTTGCAAGGTGTTGCACAAATCTCCATCAACTTTTATTCTGTAAACAACTTTGTAACTGTGTGGCACTCCTACCCAAGAAGTTGTGGAAATCTGCGTAATATTACAATTTACTTTCTTCATAATTTCATCAAGTGCACAGCTTATGTTTGGTGCAATAACAGGTTCTAAGAGAACAAATCATAGCATGGAAAAAACCTTCAACTTACCTGAAAAAAATATTTTAAACTCTACTTTTTATCATTCTAGGTCACATGACTTAATTCAAAGATTGAAACTAAGCACTGGACAACCATGCGATTTGATTAATCGTTAATGGTCCAGCAAAAAAAATTTTAATAAAAAAAATTATTACTGCTATGACACCATTTTAACTGTCATAAAATAATTTGATTAATCACCATAATTATTTTAAAAAAATTATTCAAAACCATTTTCACTAACTAAAACAAATAGTACATATGATTTCACATGTGTGTATTTGTATTAACTGATGCTTTTTAATCATTTTAGTTGAGTAACAGCATTGCTTTAATGCACCATTTTAGCCAGGGTGCCTAATTTTAATTAATGGTTGAATTAATAATTTTTTTTGGTTAAAATGATTACATGGGTTGGTTGTCCATTCTTTAATTGAAACTCATTAAACTTTTAACAAAATTTTTTTTTAATTATAGAAAGTTTTACAAAAAAAAAGAAGGAAACTTTAGCAAAGAATTTCTCTGATCCACTTTCTTTGAGCCTAACTTCTGTTAACATTCAAGTATTACTAACCCTATCTTTTTCATACACTCTTTTCATGTACAAGTTTGCAAGTTCACTCTAATAATGTAAATAAGCTTTTTAAAATTAAAAATTCTTTTTACATAGATATGATTGCAAGCTCATACTAATTATGTAAAAAAGCTTTTTAAAATAAAATTTTTTTTTTACATACACATAATTGCATGCTCACACTTATAAAGTAAATGAGATTTTTAAAATCATTATTATTTTTTCTAATGAATGGATACCTCCCTCTGCTGTCTTGAAATTTTCACTTTGGATACATGAGCTCAGCTTTCTTCTGATTGTTTCAAATGCAAAACAAACTTGGTATTCTGTGAATGCTTCCAATTGGTTTATAAAAATAAACCCTACACTGTTTGCCCACAATTGATTATCATAACCTGTCTTTCCATACTGAACCGATATCTTACTAATTGGATATCTCACATCTTCAAAGATATTCAATGAGAGAACAACATAAGTCTTGTTTTTCTGTCTTATATTGTATGATACATGTCTTGCATAGTATTCTAAAAAGAAAAGAAGTCTGAAGAAATCTGTATTTTAAATACAAAATTTTGTATTTAACTGTTATAAAGATTTTTTTTCCAAAACATGTAGTATCGAAGAATTTATATCAGTTTTATTAAAAAAATTAGTAAATGCTAATTTTAAATGAAGTTTTTTTTAAAAGGTTAACTTAACTCTGAAAACTACATCAATAAAATTTAAAAAACAGTTTTTAAAACTATTCCTTTCTACATTTGATGACAAAGCAATCTTTTTAGTTAATAAAAACTTTTATGAAAACTTTCATCAAAAAATTTTAATTTAAATCTAACTTTTTGTTGGCCACATTTATTTAGTGATAAGTTGTATATGTTATATATAAGTTTTATATGTTTGCTTTATTACTTCATTTTTTATGAGTATCACAAATCTACTTCACAGCTACTGGATCCACTTATTAGAAAACATCAAAAACTAATTTTCTAACCAATATCTTCCTTAAAAATAACATCAAACTTTTTCAAATTTAGTTATAACTTTAAATAGCTTTACTCTCATAAGTTCATTCAGTCAAAAACCATGTGTTTTTCTAACACATCTATATTCTTAAGAATATCAATTGTAAATACATTTTATCCTATAAAGTTTAAACTAATCTCTTTAATGAATTGGTAAAAGAAATAAAGATAAGCAGGCAATTATCAAAGAAGCATAAACAAAAATTTTCGAAAAAGAAATCAGTTCAAAATGTACTTTAGAAGATTTCTGTTTAATAAAAATTGAACTTTAAAGTTGTTTTAACTGTGAATAAGAACTTTTAAAAATGAGCAACTTAAAATTTTTACATACCAAGCAGATCATCTGTTATTGGTAATGCTAAAAAGTAAAATCAAAAAAAGTATATGTAAGACTTATTTGGCATAAAGCAATCTATAAACCAGCTAAAGCTAATCATTTTTATGTGTATCATAATTTTTATTTCTGATTCATTTCTACCAGTAAAAAAATTGCACAATAGAACAATAAAATGTATTTTCAAGTTTTAAATTTCTTTTAAATCAAAAAAAAAAGTTCAAATGGTAGAAAGATATTTTTAATACACTTTTTGAAAAATTATAAAAAAAGTTAAGTATAAGTCATTTTTCTAGTTGAAATCTCTACCAGTTTTAATTTTTTTTTTAAGATTTTATATCAAATGCATAGTATATGTTATAAAACAATAAAAAAATACTAAATATACAGTTAGAGAAATAAGTATCTGAACAAAACATTTTATTATGGAAAATAAACTTTGTTAGTTTATTTCAGAAAAAAATATAAACTATATAAAAATAAAAAAAATCATTAATCTGAAAGAAAATTTTATTACAAATTCAATATGCAAAAAAAAAAATATCAATAATAATATTTGAAATATCAATAAATAATTGATAAAAAATTAAGATACATTTAAACTTTACAATTTTTTAGCATTAAATAAGTATCCGAAAAAATTTTTAAAGATTAAGGCTTAAAGATTAACGCTTCTCCAAGTAATTATTTTTATGACTTTAATATCAAGTTGGACCACCTTTAGCTTTTATAACTTCTGCAAGTCATCATGGCATCGATTCAACTAATTTCTTTGTGGTATCTGAGTCGATATCAGCCCATGCCTCTTAGAGCATGATCTTTAGCTCTACTTTTCTTTTTAGACATCGTGTGCCACATTTTTCATCCAGAATAGCCCAGAGATGTTCAATTGGATTGAGATCTGAACTTTGTGCTGGCCATTCAAATAAGTCAATTTGCTTTTGGATAAAAAGCTCTTTTGCTTTCTTTGACATGTTTAGGGTCATTGTCTTGTTGGAAGATAAAATATTTTCATTGAAGTTTTAACACTCCTTCGGAATTGTTAAATTTTAGCAACACAAGTTAATTACTGTTGATTAATTTTTTGCTGTATAAAATCGTGATTAAGTTTGCTTTTAGAATAATTCTAAAAGTATTTATCAAAAACTAATGTTTTTCTGAAAGAACCTGACAAAGTTTATTTTTCACAAAAAATGTTTTGTTTGAATACTTATTTCTCTGATTGTATACATAAATATTATTACTTTCTACAACTTGTAAAAAATATAAAACAGTAAAACTCAAATCTACTGACATAAAAAAATACTTTGACTTTGGTATAAATTTCATCAACTCCAGTTTTAATAAGTTAACGTACATGTTATTGATGTATAAGTTGAAGACAAACTCCTAAAAGCATTAATCACACTTTGATTTTGAATTGTAAGATACCCATTGAGATCACCACAGACTCCATTGGTTCCACTAGCAAAAAAAAATATTTCTTATGGTTTTAAGATTGATTAGTTTATATGAAAAAATCAGTTTACTCATAATCATGAAGAACTGATGAACAAAAGTTAAAAAATCATCACAATCACCATTTTCACTTTTTATATTATAAACAACAAATCAAAGGTAAAAGAAATAATTAGATATTACCTCTGCTTTATTGATGAAACTTCAGCAAACAAAAACCCATTTAAAGATGAACTAAGAAGTGTTGCTAGCTAAAAAATGATTAAAGTTTTTCAATTTTTATTCCTACTATAGAGTAATAATTAAATAGATCCGTAACATTCCTTGCGTAAATATAACAACCAATTAAACTTTGAATGAGGAATTTAAAAACCTGAAGCTCCAGATTGTAAACAACTAGCTCATAAAGATAACTTCCTGGTAAACTATCATCATAACCCCAGATGTCATTTGAGCAAACTTTAAATAAAGTTGGTTCAGTCATTTGCCTAATCTTTTCTACATTGTTGATGTTACCTGCAAAAAAAGTCAATGTAAAAGGCATTTAACACTTTTTATTATAATCAAAGTTCATAACAGTGTTGCTATTGGTTTAAACAAGTCAAAAGATTTGTTAAGAGAAATAGAACTTTGATGAGACAATTTATCAAAAACCTGCTAGCTGTCTCCAAAACAGAACATTTGGTCTAACATCCCCAACAAATATTTCATCTACCAAAGTAGCAGTGGAGCCAACTTTCGACACATATATATTTGAGTCAATCAATAAATCTGGTATCTCATGTGATTTAGAAGGAATACACTCAGAGGAGACCAGATCACCATTAATATAAAATGAAATGCTTTCATTAAGAACAAATGCAAAGTTATACCATAATCCAGATCTCCCAGGTAGTGCAAAAAAACACTCATTATAAAACGCCATGACTGGTGTTACTGTGGTTGAAATATTATTTTTTAATTTGTCACAAACTAATGCAACAAGTCCAAATGTAACAATGGGCTCATACTTATCCCAACTGTTACAAGTTTGTTTGATCCAGATAGAAAACATAAAAGTGCTGTTATTGTATTCAAAAAAATCACCATTGTTAACAACAACATTAACTTCATTGACTGAAATGCCATTATTAATAAACCCAGGCACCATTTTAACTGATGCTAACTTTACCTCATACTCATTTGCGATACCTGCTTCAAATGTTTGATCGTAAACGTTGTTAAATGGTTGAAACCAAGTCTTTTTGAAATCATCTACATCTAAAAACAAATCCCAAGTCAGTATCCATTGCATCATATTGATTTTAAAATTCTTTTTGTAATGACAAATGGCAACCATTTTATTCATCTTGTAAGATTTTATTTAATATTGCTAAATAGGAAGCAATTCAAAATGAGACAGAAACAAAATATACAAAGACTATCAAAACCTGACTCTTAATTTTAAGTTCAAAAATGAACTTTTTTTTCTCTAAATAAGCATCTCTACTTAAAATACTTTTAAATAGAAAAAAAAAAAAAGGTTTTGGACAAAGGATGATGTCAAACCTTCAATACAGCTACCATCTTTATCAAAAATATATCTGTATGGAAACAACTCCCATTCACCATAAAACGAGTTGCACCATTTACAAGGGTTTGTTTGGTTTGCAAGAACCCTTGTACATGCAAGCTCCACTATAAAAAAAAAAACTCTTCACTTTAATAGCTGATCAGGAATTAAAGGCTAGGGTTAAACTTTTGTAACAACCAGGGATTTTTAAGTATTATAATAAAATTTAAAAATACTAGTTATGATAAAAAGTTAATTTGTTACTATCTATTAAATATAATAAATATAATACATAAAATACTTGAAAATAATTGTTTGGTGACAAGTGTTATTGTGGACTATAAAATGTATTCAGTTTTGATAACAAAAAAGACTTTCATTTTTGGAAATTTAGAAAAACCATTCATTTAACTACCTGGTCTGTTATCACACAACTGAGCTGCTTTTATTGCAGAAGGAAACAACATTTCTTCGAACATTTGAAAGCAGAATATTATACTTTTAAGATTGATTTGCATGCTTGAATTTGTTGGGAAGGATATATTATCAAGAGAAACCCTCTATTAAAATTCAAAAGTAAAAAACATCAAACTATCATCAAATGTATGTATGTATGTATGTATGTATGTATGTATGTATGTATGTATGTATGTATGTATGTATGTATGTATGTATGTATGTATGTATGTATGTATGTATGTATGTATGTATGTATGTAAATTTCTTAAAAAAAACTTACAGCTTTGAAATCAATCTCAAGGGACAGCCTTGAAAATAATCGTTCATACTGAACCACTACAAAATGCCAGTTTAAGGAATCGAATATCGTATTATTTGTTTTTCCATCATATTTCAGACTAGTTATAAAAAAAACAGCAAATTTCTCCCATTAATCTTTTTCTACAATTAATATTTAAGCAAAAGTAATTATAGTTAAAATGGTGGCTAACTGTTCAGAAGTTTGATTGACAATTATTCTAACAATTTTTCTAACAAGTCATTTCAAGATAATGCTTTTATCCATAGGCATTATCTTGAAACACTGAAGAAAAAAGTGTTAGTTTCGCTAAAAAGTTTAAACTTATTTTCATAGATCTTAGACCTGTAGCGCATGATGCTAAAGTTCCAATCCCTGAATTGAATTTATAGAAGATGAAAGTGCCATGAAGAGGACTTTGGCAGTGCCAAAGTCATCTTCATGGCACTTTTAATGGAAAGGGTGTTTTAGTCCTATATATAGTTCATAGAATGCAATAGATTAATAGACGTAGAGAATGCAATAGAGAAATAGACGTAGTAAAATATTTAGCTCACTTTTTTTTTCAAACATCATAAAACAGTAATCATCTTTGCAAAAGATTACTTTAAAAAAATTAAGTAAAACTATTTCTTTGCAGCTAGCTTGTTAATAACATTCTACTCAACTTAAATGTTTTTTTAAATTATTTTGTTTAAACACTCTTAAAACTTTCAAAACAACAAGTGACATCCAGGTTATGCAGAAGTTTATAAAAAACTATGGAACTCAAAAAAAGTCTTATATTTCGTCATGTAAGATAAAATTTAGTGTTTATAGAAATGTTAGAAAGCCCATACTGACAACCAGAGATCAGCTCACAAGATTAAGGTGGAGTAAGGAAAGACTTGGGTGGTTTTTGGAAAAGTGGAATCAAATAATTTTCAGTGATAAAAGTACCTTTGAAGTAATGAATAGAAAAAGCAATGTTCTTGTTAAAAGATTTAAATCTGAAAAGTATAGTAATCACTTTATAGTTCCAAGGTTGAGAGGTGGCGGTGGGAGTGTTGATATTTGGGGCTGCTTTAATTTTAACAGAGGTGCTTAACATATATACAGACCAAAACAAGCAAACACCTGTATAGAGATGCTAGAAAACTGCATGATTCCATCAGTAGACATGCTGATTAATCAAAACAAATGGTTGTAGTTTCAACAAGTCATTGCGCCTGACCATACAGCTTGTAGTCGAATAAGATCCATAAACAGATTAAAGCATGAACTAGGTATTATTTAGAAAAGAGTTCCAACTGAAATTTGCAACAATCTTGATAAAACAATGCAAAAAAGATGTGTAGCTTGCAAAAAAGCACATGGGGGATATTTTAAATAATAGTTAAGAAGTTTAATTTTGTTGCATCAACTTTGATATGTCAGATTTTTTTATTGATAATTTTTGTTATTATGCTTGATAACATTTTTATATACAATTGTATGTTTAAGTATGTCATCCTAAATGCAAGACTTGTTTAACTAAAATTTTTCTCACAAATAAAAATAATTCAATCTTTTCTTTAGTTTCTATTTGATGATAGAAAATAGAAACTAAAGAAGACATTTAATTAATTACTTTAAATAAGCTTTAAGCAACTAATTCTTAATGCGCCTATCTTTTTTGAAAGCGCTATGTATTTTGGCTTCCTTTTTATACGTTCATTACTTTTTTCTCATAAATTTATAACATTAAAATCACTGAAATATTAAGTTAATGTTTTCAAAAAATGAACTTTATACTCACTAAATTGATGAACCTTGAAACTCAATAACCATTTCTTTTCCATACACAAAGTTCATAACTCTGGATGAGCTAGTTGATCCTGAAAGACTGTAAAACCAAAATATTAAAGTGAAATCCTTGTTCAAAACCAATTCTTCAAAGTAAAAAGATTTACTAAAAACTGTTTCTTTATGACCATGAATGAAATTCAAGAGAAGGGGGTTGGAGTCTTGAGATATGTTTGGATTTGCAAATGTTGTAAAAACCTCTGCCCCTTTGACAAAAATGGCAGGATAAAATAGATTTCTATCAAAAACTGTGTCTTGGTAACCATCTGTTAAGTTCAAAAAACTACTTGAAGATGCTGTTGAATTTTTCAAATCTATAATAAATTGAAAAAAAAAGGAATATAATCATCATCATAGCAATCATAATAATCATAATTACAATAACTTTCAACTTTTGCTTTTTTTGTGTTTTGCTTCAATTAAACTTTTTGATAGTTATCTTTGTGAAAATGATTATATCATGATTATCTCTGTCTAATATAGAAATTGAAATGTTGTTAAATGCTTTTTTAAGGTCTAGAACCATTATTTATGATTACATAATAATGGTTCTGAATTTAAATAAGCAAAAAATGTGCATTCGAATTCTTAAACACTTAGTAATGTTAAAAACTTGGTCTTTATCTGTTTTTATCTTAAAGTTTAAATAAAAGTTAAAATAAAAATTCACAAAAACAAAATAGATTAGACTCACACCTGGAGCAGTAGTTTCGTTTATATCTCCAGTACATACACTTAGAAAATGAAAGGTACCAAAAGCAATGTAGCCACTTCCAAGGCCATTCTTTAATGCAATAAATTCAACCTTAAAAGTTCAAAACATTTATGATCATCTGAAGACTATTTCATAGAAAAGTGACAAAATTATAGGTTTTAAGATCAGTACCCTGTTTTATACTGTATCATATTGAGCATACCAAGAGTATAATTGAACTTTTTATTCATACTATTTCTTAATATCCTGATGTGTTTAAGCTTTAAACAAGCAATAAAAGTGTTTCTAAGAAGCAATAAACATATAAGAAGCAATAAAAAAGCAGCAATGAAAAATTATTACTGAAACAAAATGTTCCCCCTCATTGCTTAAATCCAGCTCTTTTTCAACCCATTTGTCAAGAGCTTCTCTTCTGTAAAAAAATGCAAGTTCTTTATTTATTCCACTCTGTTTAAGCCCAAGCACAACAAGGCTAACAAAACCATTACCACTAAACTTGAATTTAAATGATAAACATGGTCCCTGTATGTTTAATGAGATTTTAGACAACAAATCTTGAGAATTTTGTTGACTTGCACTTGCTTGAATAAAACCACCTAAAAAATAATTGAAAAAAATTGCACAAAAAACTATTGACCATAAAATGCTTTAAACTGCTAAATAAATATGGTTGAGCCCATAGCAAGATCTTAAACTGCTCTTTAGATCATTTGTAAAAAAATCTAAAGAGCAGTTTTTTTGCAAACTATTTACAATAATTTTGTAAATTATTTAAAAATTATTAAAATTTTACATTTTCTTTACAAATAAATTTGTAAATAAATTTTTTCTCTTCTTGATTTATAAAAAATCTTATAAACTAGACCTGTGCAAATTATATTACAAGTTCAAGTTAGTTTTTTTAGTTGGTATTTTAATGAACATTTTTGTTCTCAGTTTGGTTTAAGTTTATTTTTTTGTAGTTCAACTTTAGTCCATTAAATCAAATTTTAATTTCATTTTAATTAATTTCAATTTAATTTTAATTAATTTATTTGATGTCATCATTTTGGTCATAAAGTCAAGTTTTGGTGATATTTGTGGAATGAAATGTTATCGGACTAGTTTTTGCAGAAAAAAATGTTGCAATTCTGACCAATATTGCAGAGTTAAGTTCTACAGAAGTATGGTAAAGATAGTGATTTACAATGTTTTGCTGATGCTTCTCACTTGCAAAGTTTGGTTCTAAAAATAACTTTCTTTCTCAGAAAAATCATTCTATCTTGGTTGATAGAAGATTTTTTCACTAAATCTCTTAATTTATACTTTATCAGTATATTGTAAGCAATTATGGCATTAAAAAGTTTGACGGAGGGGGCTTAGTAAGTGCAATTTATTAATCCAAACCAAAAGTGCTAAATGTTACATAGGGATTGGATTAAATTTGAGTGACAATAGCTGCAAATTTAAGTGTGCTACGCCCTTAAACAACAATTTGCACAATTACTAGTTTGCACTAATACTAGTTAATAAATTTGGAGTTAGTGAGGTGACTTGTTCAGAAATTGCCTTAAAAAAATTTCTGCTACTATAGATTTTCAAAACTCACTATATGGTTTAGTACATAGTTTTGTAGAAGCCAAAACTTTTTGTTTTTTAAATATTATTAGCCTGATTTAGGTTTTCACTTTAAAACCCAAACTGATTGTTTTTTTCAGTTTCTCACAGGCCTATAAATAATACTCAGCATAAAAGGTCAAACTTTAAAATAAATATTGCACACCTATAATAAGTAAATGAAAAAAAGAAGATCTTACCAGGCTTAGGGAGATTATATTCAATTTTTAAAACACTTCCAGGTTTCAATGCAACATTATTAATTGTCACCATGATTGTTAGTGGTCTTGTATAAGAAACGGTTTTTAGAAGATGAGTTAACAAAAAAACAAGATCAGAAGTGATAAAAGTAAGGTCAGAGCTTGTTGAGTTGCACCATTGAGTTTGACTTACTTCATTGCTGTCTAGAAACTGCATTTTTACTTCTGAACAAATATTACTTTTAGGTGAAACTAGTTTGAATTCAATATATACATGATTCAACTGAACATTTTTAAAGTCCAAAACAATATCATCAAAATAGATGGTAGAGTTACTTTGAAGAGAAACATAGATATCCTCATCAATATAATCATCTTCACTAATTAGTACAAAATCTGATAAGCTGCTGCTGTATTCCACTGTACTGAGTGATTCTTTAAAAAAAAAGCAAAAAGCAAAAACTTCAAAGAATAACAGAACTAATACTAATTTTATGCAAGTTAAAAATTGAAAGAAAAACAAATTCTCTCAATCTTTCTTTATTATGTACAACTTAATATAACATAAACTACTTGTAAAAACATTATTAAATAACTATATTTATAAATGTTTTCAGTTCCTTTGATAAGTGCTCTCAATAGCATACCTAGAGTTTCACATGGACATACCACATTTTTACAGTAGCAATTGGAACCATAGCTGAAACCTGGTGGGGGAGATGCATCTAAACTACTCCAGTCTGCCAAAAGTAAAAGCAACATAAAATAAATTCAACAAATCAATTAATGTTTCTCATCATTTTTTTCCTTATAATAAACAACTGTCAAACTGGTTTAACAGAAATAAATACCTAAAGATTTCCGATCAAGTAACTGAGATATCTCCTTAGCAGACAATGGCATGTCCCACATTTTTATACTACCAAGACTGCCATACAGATTTGAGTTGCTGTTGTAATCAGCATACACAAGAAGGTATTCATTGTACAATGTACGGTTTGATGAAAGATTATTATTTGAAGCTGTCCCATTATCTTTCAAAGCACCATTAACATACAAGTTTAAAGTATTATCTTGTTTGGACCATACTAGTGTCAGTATATAAGGGACATCAGAAGGGTTCATAAATCCTGCCTCATACACACTATTTTTTGTAACAACTGTGGCAACTATTTTATTATCATTGTTTAAATGAATTTGAAATCCAAAACCATGAGTTTTGGTTTGATAGCCACCTAAACCGGCAGAAATTATTGGTGCTGATTTTTCAACATCTAAAAAAATTGGTATAATTATACCTTACATATAGTAGGATATTAAAAATTTTTAAATTTTTTTGCTAAAATAACTTTAATATTGGTAATTTTGGGTAATAATTGGTAACATCAAAGCATATATGTATTTTCAAGAACACTCAGAATGGAAATTGAGTTTTATTATTTGAAATTAAATAGATGTTAGTTTGAAATATATTTGATGTCTTTTACAAAGATGTATGTAATATCTTGCAACACTATCTTATTATCATTTTGAAAATGCTTTTTATTTAGTTTTGGTCATAAACACCCTTAGCAAAAAAATTTTTGCAGCAGAACATTCTTTTATACTGTTCTTAAAAATAATTTTCTTTTATACTGTTCTTAAAAATATCTTTTTTTTTAAATTTTAAAAAAAGAATTACCATAAATAACTATTAATTAACTATATCACTCACATTCACTACCATAAAATTTAACCGCAGAACTTCCTATTTGTAATGCTTTTGTTCTTATGGCTTCTTTAAATGTTATGTACACGCTTTCCCCAACTTCTAATTGATACTAAAAAAACAATTCATACAAAAATTATTTAAAAAAGAAGTATTTTTACAAATGTAAAATCTAATCATCTTAAGGAAATATGTTAACTAAAACATTTAAAAAGAACTGAAAACTGAGTAATTAAGGATTAAAAATAATTTACAAAATAATAAAAAGTTTTGTGTGCAGTTTACCCAAAATCAATGATGTAATCTATTTGAATCAATGCAATACTGCATTGTGATCAATTTAAGAATGTCAAAATATATTCATTAAAATTACACATTAACTTTATGAAAACCACAAACAAAAATCATTATTTTTAAAAAATTATTAGAAATAAAAAAATAAAATTTATCAATAAACTGCTTGGTTGTTAAAAGGTAACAAGTATTTTTCTTTTAACAAAATTTGAATAACCTATAATAACTTTATAAACATCTATTATAAATTTCACCTTTAAAACTTTAAATAAAGTCATCTTTATTACCGTATTAAAGTAAACAAAATATAGTTCATTGTTCAAGGTATCTGAACACTCAACTTCTAGGGTAAAAGTTTGTTGTGATAAAAAGTCATTTTTCAATTCCATTCCAACTATGTAGTAAACTTGACCAAAATTGTATTTTGAAGGATTAGAAGTGTAACTTGAAGTGATGCTAGCAGGTATTAGTTCTTTAACTTCTCCAACAGCTTTGAAAGGAAAAAGTAAAAAACAAATGAAGTTCAGCTATCCTCTAAAAACTTTAAAACTATATTTTATATTTCACAATCAATGCAAAAACTGCAGAAATTAAAAAGCAAAATAATTTTTTATGTAAATTTTATTATGCTCCACAGTGAAACTGCCTAACTAATCAAAAACCATTTAATTTTTTTTAATTAAACTTTTCTTAAAATTATTAAATATTAAAAAACCATGTTGAAGGTTTTTTTGCTATTTTTATTGTATGATATTTGTAATATAAAAAAGCAATAAGGTGGTTTAATTGAATTTTTCACTGAAACTTTTACCAATAATATTCGTTCCCCTAAATTTAACTATCATTAATAATCACAAATACAAGTGACAATGGTAAAAAAACTAAACCTTTAAGTTGATAGGCTATTGTTAAAACGATTTCACTTCTGCTGTAGAAAAAATAGTTTTTGTTTTGCATTGCATTATCTGGCATTATAACAATACCAATGTCATTTATCAACCCATAATATTTACTTTTAACTCTTTCAAAGAGATTCATTAGATCAATACTATTGTAATTTGGAAAAGAAATACTTTTGGTCCCATTAAAACTAAAAGTAGTATAATCAACATTATGAAGGATATTCGATGCATGTGAATAATCCTTATGTTTGAGATTATCAAAATTATTTCTAAATGTATTTCCTTGTGACATTGTTAAGTAAGCTCTTGCAAAAAAGTCTTGACATATGTTGCAATCAGGAACATTACCAATGTTTAACTGAAAGTTTGTAACTTTTGCATTTGATGGTACTTTAACATCAGCAAAAAAAAATGAAACAACTGAATCATGTTGATTGTAGCATCCAAACATTATTTTTTCAGGTTCCATCTGAAAAGCGTCATCAAAATAAAATGTAGTAGAAGGACGAACATTGAGGACAATATCTTCTGTTGAAAACTGTGCTACAAAAACAGGAAAATATTTTGGTGCAATATTTCATTAACCTCATATTTACATACACAATATTATCATTTTCATATTTATATGCTATATTTTTGCTTATAACATTAAAGATGCATTTTAACAGTTATAATATTTCTAAAATTACTATATTTATTGTATTTACTATATTGTATGTAAATTCCACTGTAATACATTGTTAACTGTGGCACTTTGTTTACCAACACTATATATATATATATATATATATATATATATATATATATATATATATATATATATATATATATATATATATATATATATATATATATATATACATATATATATATATATATAATTAAACAAAGCACTAATTCTGCATTACTAAATATTTACTTTAAACAGCATTAATACTGTAATACCAAATAGAATTAAAAAACCATTGAAAAAACTGCACATATATTTTTCTTTACTCAAAATGTTAAAAAAATGCTGCTTACTCATCAAATTAAATTAGTATCTTCTGTACAAGATGACATCTTAAAAGTGTCAAATAAAAAGAAAAAAATATATTGAAATAATCGATTGAATTTTGAAGCTTTAAGATAAACAAACACTTTTTTAATACTTAAATGATTTTTTTTATAAACTTCTCTAAATTTATGGCCTTGACAGAATGGTTGTTGCTAGTCTTATTTTAACCAAAACATCAAACAGTAAAGCAATAGTGAAGAAAATGACTTTAGGTTTTAGCTCTGAATAATGACAGTTTAAAAAAAAAGGATTCTGAAAATTAACAAAGAACAACAAGGTCAACAAAGAAAAAATATACATACCACACAGTTTTTGTTTTAACAGATAAATTTTGAAAACATTACTTAGTATGCTTAAAACTAAAAAAAAGTAGTCTAAAATGAGAAGAATTTTACTTGAGGGTGCAACTTTTTGGTTCTCTATAACAAAATGCACTTCTGTTAAATACTGATAGTTTTTAATTTAAAAGTGTATTATCTTTTTATACAAAAAATGTTATGAAATGAAATTTACCAAATCATATTCAGTCATAAAATTTAAAATATTTTAACAACAAATTATAAGCAGAGTATTGGATTTCAACATATTAGAAATATTAAAAAAAAAAAAACTATGAAGCATTAAAAAATTACTTTTTAGAAGTATTAGTTTTAGAAGAACTATGATAATAATTTATAAACCTAAATATTTAGTCAAAACTTTTGAGTACACAGCATGATGCAAATTTTCATTGCATGCAAAGTAAATGTGATCATTCATAGACATAACAAGCTACGTTTTGCATTCTAAAAAATGTTAAAAGAAAAAAAAAACTAATTATTTAAGAAACTAACCACAACTTGAATTTTTTAAGCAAAAGTGGTGGATTTTATCTGATATAAGTATTCAGTTTCTTTTTAAGCTTATCACAAAAATCAAAAATTGTTTTTTGGTCAACAAAATGTTCTGTTGGCTTACATAGACTTATAAGAGAAATTATGTCTATCCAGGCATACATTTTATTTTTTTCTTTTAATTATAAATGACTAATAAATTTTTTCCATAATCTTCTAAAACAAGTAATTTTTGAACACTTGGAATTTATAACTTTGTTGTTTTTTTTTTGACATATTAATATGCTGAAATGCTAGAAAGGCTGCATATAAGAGGCTTTTCACAGATTCAAGAACCTCCAAAATTTGTGGATGGCTCAATGAATCTTGTTTATATCATTTCCAATCCTGTAATCTAAGAACAACAAAGAGACTATAAAGTGAAGAGCAATTTCTGTTTAACTGATATAAGCACATAAATGTAATTATTAAGTTGGTTATGCCTTCAATCTAATTACTACCCTGCTCAATTCAAGTTCTTCTTACAGAGCTCAATATGAAACTAATGAGGAGAGCAAGAAATATTAACCAAACTTAGGTATCATCAAATGAGGTGGATGGGTGGAAGTGAAGGCGAACTACAACCTCTTAGATAACTATTTTACATCATTTAAACTGATGTTTCAAAAAATATTTACAAAAATAGCTTATTCATAAAATATATCTGATTGATTTATAAAATATATCTGATTGATTCTTAAAATACCATAAATATATCTGATTGAGTCATAAAATGTCTGAGTCATAGAATACATCTGATTCATAAAATATATGAGATTTATATAATATACCAAGATGTCCTTACAAAGAAAGAAAGCTCAGATTTGTAATAAGCATATTGACCATAGTAGAAAAAAGTAACTATGTTGTGTACTGTGCATTTATGTTGTGTACTGTGCATTTATGTTTTGATATGTATTCTAAGATTCTTTTAGTAAATGTAATAAAACTATTCTCGTTTTATTTCACGTGAATCTGACTTTCACTTATTAAAGATATTTGAATGTACTTATCTTTTTTTAGTTTAAATACCTGCTACATCAAGTTGCACAGTGAAACCAGTGTCACACAAGTGTGGTTGTGTATAGCAGTTTGGTCCAAAATGATTGCTCATAAGTCTATTTAAGGAGTTAGTCTTTTGCATCAACCTTGAATCTCCATAAAGTTTTTCACCTCCAAATTTACTAGTGTATTGAGCAAGTTTGTTTTCAACCTCAGTATATTCTTTAGACCAAAAATAATTTGCTAAAAGAAAAAAAAAAATTAACTAAACATATTTCTAATTAGTAAAAACCCCCAGCTAAATGTAAGATAGTGTTAATATTTTTTAGTAAAAAGTTTGCATTAGTAGTTAACATTTTTTACAGTATAAAATTTTGATTAGTAGGAAGTCTAAATAATTCTTTCAAGACAAATAAGAAGTATTTACCATTTTATCAAATTGTTTACAAAAAAAAAGCTTACCTGTTAGGTAATGACTTCCTTTTAAACTGATGGTGATATTTTTCTCAAAACCTGTAAACCACTTTAGACATGAAAGTTGGAGCTTTGATGTTCGAAACGGAATAAGATAAATCTCAGGTGAGACAGTAAATATCTATGTAAAAATACTTAGTTAACACCTTGACCGTATTAATGAATTTCAAGTGAAAACTTTGAAAACAAAATTGTAATAAGATGAGGGTTACAAGATGAAATAAATAAAGGTGAAACAAAACTTCGACTTAATGTAAAGAAAACTATCAACAACCTACAATATCATCATTAAAAAGTTTACTGTCTTTGTACGGCACATATTTGTCATTTACATCATAATAGATACAGAATTCCAACAAAGAATTCACATTATCAAAGACAAGCCCACTGATTAAAGTTGATTGACCAAGTGTGATATTTATCAAGTCACTTGGTGAAAAAGTAAATGAACCAACAAACCATTTTTCTTAAGTAAGAGAAAGAAGCTTTATTCAATTTATGTAAGTTTATACATTAAATATAAAATATATAAATATTAAATATAAAATACTTTAAGTGTACAATGTGTTAATAATTAAGTGTTAACCAACAATTTAGGTAAACCAACAATTGAAAAATTATACACAATTTAAAAATTATGATAAAAGTATGAAAAAACTGACTACAAACTAATTTACATATTTTATAATTATAAAACTATACCTTTTTGAATATATATAGTGATGTTCAAAAAACAGCCTTTAAAGGTAAATTAAAATTTTCACTTCACCTTTAAGAAATAAAACATTTCTAGCTTCCCTAATCAAAACTTTTCATATAAGGAATATTTTATTTCAGGCTTATAAATGTAAATAATAGGTAATCTCTTTAACTATCATGCTAATAATATTTTAAATTTTGTAAACAACATATAAACAATTTTTTTTTTACCACAAACCTAATCTTCATTAAATTCCTTAAAAGTTACAACAAACATTTGTTTTATAAAATGTTTTTATAAAACATATTTATTAAAACTATTTTACTAATTAACAAATATGTAATTTAAAAAAGTTTTGCGCAAATTAAATAAAACATAGAGAACTTTTTTTTTTTGTTCAGCTAAATGTTTTGCTATTAACCTTTTATCTTTTACTAAAAAGTCAAGTGGAACAACTGGGAGTGTATAATAAGTTTTTTCATAATTAGTCAGACTTACAACACCAAAAAATCATTGCAAAGTTAAATTTTTCTTCAATTGAAGAAAACTCTAACTTCAGATTTTTAAATGCCAAACTTTCATTTCAATTTTATTAAAGTACAACTAATATAAAATTAAGAACTATTATTCCTTTTCACAAGATAAAATTAAGTTCTTAGTCAACTATTTAGATCTTTTGTAATTTTTTATTTGTCTTTTGTATTAACTTGAAGTACAAAAATAAAATCTTATCATTACTTTGATATCAGAAATAAGAAAATAAGAAAATCTGAAAATTATATCAAATAAGAAAATCTGTAAATTAAAAAAACCTACAAATGAGAAAATCTGAAAGTTACAGAAAGTAAAATCCTGATAGTAGAAAGTAAAAGATAAATCAACATAATTTTGACAAACATCAAAACTTGTCTGTTAAGTGAAGATAATGTAAAAAAAAAAAACAAGAACTTATTACTGTTGCCAGTAAGGCCTTTCTGGCCTAATTCTAAAATAGAATCAAGAGAAACCCTCCAAAGACTATGGGAGTAATGGCCAGGGGGATGAATTTGTCAAAGAAGACTGTCAGGAGGGTTGTCCATAACCACTTTGGACCCAAGTCTAGAGCCAGAAAATAAAAATTTCTTTCAAAGCATTGAAGATTTAAAAAAGTAAGAAGCATGCATTCAATTCTCAAGAAAAAAAATGCTGATTATTCTGTTTTCTGATCAGAATTATTTCAAAGTGGATCAGGTCCTCAACAGCAAAACAAACAGATACATCTCCTTAAAAGTTAAGAAAGTCCTAGATGACATCAAATTTATCAGTCAAACAAAGCACCCTCACTAGGTAATGGTGTTTAGTTTGGTTGCTTCCAATAGTCTTAAGGTATTGCCATTCTTTCTGGTTTCAAAATGGGTGCTAATCAGAACTTGGAAAGGTGTTTAGCCCTTGTGTCCTTCCTTAGTTTCATACCAACTTTGAGAAAAACCAAATAATGTTTTGATGCAAGATGGGGCACCCTGCTATACAGCAAATTCAGTATAAAAATGGTTATGAGAGACCATCAGGAATTGGCTATAAGAGAACTTCTGGGATGAAGACTAATGGTCCTGTAACTCACCAGACTTGAATCCTCTGGAGCTCAGAATATAAGCTCATGTTCAGGCTTGGGGTCACAATAAACAATATCTTGATCTGAATGATCTTTGCCAATCCGTTAGGAATTCATGAAATGACCTCTCCATTCAGTAAATTAACAACACCTTTAAAGGGCTCTGGTCTTACCTGGAGGCAACAATCAAAGGAAAATTTTCAGAATACGAAGCTTTAAGACTTAATGTAGAACATTTATTTAATAAACTAACTTCCTTCTCTTATTGACCTCCTGTTAATAAACCTTTTCAAAAATAATTTAATTGGGTAAATTAACTTGCTGTAAGAGGTAAAGATAAATGAAGTTCCAGTTGATGAAGAAAGCAAAGTATGTTCAAAAGTTAAAGCAGTGAGTGCAGAAAACTTGAGAGTTAAAAAAACTGCCATAAACATTTGTGACATCTTTCCAGTCTTTTTAATTTTAATGTGCAGCAAAGAGGAAAACTTTGAAAACAGTCAGTGAAATACTTTCAAAAGATTAAAAAAAAAAAAAAAGAAAAAAAGGGGATCGAGCCACAGAGAAAAAAAAAAATCACAAGTAAACCTTGTTCAGATAAATGAAAAAAATGGAGAAAAATTAATGGTGGAACTACTAAGGCAAAGTCGGTCTATACAGAGACATTTGAGAAGTTGCTAGAAGGCCATATCAAGAAACATGCTGATCAACTTCATGTCTTAACCCACTGAAAATACTATTAACATTTCATTTGACCCTCAGAAAAATAGTGCTATGTTTTGAATTGGCAAACATTTGTTCTCAACTATTGAAAGGATGTTAAAATAAGGTAAGGTTTGTGATATACTACATAATTAAATATTTCAGCTTATATCAATTCATTTTTTATATAAAAGTATAATTAATTCTGTTGCTTGAGGCCGAAATATTTTATCCCTTTCTAGGAGTTCATCTTTCTAAAAGTAAGACATAAACATCATTTTCATTACAGGATTATAATGATTAACTAGTATCTTTCTAGATGTTTTTGGATCAATTGAGATGCTTAACCAAGTTCTTTATGTAGTTCAAACCATCCAATCTTTTTAAACCATCCTGCTGATTGTGAACAATCATGGATCAATTGTTTCACTGAGGGTAGCATTACTCATTTTTTGGGGTGGTTCACCATATCACCTTATACATCCTATTAATTGCAGTATTTGAATAGGGGTAACTATGGTCTTTTAAAAAATGTAAAAACTGCAGTTAATGATAGAAGACATCTAACCCAGACAAAAAAGTTTTGTTAAATAGACTTTTATGTCAGTAATGACACCATGAAATAACTTAAATCCACAAAAAATCCTCAAAACAAAAATATCTTCCTTAATTAGGAGTTTGAGCTATCAATTTTAAAAGAAAATATTTTATTGTATTGCTTTACTGTATTACTGCATATTCTTTATTTGTAAAAACAACAATTTAAAAATACTTTAAAATCCTGATTTACTTTTGGATGCTATCAGTTGCTTCACTTTTGATTAACCTAACCTGCTTTCATTATACTAAATGGTCTTACTTAGTGACAGGTTTGAATTAGATTAACATTTAATAAAGATCTGCAGAAGAACTCCTAACAACACCCAAAAGTTAGGAAGCTGCCCTCAAACAACGATTCTTCACTCCTTTACCTCTACAAATTCAAGCAGTTCAATCTGAAATAGGGCCATTACAGTATAACATTTTCAACATAGCACTATGAATTACTCTTAATTACAAATTTGATAACTAATAGAGTTGAAGCAATGTGACAGTGTGGAAAGACAATGTTCAGGGCTATGTTTCAGCCCTCAAATCAAGATAACAAATTATTTTCCTAAATAAATCAATATATTTTTTTTTCATTTTTTGGTCCAAGTTACTACTGATTATCTTGTTTTGAGCATAGCAAAATCTTTTAACCACTAGCATTTACTCCATAAAAATAAAATTTGCATTCTGATTTGAAATTTAAAAACAAAGATGAGTTATTTCTTTTAGATCTTCATTTTAGGCAAGAACGACAATGACAACCATCTTTCAAAACCTGCATTACAAAAAAGAGGAGTGCAAAAGTAAAATAGTCCTCACATTTCATACTTTGAACCAAGGTTTTGAACCAAGTTGAAAACTAAAAGAATATTAGTTTAAAAAATTTATATTTTAATAACATACATACATACATAAATACATACATACATACATACATGCATACATACATACATACATACATACATACATACATACATACATACATACATACATACATACATACATACATACATACATACATACATACATACATACATACATACATACATACATACATACATACATACATACATACATACATACATACATACATACATACATACATACATACATACATACATACATACATACATACATACATACATACATACATACATACATACATACATACATACATACATACATACATACATACATACATACATACATACATACATACATACATACATACATACATACATACATACATACATACATACATACATACATACATACATACATACATACATACATACATACATACATACATACATACATATAAAAATAACAACTATTTACTTGGGGCACTATCCAATTTGGTTTTAATGAGAAACTAGTAGAGGTAAAGTTTAACAAAACTATTTTGATAAATGGGATCACTAATGTTTAAAATAATAATATCAAAAAAAGATATTGGTACTCAGGTTAATATATACATATCCATCAAAATAAAACAAGTTAATGGACAAGTATGTAAAAAAGCAGCATCAACTAAACCACGTTCAGCTATGCCATTGACTGTCTTCATATGTATTACACTTGCATTTGTTGACTTGTAAAAGCCTGAAAAACTTACATAATAATAACATTGGTCAAATATGAGCTTATTTCTTATTATTGTGGTAAAATGGGGAGAAAAAGTGTTACTGAAGCCATCAAATGACAAAATATTGGCTTGAGAAAAGAAGGCAGTAAGAGTAAACAAGAAATAGGTAGAATTTTAGGAGTAAGTGAGTATAAAGAATACAACAAAAAATTATAACATGACAGATGAGGTCAAAGATTCAACAAGATCTGAAAGGTCTTAAAAGATAACAAATAGAGATGAACACTATCTCTATAGAATAGCTAGACAAGATGCAATGTTAAGTTATGGAACTCTAGCTCATAAATTTAACACAACACATTTAAAAGTTAAAATAGGCAGAGAGACAATAAGAATTGTCTCTTCAATGTTTCTAAGATTTTGTCCAAAAAAGCTAACAAAAATCCAGTAATTTTCCAAAACTCTACAAGTATTTTGTGAAAATTGAATCTGTTCAATAATATAATTATTGACATTACAAGATAAATATTTTGTTCAAGTTTTGCCTTCATGTTTTCTTGAATAAAGCATGAATAAATGCTTAAAAGTTATTATAAAAAATAGATATATATCAAAGTTTTGTGTATATTAAAATTTTGTAACCAGATTAGCAAATGGAAATATATTTAACTATCATTTATCTAGACAAACATTCTTTTAGTGTTAGAACTTTACCTGGTGTTCATGTCCACTTGTTCAGCTTATCACATCAACTTTACAGAACTGACTGATGTTAATCACATAAGCTGGAATAGCAATTTTTTAGACTTAGGACACCAAAATTTCCTGTCACTTCCAGCATTGTGTCTAAGGAAGGCTTGTTCATTTTTTCATTAGAACATAAAAGTAGACTAATTTCACTTATTGACCACTGGAACTGGTATGAGCTAGATTTCTCTTATTATAGTCAACTGGCTTTGATGGGCCAGGACAACCTGAAGGAGAAACTGAAGTTGATTCTCAGCCCTGTCATTGACAAATACCAACTCTGCCAATACTTGAAATTCTCAATTATATTTTCATCTTCTTCACAAAAACAAGGATCTTGGGTAAGTATCTTTTGGATTATAAGCAATGGGAACAACGTCTTTGAGTTGGTTGTGCAGACTGTTCATGACCATAGAAACCAAGAAATATTTCCAACTTTACCCTGGGCCCTTTGGGAAGATAATCAGGTGCTACTTTTTCTGTGGTTGTAAGCATCAGTCTCCTGAAAATGTGTGACACTCTGGTATCAAACAGGTTCCTCTGATATAAACCACAGGTTCCTCTGATATATACCAACTGATAATAGCAATTGATATACAGTATAGCTGTTTACAAACTTTGTAAACATTTTACAAACTTTGCAAACAGCTAAATATTTAGAGTTTTTTTGTCATAAATTTTTTTCTTTTCACTAAAAATGATAGAAACTTTTAACAACTGTTTCTCTAACGTGACTACATAGTCTAATTTACTCAACAAAAAAAAAAAAGATAACTTGGAACAGAAGGAAGGAATTTAAATTTTATTAAAAACATAAACATGCAAAAGTTTATAAACATGAAGAAATTCAAAAAATAATTTTCACTAATAATCACTAATTTTCATCACAACATATCAGTATTTTGTTGGATAGCCTCTAGATTTAACAATGACGATGCATAGAGTCAACAAAGTAGATAAGAACACTGTACACACACTGTATTTAACATTATTCTTGTTCAAAATGTCACCTTAATTCAACAGCACTTTTACAGGAATCAGGTTTTGATAGTCTTACCAAAATTCAGCCTTGATGATCTTGATGACAGATGTAGTTATCTTTGGCTTGCCTGTATGATGCTTGTTTTTATATGTCTTATGGTCTCTACATCTCTTAACTAGTATGCTAATTGTTGATTTCACCACATCATAAAGCTCAGAAATTTTCTTAAAAGGAATCTTATTTGCTACAGCACCTATTACTAAATTCTTCTATTTTCATGACAATTCCTGAAGTTACTCAACAGAGCTTCAACAGCAAGTGATGTAGTTATCAAAGCTCATAGATATGACCACAGAAAAGTTTGGTATTTACGTTAGATTATCAGTATTTTTTCAGTTTAAAAATTACTTTTTCAATAACCTTTTCAGGTAATATGGTTTTTTATGTTTCATACACAAATCTTAGTTTGCTAAATAAAAGTATGCTAATTAAACAAAATAGACTAAATAGCCTGTTAACTTACCATTTTGGTATTGAGATGGTTCAATAAACCTAAAGTCCATTTTGAAAGTCATAAGGGGATTTCCAGAATCGATGTGCACTCGTATTTCTGTAGCCATAAAAGGATTTAGCAAACTGTAACTGAACCACTTTGAGTTGATATAGCTACTGTTGAATATCTATAAAAAATTTCAGATGTTTAATATTACTAACATTGACACTGATTAAGACCATCAACTATATTTTATAACTCACAATCAATTGATTATTTTCTTTGTAAGAAATGAAACTCCTGCTTTCATTTAAACGAAAAGATAACCATATTCCTTCAACAAAATTCAGGCTTGTATCTGTACTTGTACTTGACTGGACAAGAAACTGGTCAACTAATTGAACTTGATTTAATCTTACAGTAAACCAAGCAACAGGAGAAACATCAAACTCAGTATCAAGTGGACTTATAGATTTAAAATTGAAATTGTTTCTTCCAATGTTTTTTAATATGTCTGTTTTTAAATCAAGTGATGAACTGCTGGAAAAGTATGAGGCTTCATAAATGCTATATTGATTTAAATCAGGTGTATCAAAGTATGCTGAAAAAAAGACAAAAAAATACTAAAACATAAATGATTTAGACCTTGCATATTGCTTCGATAAAGATATTGCAATCATGATACAGTTATGTTTGCGTTAACCCTTAAATCTTGTTCTAATAATTAATCACTACTAAATAGAATAAATATTCACAATATTACTGCAAAGTCACAGAACAGTAGTATCAAATTTAATTTTAGAAAACAATATAACAAACAAAATAACTTATTACTTAATATTATAAAAAACTAAAATCCAATAAAATTTCAATTTTATTGGACACAGCAAATAATCAATATTTTGGAAGGACATCTACATTTACCTAAAGTTCTATGGTCTGTCCTTGAAAACTATCAGCTGACCAAATCATAACTTTTAAAATAAAGATTTGACACTTTTTAATGAAACAAGTTTGTGCTATCAATTCAATTCTTCAAAAAAAACTTTATCAGAAGACCTGGTAGTAAATAGGATTTAATATTTTAATGAGCCATGTTTAGCTTTAATCCACTAATAATACTTGGTGGGTGTTTTATGGTTCTTATGACACATTTAGAATTTTCTTTTAGCATATTGAGCCATGTGTGTTATGATAGAAAACAAAGGTTTGAAAAAAAAACTGAAAATATATCAGAAGCATACTTTTTTACTATTGTTCTTAATTATCATTTTTTTATTACTTATTCTTTTTAGTTAATTAGGTAAGCATAACATTTTATGCATATATTTATATACAAATCTTCAGTTATCACCATTAAATATTTAGTAACATTTAGGTCGCTTAAAGATGTGTTTCTTGGGCATAAAGATGCATTTCTTCTGCTCACAGAATGCGCCACTAAAATCCACACTAGTTTTTGTAAATGGTAGGTCATAAAATCAAGTAAACAAGAAAAGACTTTTGGCAAAATAACTTATTTTATGTTAATTTTCTATGAACTTTAAATAAGTTACTCAATGTGTGAACCATTGGCCTTAATCACAGCCTCAATTCTGGACCTGAACCTCCTACATATTTTCAGGATATACTCCTCTGGCATGGCATTCCACTATTTGATGACAGGCTTTTAGAGCTGCAATACTGTTGTGGGCAGATCCACAGGCCTTTGACTCAACATATATCCATTTACTGTAGTTCAGAGGGTTTTAATCTGGGGAGCTTGTTTACACAAAACTTTCTCCCAAATCATAGGCATGTATTTTCTGAGCCACTCCTGGGTCTTTTAGCTGTATGGAGTGGAGTCCTATCCTGCTAGTACACAATTTTTGGGTCAGGGTCAAAGTTAGAGATGATCCATGGCTGGACATGGTTTTCTGAGTTATGAATTGATTTTGATTCCTGAATTAATAAAAATGGTGGCATTTTAAGGTTACAACTCTAATCATCATCACAGAAGTGGGATATTTTATCTGAACTTGAACATAATAGATTCTGGAATATCTATTCCCTTCAAGGTGCTAATGTAGCAATCAGTCCTGCTATTTGATGCAGAATCCGTTGCAAAAAGATCAGCTCTTTTGGCCTTGGCTTCTTCAGTGATGAGGTGTCTTTCAGATCTAGCTCTAGACATAGCCTTCATGTCATATTTAACAACATTTCTGATTGTATACTAAACCACAAAGAGTACCTTGTCCATCAACTTTATGGATTGCATTGAATTCAACTTTTCACTGCTCTAACTAGCATTAAGTTCCCAGTTTTTTTCTTTAATAATTCCCTGGTTTCCATTCTATGCAAGCAAACTTTTTAAATCAACATAAAATATCATACACAGTATGTTTAGCCTACCCAAGTCTTGCTATAATGTCCTTGGACGTCTCACCTAAGAGATCAAGGTAGATTAAAGTCTTTTTTTTGGCAGTCATCATAAAAAAATCAAATTTGTTATTTTACTATTTGTTTACATATGAGTCAAAGATTCTAAAACTATAAATCAAAAAAATAATGCCCATGAAAAAAATTTTTTAAAAAAGTCCAAAAGTTAGTGTGGATTTTAAGGTGCATGCTGTAGGTACTGATTTTCTGGTTTTGTGAACAGTAATTTATGCAGCATTGATCCTCACTTAACTTAACTTTGTATTTAACATCATCTATGGGAGTTACAAGTTTTTCTGTCTACATGCCTTACTTCTGTGCTTTCAAGAGGGCCTCTTTAAATATATTTATAACCAACAATTATAATATTTTCTGGCAATTACATTCAAACTTGTAATTCTAATATGAATTTAACAATTGTAATTTAACATTGAATATCTTTTTGTTCAAAGATATTCAATATTAAACTATAATTATCAAATTTTATAATGAATTTTGCACAATTTTCCCTTAACCTTAACCTTAATGTTGTTAGTGTCTGTTAAACTCCCTTCAAAAACCTTTATTGCTCAAGTTCTTACTGTGGTGGAGGAAAAACACCTTTTTTTGGAAAAGTAATTGGTAAATTATGAAAAGCATTTAATTATTTTTTTTTAAAAAAAAATTATAGAAAAAACAAAAAGGCTTTGAAAATCACTATTTTTGATATGACTTTTTTATTCTACTTTAGATTAATATCACAATACATCTACACTTAAAACAGTTAATTTTTACTGACTGAGAGTTCATACCAAGACTATAAAGCTAAGTGCTAAATATACTATAAAAAACAGTTATTATAAATTTGATTAAAAACTGATTGTCAACTTTTAAGTATTTATTGTTGAAAAATATGATACAATGAATTTATGTAATTTTCACTGAAGAAAATGATCTTAATAAAAGATCTTAAAAAAAGAGATCTTAATAAAAGATCTTTAGAAAGAAAAAGATCTTAAAATTTCTTAATTAAGATCATCAATCTTGAAGTCATAATCTGTGCATTTTTACTTTCAATATGATTAAATTCATTTAAAAATGTATATAGTTATGTAATCTTGAAAAATAAGCAACAGATTTAAAAAAAAGGTTTTCAAAACCTTACAGTATCTTTTAATCATAAAAAAAGATATTATGATGCTTTTTCTATAACCTATAAGTAATACCACTAAAAAAACGTATCAGTATCTAAATTTTGAATTTCGCCATTTAAGAAAAAGCAATTTAGAAAAAAACCTGACAGGTAGCTAAAATCTTTAACTTTAAGTTATGAATACTAAATTTATAACTTGTAATAATCTATATGTAAACATTAAGTCCTATTATATGCTTTAGTGGATTCTCCACCTTAGAAAATGATCAGATGTAAATTTTTAACTCTTTACCATATTTATTTCAGAAATTATAGTGCTATACATAAACTTTAGTAGAATAAGAAAATGGCGCACATGAAAACGTAAAATACTACAAAATTCAAAAAATCATAACTTTGTTGGCTCATATTGGATTTCATGGAGCATGATATATAATAACCGGTAAAGAAATTCCCATTTTACAAATTACATTTTGAAAAAATAAAAAGATAAAAAAAACATTTACATTTTGAAAAAAATTAAAAAATCAAGAACTCACACATCATCAGTTAACTAAAAGTTAAGCTAATATTTGTTCAACTGTGGTATCAATTATTCAATAATAAATTCAAAATAAAACAATCTAAAATACTTACAAGGTTTTTTGAACTGATAAGAATACACAATAAAGTACTGACATAATGTATTATCTTCTTTTGCAAACAACTTTATGAACTTGGAATTCATCCCATCAAATTCATATTGAACTTCTGAAGGAGTTTGCCTTTTACTATAATTATAACTCTTGCTTTGACCTGAGTTTATCAATGTGATTTGAAACAGTTTATTATTATTTTGATTTACAGAAGCATTTGTTACAAAGTATTCTTCAGCTAAAACAAATAGCCAAGGAGCATTTTTCTGCAGTGTCACATTATTGCTGTAGTAATTATGCTGACTTAACTCACTGTTGGGTGTTGATCGCATGTCATAATCAGTATTATCAGTAAAAACATTTACAGATGTAAGATCTAAAATGAGGAAAATAAAAAATTATACAATATTTATCAAATGTTAGATTTTGATGAGATATTAAATGTTCAGCATCAAATTTTTAAAAAAATTAGGTTAGATTTTTCATCTAATATCAATTAATATCATTATATTTTGTGTTTATAAGAATGTTACAAAAACACAGGTCACAGCAGATAGTAATCCATTAATAAAATGCAATGAACTAAAAAAGATAAAATAAAGACTAAAGAAAAACATTTGAAATAAATTAATCATAATAAAAGTAGAGTTTTAAAAAAAATTTATATTGCAACACCCAGAGAATAGACTGTTAAAAGAGATATATAGTTCAAAGATTTAATAGTGTATCCACAAATACATGCACATATTTACATAAACACCAATAAACAATTATAAGATATATAAGATAAAATCTTTTTTTAGGGTGTTCCAAAGGGTGCTCCAAGAAAGGATACACTGGTATGTAGTGGAATTTATTTCATGTTTAGTTTTCTGTTTTAGTGGGTTAGTTGTTACAAGCAACTTTCTTGAGGTCAACCCACAGTTTGTCCTATTATTCAAGCAGTTATGAAGCATGATAGGAAGGAAATCATATGACTGATCTCAGACAAATGGACAATTTAGGAACTATATTAAGTCATAGAAATGAAGAATTTTGGATGTAAGATACAAAATATCACTAGGAAAATTTCTTGGGCAGAAATGAATTATTTATTGTGTTTTATTTTGAAATGAAACAATTTTAGAAAGACATGGTTTTAGATTGTCCCCAAACTTGACATGCATATTTTAAATGTGAACCAAAAACTGGGTGATATAAACTTTTGCTAATATGATGTGTAACAGCTTAATTTGAGAGTAAAGTCATTTATGTTTATTTTGATTGAATTTTTTCTTATTTATCACATTACCAAGATAACTTATATCATTAGACAAAGACAGTTTTTGGGCACTTATTCTAAAGTTCAAGTATTTTGCAAGATTCTTGTTAGTTTTCTTGGAAAAGTTAGTATATTGCATCTCAAAAATTACCATTTCTGTTTTTTAGTATTCAATGAGCCATTTAACAAGACTGGCAGTATTCTGATTAACATACTTGTTTAGTTTTTTGGGAAGGTTTGTTATTAATTGAAGATAAGTATCATCAGCAAAATGATATATATTTGAATATTTGATAGAAAGATTAAGATAATCAATATAGATAATAGAAGAGGACATAAGAGAAGAGGACATAATAGAGATCTTTAAGAGATACAAATGCAAAAGCTTTTAATGTCTGAGAAGATGCCATTAAAAGTAACAAACTGCTGCTGATTGGAAAGGTAAGATTTAAAGCACTGCAGGTGTTTGCCACATACACCATAATATCAAAGTTTTGATAGGAGAAAGTCATGGTCTGCGGTATCAAAAACTTTTTGCAAATCAATGAAAACCCCACAAGAAACGTTTCAATTATCAAGAGCAACTCATGTCTATTAACTAACATTACATCTAAAAAGAGTTTATGTTTATTTTAAAAAATGCTTTTAATAATTAGCTATTAATGCAACGTCAAAAGATAACTTGCTGTATTTAAAAAATCAGATACATTTTAGGTTACTAACTTATGTTACCAAGATTTACACCAGGCCAAAGAGCAGCGCAGAACAAGCTGATATTTGAGCAGAACAAGCTGATATTTGAGCAATTTAGAGGAATATGATGATTTTAAATCTTTTCAATGTTTTTAAATTCCTGAGAATATCTATAGTAGTTAAAAGAAAAACTTTAAAATCATAATTTTATATTTTAATTTGGTTTGATATTCAAGTGCACATGTATTCACGGCATTCTACTCCCCTTTCCCTCTTCCCCAACACCGATAAATCGTCTTAAATTGTTTTTTTTTAATGGAATGTATAAAGAATTTCCATTCAGTTTTTTTTTTTAAATCAAGTGGGTAATTTAGCGCAACCTTACAATCATATTATCGCAAATATACAACAAATCGATAATATTCGCCATCTTGAGTAATAATTATTTTTTTGTATAAAAATTGTTTTATAAAAGTATTAACAATCTGGTTGATAATTTTTTTTATTAAGATTTTGAGTAATAGAACGTGTTGCGAATTCAATCACATTCTGGATTTCTATCTCTTGATAAATTGTTGATTTTTACCGCTAATTTATTTTTGAGACTTTTGCTCCTTTTTATCCATAAAGTTTGGTAAAAATGGTTATTTGTCGCTTTTGGCGTGCATTAAGATTTTTAATTACACTACAGCAGTGGTTCTTTACCTTTTTGAAGTCAATTTCTACCTTTTTGAAGTCAAAAATTTGGGGAGTACTGAAATCAAAGAGTAAAAAAAACAAACAAATACGCATACGTACGACTTTTATTGAAAATAAAAGATTATAACATAACAGTTTAAAATGATAACATGACAAACAAATTGTTAATAAGCATAAATTTAATAAGTAAAAAAATTACATTGAGCTAAATTTAATTCAGAAAAATAAACAGATTTAATGTAAAACCTGAGCTTGACGGTTTTTACAAATTTCAGTGATATTAGGCCTAATTTTAGAGATAGCTACCCTCAACTTTTCATCCAAATTAGTATTGCTCGTTTTTTAGTTTTTATGTTGGTGACTATCGAGAAACCGAGTTCACACAAATATGATGTTGAAAATTGCAACAAGATTTTAAGTGCCTTCATGGATATAGCTGAGTATTCTTCTTGCACAAAGATCCAAAATTCCTCAAGAACCATTTCGGAAAATTTCATTTTAAGTGTGCGATCCGATGATAATTTGATTAATTCTTCTTCTTCTTGTTATGACAACTTACTATATAATGTATCAACCTTGGCAAAGGGATTACGTATCCAGTCATATGTTTCTACGTTTATTGAAAATAAAACTCAATCTTTTCTTCTAATAAAGTTAAATGCTCCGTTACTGCTGAAATAATTTCGTCGATAGTGTTATCATTAAGAGAAGGAAAGATATCCACTTTCTTCTCCAACACACGATTTTTCCAAAAAATAACTTTTTTCCGAAAGGTTGTTAACTTGTCGGTCATTAAAAAATTTTCTTTTCTTCCTTGAAGGCTGGAATCAACACAATTTAAATAATCAAAAATATCAATTTAGCACACCAAATGTCATTTTGAAGATTCCATCATCATTCAAATCATCCATATTTTCCTTTTGGAAAAATGTCATCAATTCATCCTTCAGTTCTAAGAAAAGACGTAACACTTTTCCTCTGGATAACCATCTCACTTCAGTATGCAAAAGCAAAGATTCGTACTTGGCTTCCATAGAGATGCAAAGATTTTTAAAGACGCGTATTTTCAAAGGTCTCGATTTTATGAAGTTTACCATATTTACAATTTTGTCTAGCACAGGTTTTAATGCTACTAGTAATGTTTTGGACACCAGAGATTCTCTATGCAAAAAACAGTGAGTAGATGTAATATTGGCGTTTCTTTTCTTGGCGCGAGTCACAAACCCTTTTAATGAGCCTACCATTGATGGAGCACCGTCCGTACAAATTCCCACCCACAACTCCCATGATATTTTGAATTGTTCAAAATAGGAAGAAATAGAGTCAAAGACATCTTTTTCTGTCGAACGTTTTCATGAAGGAAACGAACAAACCGTAGTATATGAGCTTTTCCACTTATGTCAGTAGACTCGTCAATTTGCAGAACAAAATGCCGTCTGGAAATCTTATCAGCAACTGACATATTTTTAATTCTATTTATTATTGTATCATTTGAACGAGGAATTTTCATTACCTCCTTTGTTGCTTCATCGCCAAACATAATTTTAACCATTTCACAATATGTAGGTATAATTAAAGACTCTGCTATAGTATGTGGTTTTAACTGAATAGCAATCATTTCAGCAACCTTATATGACGCCAACTGTGCCTTATCGGAAATTTTCACAGTTTTTTCAAAATACTTTACTTGTTTAGCTTGCGTATCTAACAATCGTTTGAAATAATCTTTAGTTTTTGTAGCTAGGTTGGCGTGATTTGTAGAAAAGTGACGTTTCAACTTGTTAGGAACCATCGCGCTGTTGGATAATTTTTCTCCACATACAATACAATGTGGAATGTGATATTCTTCCTCACAAATGTACGTAAATCCAAAATTTAAATATTCTTCAGAATACTGTCGATTAATTTTTTTTCTTTTATTCCTATCGTTTGTATCAGACACAATATGTGCAGCAAGAGCATTACTACCGCTTCCACTCGGTCCATTTTCAGTATTTTGTTCTTCCGAATCATTCGCTTTTCGTTTGATAAGAAATTTGTCCATTATGGGGTATTACTTTAAAAACCAAAAATGATTTGGGAATTAATACAGGGCTCATTTTAATTTTTTGTTAAGTCCCGGACAAAATGTCTGATTAAATTTAAATTTGGTCGGACAATTTCCGATCAAATTTTTAAAATGTTTATAGCAAATTTTATTTTTAATTACATAGCTCGGTTTAGATTACAGTTGTTAAAACGTTACAATAAACTAATTTTTTATTATTGATTTAAATAAATATTTCATTATTTATTTAATGTTATTATTTTTTCATAATTATTAAAAATATTTTAGTTTTTAAAACACCTTTTTGACTCCGTTTAATAATGATTTTTATCATACATATTAAATTTAAAACATTAAACGAATGCGCGAATGTTTTTCGCTCTGAAGTAACCGATTTTAATTGTCATAACGACTATTAAAATCGGTGATTGCAAACCATAAAACATTCGCTCAAAAAATAAATTTTAAAATAAAAAAAAAAGGTGTTTAAAGTCTTCGTTGTTTGTAAAATTATTCGTTGATTTAGTTAAAAAAAAAAAATTATTTATAGAATTTTAAATTAATAAAACTGCCTTAATACAATATAATTTTTTTTTGGTAACTTAAATAAACTGTAATTATTGTCAACAATCTCTAGAAGTTTTGTTTCGTTCTTTCTTAATTTTAATTAGTTTTTTCTTTTACTCAATATGTATTAATTAAATGAATGTAAGTGTACTTTCATTTTCTCTTGACTAGAATAAAGTACAAACTAACCTTATTATTATTTGGTTTCCTGTAAACTGCACTTTTTATTTTTATTTTCAAAATTTTGCATTCAATGTAGGTAGGTAGGTAATAAAACCCAATTATTATAGCTTTTTACCTAAACTGTAATCATTACAGTGTAATGTAATAAGTGAGTGAACATTAAATTTTGAGTTTCATAATTTGCAATACCTCGCGGAGCACCATTGCTCCGCGGAGCACCGGTTAAGAACCACTGCACTACAGTTTACGACAAAATTATTTATATACCTAACACATCACTAAAATTTGTTTTCATACTCTAACGCGTTTATTCTTTATCGCTATGAAATAAAATATGTGTAAAGATTATAAAGAATAATGCTGTGTTGATATTTTAACTTGATATGTAATTATGTTTGGTTATATTTAGTATATAACATTAGAAGTACAATTTTAAATACGACATAAGTATTCATACCTATTGATTTATTTAGTGTCGTAAGTTAATTTTTGGATAGTTTTGTTGGTAAGTTATGTAATTTTTTTTGTCTGCACCACAGAAATAAAATTTAAAATATTTTACTTCTTTTGTTTTATTTTAAAAGTTTTCCAAAATGCCTGAGATTTACGAAATTAGTGTTGAGACACGGCAAATGATTGTTGATGATCTGAAAATTTTTTCGGGTATAGAAAAATTGCTGAAACATATAAGAAAAGCAAGGCAACGGTATAGTCAATAATACAAAAATATAAAAAAACTGAAAGTGTGCAAAATAAGTGCGCGTTCAGGCCGTTCAACAAAAGCAACATCTAGAGAAGATAAGCCTATTGTACGAGAAGTAGAGCGAGAGCCTGTTATTTCAGCCTGAGCTGTTAAAGAAAAACTAAGCGTGAACATTCGTGAAGGAACAATACAACGTAGGCTTCGCTTTGCAAGATTTTATGGATCCCGTGTCACTAAAAGACCTTTCATTTTCGAGAAAAAATAAAACAAAACGCCTTGCCTTTGCAAAAAAGTACATTTCAAAGTCATTAGATTCTTGGAAATCAGCTTTATGTTCTGATAAAAATAAATTCGAACTAAAAAATTCCAAGAAAGACAAAAGTATGGAAAAGAAAATGAAAAACCCTGGTCAAAAAACAATAAAACCATCAAACACGGAGGTGCTAATGTACTTGTTTGAGGCTGTTTCAGTTATTACGGAGTTAGCAACTTGAAATTGAAGAAAAATTGATAAGAGCTGGATATGGAAATATATCACGATTAAGCTTTATGCTCTTCGTCAATAAATTAGGATTACCGATTACCTTCCATTGATTTAATAGTTGAAGAAACAAATAGAAAAGGAACAAGGTTGATAGAAATATGGAAAAATATTGATAAACTTGAACTAGAGGAGTTTTTGTGCATGTTGATTGCAATTTGTGTCACAAGAAATAACCAAAAATCAATCGATTCACTGAGGAAACAACATGATCCCTTTCATTTGCCTGTATTTATTCATTATTATTTACCAGCATCATTATCAAGAATATACTTATTAAAAAATCTAAGTGCAATTAGATTGACAACATACACACAAGAAAGAAAGAAAATCGCTAAATTAGTAGCAAAAGAGATGCATATTTAGTAAAAGAACGATGCAATAAAGAATGCATACTAGGGTCTCACGTAACTGTTGAGCGGAATATTGGACTTTTCGGTAGATGATGTTTAATTCTGTATAATCCTGCTAAATATGGTATATCAGATAAATATGGCATAAAAAAATGAATGATAGCTAGTGCAAGTGCCTAATAAATTTTGATGCTTATTGTGGAAAGTCAGGAAATTTGTGAGAGAAAGTACGAGTTATATTATCAATGGTAGAGTGTTTGAGAGATTTTAGAGGACGCAGAATCACAAATGATAACTTTTTTACGAGTATATTATTGGCGAAAGAATCCAAAGAAAGATATTAGAAATTATTTGGAACGGAAGGAAAGAACAAAATATTTATTCCAAAAGAGTTTCTCGAGAAAAATAGTGAATATTTAGATCATTCGGATTTACGAAATTTTACTTATATTTTAATTTTATTTTATATTATATTTTACTTATATCTTAAATTTTACTTTATGATTTTTATAAATTTAATTCTTGCTTTTTTATTCCGAAGAAAGGAAAAAAATTTTTACTCTTGTCATCAGAACATTTCAAGGAAGAGATAGTTGGAGATGAAGAGATATATAAGCCGTATACAATTCAACATTATAACAACAAAACGGCGTGTAAACAATGTTGATAAAATGATAAAAGAATATACAGCTCATAGAGTAATAATTTCGCTGGTCTTTTGCTACTTTTCAGAGTTTAATAGATATTGTTGCATTCAATTCGTTTTTCATTAGGAAGAATGTGTATTCAGACACTGTAACTGAAAGTTTTCTGAAGCACTTAGGTATATATTTAGTGAAAGGAAAAAAAATTTGAAGATTCCAGAGTTTTCAATCATTTGCGAAGAACATAATTGGCGATTTCGAAAAAGTTCTTGGCACTATTCCATCTCAATTGTTCCTACAGATTCACAATGTTTTTTTTTTACTTTGAACCAGATAAAAGAAAGCTTTCAACATCAAAATGCAATACTTAAGTTGTGCGCGCTTTCAACTTAATTCAGTTAAATCGGTTATATGTCCAAGATGAGGTCAAAACGACGATGGTAATGATGATGATGATGATGATGATGATGATGATGATGATGATGATGATGATGATGATGATAATGATGATGATGGTGATGATGATGATAATGATGATGATGATGATGATGATGATGATGATGATGATGATGATGATGATGATGATGATGCTGATGATGATGATGATGATGATGATGATGATGATGATGATGATGATGATGATGATGATGCTGATGATGATGATGATGATGATGATGATGATGATGATGATGATGATGATGATGATGATGATGATGATGATGATGATGATGATGATGATGATGATGATGATGATGATGATGATGATGATGATGATGATGATAATGATAAATAAGTTGTAATACTCATTTTGTTCATTTTTGCAATAAAAAATTTTTTAATTTAAATTTTCTGTTGATTTTATATTTGGATGATGCTTATGACAGTCCAGTTTATTTATAACGTTAGAAGTTTGAAATGTACTGTGATGCCTTAAATTTTAATTTAATCAGACGCATTACTTATGCACCAAGGGAACATTCTTTGAAACAGGTGGTTAAAATTTCGTCATTGAATTTCAGAAAAACAACTCTAGGAAAAAAGCTATGAGTCTTTTCCACTTAAAGTTAAATATGGAGCACTGTGCAGTAAAAGCTTCTTATTTTTAGCGTAATAAAGTTTTCCTGTCATACACAAGATAGATTATTCCAAATTAAAAAAGCAACCATGACTGTTTCCTGACTTAAATAAGTTGAGAAATCAAATAAAGTTTGATTTACCAAAATTTACCTGATTTCTCAAATTATTTAAGTCAGGAAGCAGTCATGGTTACTTCTTGACTTATGTCATGTTGTTGTTATGTTATAATTGCATGTCATAACAATCAGTCTTAAGCAGTACAATAACAGGGATAGTAATACAAAAAATTTTTTACCGTATTGATATTGAATCGCTATTACCAAATCACAACATTTTAGAATTTGAATCTAAAACATAAAAAAGTTTAATCAATTATAAAAACCATAAAAACCCTTATTTAACACTATTCTTCTAGTTTCTATGGAACTCCAAATATTCTACAAGTTTGGTTTAGTTCCATTACGGCATACTTTAAATCAAAACAATTATAAGTTAGTACATAAATAACCCAGTAGGAATTGATCGTCAAAGGACGTCCAAAATATCCTTAGGCGTCCACTGGACGTCTAAGGATGTCCAATGCCTACTAGGAAATAGATAGTTTTGCGTATGAGTTACACATGTGCATGCACGCAGCAGCTCTCGAAATAAATCGACGAACACATTTGTTGTGAAACTGCTTGAATCCTTTTTTAAATTTTGGCTAAAGATTTTAAATTTTGTGAAATGTATCAATTAGTTTCAATTAATATTGGGGTTTGAATAGAAAATAATTAGCTGAAGCTATACGTTTTTTTGAAGGTAATTTTAAAAACTGAAATACAATAAATCTTTAAGTTGGGTTTGCAAAACCCCCATTCTCAAAAATTAAGATCACTCAATCTTCCCCCCCCCCCCCCCCCCCCCCCCTCCTGAATTATTTCTTGTAATACATAAAATAGTTTTGAAATCAGTTTTCTTTTGAACATAATATTTACTTAAATATTCGGTAAAAATGTGCTGTAATGTGAATTTTTTACTCCAAAAATGTCATTTTCGCTTTTTACTTTTTTTTTTTGAAAACATAATTAGATTTATTACGGACAATTCTGCCGTCTTTTAACTATAATTTTACAATAAGTTTCAACTAAACAAGGCTTGTAATGTTTTAAGTAACATCAAAGACCATTTATGAAACTGTTACGTCTTCCTTAATTATAAACCTGATTCGAAACGAACAATTTATCATTAAACTACATTGCTGTTCTTCAATTAACGGTATTGAGATTAAATCCTCTTTGTTTAGAAATGCTCCTATATTTATACTGTTTTGTTTTTTCATATGAAAAAAAACAGTTAAAAGAGAGTCATGCAAGTAAAAATAAAACAAAAATATATTTCACACGCATTAATAATTAGTATATCTAATAAGGGTTTTTAAGTTAAAAAACGTTTTATAATAAACTTTTAACAATTTTAAACATTTTTGTTTTCTGGAAGAGAATCTTATATTAGAGTTCTCTTAGCTTTGGAAGACAGTGTATATATGCTATATTTTCTAAAAAAGCATATATATATATAAGCATGTATATATGCTATAATTTCTAAAATGCTGATGTGTAATTTAATGTAGGATTAATGTCACCCCTGAAATATTTTTCCATCTTGGCAACCAAAAAAAACCTAGTAAACCTTTTTGTGGTTTGAAAGGGTAAACTTCAAGGAAAAAAACAGTACCTTTGTTTCAATCTAATGTCTTAGGAGGAAAGAGAGAATCAAGTTTAAAGTTTCTTTATACCTTTGCTATTTTAGCTTGCAAATGACATCCACTTTTTGCATTTTTACAGCATTCTTCATTCGAATTTTCATACACATTTTTGGAAAAAATATGTGTATACAAAATAATTCAAAACCAAATAAATTTTTAACAAAATAAAATTTGAATATTATACAACTCAATTAATTAAATTTTTCTTTTAGAACTTGAAATCAAAATTAAAGAATTTTAATCAAAAGATAAATTCCTATTCTTGAAAAACTAAATCAGTATCATAAATAGTCAAATCAGTACATTCTTCTCGAAACTCTTTAACCAGTCAGAGATTTTTGCTGTTGTACTCAACAACAGAACTTTTGAACTTTTCGGCATATAGTGGATGAATGTTTAGATGTTTAAATGTTTGCCATGTTGTCTTAAACTGGTAATGCAAAGCTTCAACGGCTTGCTCACTGTATATCCCAAGTGAGAATCTTCTTTTTGAAACAAAATGAAAAAACATGAGGAAAACCAACATGAGCCTTTTGGTGTGATTGACGCCGCAATTGCAAGAAAATTTTCTCATTTAGTTGATTGTTTCAGTAGCCTCAAATGCAAACTGCTTCACTGCATATACGTTAAGATTTTCAACATTTTTCAATATTTTTCTGCACTCAGGGCCTTTAAGTTAGCCTTCATGGTAAGGCTAAGCAATTATTATCATTTCTAAAAGTCATTTTGCCAATTGAGATCACTTTTCTTTAAGAAACTTGACTAAATGATTGACAACTCTCATCATCAAATGAAGTTCTCTGAATGGAACATCAACAACAAGGGATTTATCTGAACTTGAAAAGTGATGATTGGATCACGTAAAGTCTTTTTTAAGATCAGCCCTTGTTTTTAAAGTCTTTTTTTAGATCAGCCCTTGAATTTTTGAAAGCTTGGCAATCTTACTTTAGTGACTAAATTGTTCTTGGCTGGCCTGCTTGAATAAGATTTTTGGAGTCAATGTCGCATCAGTAATATAGGTATATACTTGCATGTAACTGAATGCCACACAATATATTTGCCCCTTTTCATACCACATGGCAAAAATTAAAAAAACACAACACCAAAACTAACCTTCAGAAAACCTCCTCCTCCATCAATTCCTAAATTTACAAAGCAATTTAAGACTATTTTCTCTTTTCAACTTTTTTTTAAACTGATACAATATAAAATAATTTCTTTTCATCATTGAGTGAAAGGTTAATTATTTTAACAACAATTTGATTTAGAAAGATTGTTTCATTTGGGATCTAGATGAACTTAAAATGGATTACGATTGCTCTAGCAGCTAATTACTAGCAACATTTATCATATTCTGATGACGAAGTTTTATTTTTTCAAAAAAAATCTTCATCAGAGTTTGAAAAAAGTTGTTTTAAAAAGTGTTCTTCAAGTGATGGCTATTGAACTACTTTTTCACTTGTGTTTTAACACTCTTTGGCCAGCCTTTGAGACTCGCAGTTTGACTGATCAAATAATCACAGACATTTGTTTCCATAGTTACTTTTGTTTGTTTTATACTAAAAAAATCAAACTAGTGGTGTAGATTTGCTTTTTCACCCTCAAAATCTTTTCTCAACGAAGTTCTGCACCCATAACAAATACCTTATGGAATTCTAAAGTCATTATAGTTATTTTCTTTTTAAAATTTTTCAGCAGTTTTCTGCTTAGCCAAGGCTGTAAGCTCTCTCTCTCTCTCTGTGCATTTTTAAGAAAAAATAAATTTCTGTTTCCATCATGAAACCTCAAGGTGGCATTGTGAAAATAGAATGGTAAATATATTAATTTGTTACTAGTTTAAATACATTTTTTAAGCAGAGAATTACTTCAAAATATGGTCTGCGTGTTAAAGCTTTAAAAAATCTAAAACAAGTTTCTTTATTCTACTATCTTTCAGTTTTTGTAAAAAATATGTTTTACTTGATTCGTTTTTTGATAGAGAATACATGCATAAATCCTAAATGACAGCTAATTTTTTTATATTTTTTTTGTTTAAAAGTAATTGATTTTTATTTACTATGTGTACACATATATTTGCTAAAAATTTGAATAAAAAATATTGTAAAAATACCAGTGGTTGTCATTTGCAGGCCTAAGTAGCAAAGGTATCAAGAAACTGTAAACTTGATTTTTCTTTCTTCAGAGATTAGATTTAACCAAAGAGTTTTCTCGGTTATTTGGTTGATAATGACAAAAGATGAAAGTTTCAGGGGTGATGTTGTAGATTTAAAATGCGTTATAAAAAAAATGAGCTTACGTATAACGCTATAATCTTTATCATGTTTAACTTGAGTTTCATATATCACAAGACTTCATCAAATGACAATTAATCAACATCGATTTTTAAGTTTTTATTAGATTTACTGGTTTAATATAGAATTATAAATAATAAATCAAGATTTTATTCAACCGATTATAGAATCATCAACTTTGTTATATCGTCAACAATATATAAATAGAAAAACGTTGCTTAGAGTTAAGATGCACGCTTACTTATAATGCATTTATGGCAACTATAAATAGATTTAAGTTCGATTTAAAAGTTGACTATCAAGAAGCAAAACATCAACGCCTACTTAATCCCTTTCAAGATAAATTCACTCAATATATTTATTTATAACTCAATAATTTAACATCAAATTAGAGAAATGAATTATTAACAACTTATATCGATTGATCTTCAAATATTTGATGAAGATTTTATTGATGACATATCTGTTTAACATTTATTCATTTTTAATATTTGTATATGATAATCCTAATATTACTTATGACAACGTTAATTGCCATTTATATTGAACCACAGGTTTTGAAAAAATTAAAAGGCGCTAATTCGGTTCGCACCCTCCCCGACTCCGCCCACATTATAAGTTACAGGCTATGAAAGATCGTCGTTCGAAATGAAGAAGATCAGTATCCGTTTTGTTTTTAGCTAACTATCTTTAACTTGAAGAAAAACAAAAAGTCTGCAAAAACACTAATGTTCGCCCATTTTTCAGCATTAATTTAAACTCCATAATTCAAAACCACTTACACTTAAAATCGCAGACAACCTGCCGGGTGTCTCATAAAAGCAATATGGCTATTTTAGCAAGATGTTAAAAATAATAGCGATATATATATTTTTAAACAAGTTCTTAAAATTTTGTTTTTGGAAAAACATATAGCATTGTTAATTCCTACAACATTGTAAAACTAAATTTAGCGTAATTATAAGCGTAAGCGCAAATATAATATTTTCGGAATGTCTCAATTATAAAATTTTCGTATCAATAAAATGTTTTATTTATATTGGATTCGAACCAAAGCCTGCTTACAGGTAAAAAAAATGCAAAACTTATTTACATATACCAAAGAATGGCAGCATTGCATAGAACTTAAATCGAAAGTGAAGAAGTAGGCTGTGAAAAGGAGGCGTACTTCTGGTACAGGCAGCTTCCATGATATATCTCAAATCACTTGAAACTCAAATAAGTTTGCAGTGAAGAGATTTCGAGTGTATGTGAATCATCAGAACAATGGTAAGTTTTTTCTAGCGTTAAACCTAAACCTTACCCTACCTAAAAGTTTCAAAAAATTAAAATGTAAACAGTAAAAGTTTCGTCTCCCGCAGTTTCCATGTAACCACAAACACATTAAATTTCTTAATAATCAGTATTTTGCTTTCATTCAGATACAGAACAATTATGATGTAGAAGATTATAGAAGAAGCTGATGATGAGACAAGTGATGTCACACAATAATTAGGGACATACCCCCTGTATTTGAATGAAAATGAACATGCTACTGTGCCTCTAATACAATACATTTTTGTGTGTAATTGTCTAAACAAAAATTGGGTCAACATTTTTAAACGTTCGTGATACAATTCTTCATAGTATTCGAAATACTATGAAGAATTATACTTGACGTCACTGGTGGAATACTGTATTCCACCAGTGACGTCAAGACATCTGAATCTGATCTTTAGTACCCCAAGACAACCCTCAACAACGTAACTGGTTAACCTATATGCCCTGTTAAACCGATGTTGGTGTTCAGCTTGTTAAACAGATGTTGGGCCTAAATAGCCTGTAATTATTCAATTTTCCAATCTAAATCCTGAATCACCAATAACAATCCTTTGCGAACGCAATTACAGGGTGGCCCATAATTAGTGTCCCATCTTAAAAAAGCAATTCCTTGAAAACTAGGGATGGAAAACTATTAATTTTGCTTTGGTTTTTGATATTATTATATATTTTGATCTATTTACTGCTGCCTTCACTCACTTTACTTGTTTTTTTAGCAATGACAAGACCATCACCATATCGGCAAAGTATTATTGATTTTCATGAGAAAGGAGTTTCAGCACGCGACATCCAGACTAGACTCAAAGTGCCGCGAAAGCTTGTTTATAGAACAATTCAACGCTTCAAAGCATTGAGAACAATGTCAGATCGTCCACGCAAAGGAAGAAAGCGCTCCGTGGTGACTGATGCAAAAATCAAGCAAGTTCGTGAACGGGTGCGCCGCAACCCAGAACGCAGTATGCAACAAATGGCCAAACAGCTCCAAATTTCTCGAAGTTCTCTTGGAAGAATTACCAAGGATTATCTAAATTTGACAGCTTACAAGAAAAATCCTGCACAGCTTTTGTCTCAGGCATCAAAGCAGAAGCGCAAGGATCGCTGCAAGGATCTCCTCGCCCGTTTCGCCAACAACGCTCATCTCAACATCGTTTTCACAGACGAGAAGATTTTTACAGTTCAACAACATCACAATGTGCAGAATGATCGTGTCTACGCTTCCTCAAAGCCTAATATCACAATACAAAAGGCAGCACATCCTCTTTCAGTAATGGTGTTCGCGGGTATCAGTGCCACCAAGAAGACACCATTGATTTTTGTTCAACAAGGCGTTAAAGTAAAAGCCCAAAACTATCTGAATGACGTTTTGATCAAAGAAATACTTCCATGGAGTCAAAAGGAGCTTCGTAGACATTGTTGGACATTCATGCAGGATAGTGCTCCAGCCCACAAAGCCAAAATTGTGCAAGATTGGCTCGGCCGAAACACCCCCGATTTCATCAAGCACAATGAGTGGCCTCCAAGTAGTCCCGACTGCAATCCAATGGATTACTCAGTGTGGAGTGTTCTGGAAGCTGAAGCGTGCAAAAAACCGCATAAAACGATTGATTCTCTGAAGAAAGCGCTTCAAAAAGCATGGGATTCGCTTTCACCCGCCTACTTGCGTGCCACCGTAGATGACTTTCCAAAGCGTCTTGAAGCTTGTGTGAAAGCCGATGGTCGACATTTCGAAAAAAATCTTTAAATTTTATTTGATATTGTTAATAAATTGTTTATCAAAAAGTTTTATGTGTTTTCCATCCCTAGTTTTCAAGGAATTGCTTTTTTAAGATGGGACACTAATTATGGGCCACCCTGTAGATTTGACTGCATTATATAATTCCAACTGAGTGTACACAAAACTGTCGTTTGCTGCTCCTGGAAATTTAGTGTTAGCATATAAAATAATAAACTTACCACTACATGCAATCAACGAGTTTTATGCATGGAAGCCTTTCCGGCTCACGTAAAAATGGTCGTTCAAACATGGCTTCTTTATTCGAATCAATGAACTATCAATAGCCGCGAAACAGTTTGGAAATTTTGAAGAATTCCTCAATTAATTTGTCTAAATTTTGTCTAAATGCTTCTTCAGTTGGAAAAGTAATCCATCTATTCTTACAATCACAAATACTCTATACAAATTACTTCACACAACAACCAACAGAAGATTTGCTAGTACCAAATAATTCGGCTTAACTTCTCTAGTCATTTTCACATGCCAAGTACTTAAGTCCGATTAAAACCACAAAATGTTGTGACAAATCATGATTTTTGAAAATAGATCTGTTGAAAAAAAAACTTGGTATTCTTGAATAAAAATTTCTGTCTGTTGTCGAGGAAACAGGTAAAACTTATATCAAAATTGCGTAGTATAAATTATATCAAAATTGCGTAGGTTTTAAGTCTCTGCCGACCAAGCGATCTGTCGTTGACGGTTACCACCAATTCATCAAATTCAAGCAAAACGACATAATGAAATAAGAATTTTATGCTTTATAGATTTTACTGTATTTTAGTTTAACCACTTTAAAATTTAAAAAGAATCCAATTGATTCATTATTAAATTGTGCATTTTTTTTATTAACTAAAATTAAAATGCATTTATAAAACAAATATCTTTTTATAAACGTATCTTAGTTTTTTTTGCTTAAGATAACAGCCCTATAATAACAATGTTCCAAATAAAGTCCATATTTTTACCCTTAATCATTTGGCACATGCCGGACAACTTATTAACTTTTGCTAAGTTTAAAAAGCGAAAACTATATTTAAAATTTTTTGGAATTTTTTTGGTAAACCGGCAAGTTGATTCGATTGACCATGGAAACATTTGATACTTTAAATAAACATTTGATACTTTGATAAAATAAAACAAAACTAAGTAAAACTTTTCAATATTCCAATCGTTTCACACTAAATATTTTAGAATAACTTCTTTTTTTACTCATATAAACAACTACAGATTTGATAAGTTTTTTTCAAGCATACAACAAATATGAATCAATCAGAAATACCACGAAAGTTTAATTTTTATGGCGTTTACACCTTCCCAGCAAACATTAAGCAGGCGGACCGACAACGGACCACTGTCAGCACTTATGCCGTGCCGACGTCGGCCGCCCGCTGTGTTGCCGCGTAGGCTTGCACATCGTATTTACATCGGTCCGTTAGCGGAAAGCTGCAGGCGGTTCGGCAGCGGACCGATGGCGGCAAATCGACAACTTTTGAACAACGGTCCGTCAGCGGCTAACCGATGATAAAGCGATAGCGGAATAGCATAGGACCTATAATAAGTTTTCACTAAGATTTGAATGCATTGATATACATATAAAATTTTGTATATCTTTCAGCGCAATTTTTACTCATAAAAGAATGGCAAATCCTGCCGATGCCTGGAAGGCACATCAAATACCTTTTGACTTTGTACATAGGTACATAGCCATTAAATACGAATTTACTATACTGAAATTCTCCTTGCACCAAAAAACACTGGCCCAACTGTATATCATTAGGTCATACGTGGCAACGCTTAAGCTCGGTGAACAAAAAGAATAATCAGAAGTTATAATAAAAATCATTTTAAGGTTGCAACTTTCAATTACAATATGAATATTAAAGTCACAATAATTTTTTTTAATTTAAAACAGAATATATAAAATGTTTTTATCTATAGATTATTGCTTAACTTGCGTTTAGCGAACGTTTAAAATATAAAATATAAAATAAATAGTTAATTTCAAACACATCTTTAAGTTTAGTTTATTCTCATTTCAATCGAAAACTAAATATACTCGGAAAGCCATAATATGTTGAAAATCGATTTACGTTGCAGTCTGCAGACTTCTAACTTTTACCTGAAAGCAGACAATGATATATAATGAAAATATTGAAACAGTTAAGTTTAGAGCTATTACAACAAAGATAATAAACTTACCTTCTCAGCCCTTAAAAACGTTTTTGTTTAAAATAGTCTGATCATCAGTTATTGACAAATAACTCCAAATAGTAAGTTTATCTAAATTGAATAATTTAAATTTATTATTTAAGCATAATTTAAAACATAAAAACAACAAAAACATTGCTTAATTATATTGCTACATTATCTTAACTAAGGAAACATCTTTAAAAAAAACTATATAAAAGTAAAGTCATATTGCGTGCCTTTTTTTAAAAATAAAACTTCATATACAGTAACCTTAAATACTCTACCTGGTATACCGATTCCTACCAATACGCTTAAGGGGCTAATGAACAATAAAAAAAAATTGTTATTTCATTAAAAGAATTATCTTTAATTTTAATTTTAAGTTAACAAATAAAATAGTATTTAAAAATGATATACTTATATGCCAGGTTGGAAATCAAATTGTGAAACCCACAGCAACTTAAGGGCAATGGTGAACCTTTTGCAAACCATAGGCCTAAGACATAAGTGCAAATCTGAAAGAGAAAGAATCAGAGACAGAACACATCAATAAAAATATAATTTGATGAACTAAAATATAGTTTGCACATTGAACATAGTGTTTACCATACAAACAAAAACATAGCACGATATAATATACTATGAAAATACCTTGAAAAAATATAAAGAAAGCCAAATAATTGATTGAAATAAAATGGTTTAGTAAATAAGTATATAATTTTTTCAAACAGTAGACAGACTCCAGAACTTATATTTTGGATTTCTTTCAAAAACAACATTGAAACAAATAACATTAAAATAATAAAAAATCTATCTTACTTCATTCACTGGTAACATTTAATATCATGATCAATTTAAATTCTCATTAACAATCTCATATACAAGAGGTTAAAGTAAAAGGGAATGAATATGAAAAACATGGAAACAGTAATATTTATTGCACAAATACTTTACTCCAGTGAGTTTGAAAAATAAAATATTTAAAAATATATTAAATATTGTAAAATAAAGATAAAAAATTTGTAAATAAAGATGTTTATTTTATTTAAAAATGTTATTCATTTTCTGAACTAAAAAATGCCTCTTTATTTAATGGCATTGGAAAACTTGATGTAGGCATCAGTTTTTTCTTAGCCATTTTGTCCAAACGCTCATTATTGAAACTTATATAAATTTATATAAATTGTTTTATTTACTAAAGCTGGTATATATTAAAAAATACATATAATATAAATCGCTGGGTATATTTGGACATTATAAAAAATAATTTGAAATCAGATGCTGCTAAATAAGAAATAGGAAATAATTGGATATTTCAACAGGATTGAGATCCAAAACACACTGCTTATGTTGTAAAATCATGGTTGCTCTACAATATTCCAAAACAACTGCATTCTCCTCCCCAATCACCAGACTTTAACCAAATAGAGAATGTGTGGGATTATTTAGACAGACAAGTCAGGAAACATAGAATAACAAATGTTAATATGCTAAAAAATATCTTACTAAAAGAATGGAATAAAATTCCGTCTTCTTATACCAAAAAATTAGTGTCATCGATGAACAGAAGATTAAAAGCTTGTGTAAATGCCAATGGATGCTCAACAAAATACTAAAGATTTTTTAATTTTTCATATTCTTGTTTTTTTTACAAGTTTTGTTTAATGTAGGAAAACTTTTGTGACATATTATAAATTCAAAAATTAAACTTTTTCAGTTTTACAAATAAATATTTTTATTTAGTTAATTATTTTCTATTTCTTGTATGATATATTCTTTTTACTTTGATATAAAATTATTTTTTTGCATTTAAAATGGTTTTTATTAAGTGTTTTCTCTAAATTGTAAGGTGTAAGAAAACTTTTGTGACTGACTATATATATATATATATATATATATATATATATATATATATATATATATATATATATATATATATATATATATATATATATATATATACAGTGGGGTGCAAAAAAAAAGCCACACTAATATTTTTTCTTCATTTTAAGTATAAAATGTATAATCAAGCAAAACAAAAAAAATTGGATGTGTCAGTGAAAAATTTAGGACTGAAAAGGTATGTTTATATATAAACTAATATTTACATAAATAAAATCTTTAAGAAAAAGATTAATATGGACACATTTATTATTTTAGAAAACATCTAACGGATGTAGAAATTGGAAGAATTATTGAAGCTGCTGACCAAGGAGAGTCTCATAGAAGCATTGGAAAGCGTTTTAAACGAGAAAACTCAACTATTAGTAGATTGGTAAAGAAGTATAAACACACTGGTAAAACTGAAAGGTCTGCTGGATCTGGGAGAAAACCTAAAACTTCAAAAAAAGAAGATCGCTACATTCTTAACGCTGTCAAAAAAAATTGTAAAATCACATGTTCTGAGATAAAACTAGATTTGAACCTTAGTAATATCTCAAAGTGGACAATATCTCGCAGAATAAAAGCATCAGGTTGTTTTTTTTCTGGAAAGCAAATTAAAAAACCCTTTGTTAGTGAAATCAATCGAAAAAAACGATTAAAGTGGTGCATTGAGCACAAAGATTGGACATGTGAACAATGGGCTAAAGTTATTTGGAGCGACGAGTCTCCTTTTGTTTTGTTTTATAATGGTCGATCTCACTGTTGGAAATTAATTGGGGAAAAATTCAACCCCCAAACATGCAAGGCAACAATTAAACATGACAGAAAGATTAATGTTTGGGGTTGTTTTAGTGCACACAAAGTTGGAAAACTTTATCGGGTGAAGGGCATCATGGACCAGCATATGTATCATAAAATCTTAGTTAATCAGCTTGGACCAAGTATAAAAGAACTTTTTCCTAATAGTGACTACATCTTTCAACATGATAACGATCCTAAACATACAGCACGGTTGAATAAAAGATATCTAGAATCTAAATTAATACCAGTTATGTCTTGGCCATCACAGTCTCCTGATTTAAATCCAATAGAAAACCTTTGGTCTATATTGGATAGAAAATTGAAAGATCGTAGAGCAACAAATGAAGATGATTTGTTCCAAATTCTTCTTGATGGTTGGAATGCTTTGCCAAACGATTTATTAAAAAGACTTGTAGATAGTATGCCTTCCAGATGCGCAGAAGTCATAAAAAACAAAGGATGGCCAATTAAGTACTAAAACAGCTGAAACCTAAAAAATGCTTTACAAATCCTAATTTCTTTTTATTATATGTAATATACAATGATGTTATAAACATTTTTATCAAAATTGTCCTATAATACTTTTATTATACGAGTCTTACTCATTTTTTGTTGCTGTTTTTATTAAAAAAACTAGTGTGGCTTTTTTTTTGCACCACCCTGTATATATATAAATTAGTCTTTTTCATTTTGAGTATATTAATATATCAATATCTAAACTTAAACTTAAACTTAAACTTAATATTATAAAGCATTGCTATAAGTATAGCTATAAGATTATAACAATGTTAAAATTATATAACTTTTAATATTTATAAGCAATAATTATAGCTATATTTCATAATATAAAGTATAGATATAGATTCAATATAAATTTATATACATAATTTATATTTTAAGACTAAAAACTAATTTGATTTTTTTTTACATCTTATTTATTTAATACTTACTGTTTTACTTAGTATATAATTTTATCAGAGTTATAAATATTAAGTAAACTATTGTTAAAAAATAAATGTAATAACAATTTTAAGCATATATTTAAACACTAATAAGTTATAATCAGTGAATTTTTTATAAAACAGTCACCATATAAAAATCGATCAATTTAAGTCTTACCAAAAGCAGGCATTTCAATTGAAATGTCTGCTTTCGGTGTTATAACGACAGCTTACTGCTATCCGAAAGCCAACTCTGGATTTGTGTTGGTAAAACTATAATGTATCGCTATGTGTTTACCGAAGCTGGCATGCCGATTTATAAACGTATCCACAACGAAGCGTTTTGCCGTTTTTCAGCCAATAGTGGTAAGCCAACACAAAATCGAGATTACGGTCCATCATCGGTTAGCCAGCAGCGGCAATCCGCATTAAGCATCACAGTGGGCCAGCAGCGGCATACCGGCGGCGGCTTTACGCATCACGGTCCGCTAAAAGCATGTTTGCTGGGTTGGTAGTAAAAAAAATTATCGACAATTTTTTTTACTTGCAGTGCACATTACATTTCGTCCAGAAAAATAATTTAAACAAAACGTCGAAAAATGATCGTCATTAAAATTAGGTTTTCTAAAGATTTCAACTATCTTCAGATGTAACTTCTACAATAGCCACAAAAAAACACTTCGTTTCGCTGTCAATTTAAATCTTTGTTTTCATCAAACATATTTACAATTGATTTAAGAATTCCCGATTTACGTCAACTGATACGCGTAGTTTGATCAAAAGAACCATTCAAAAAAACATCTCTTCTTAGAGCTTCCTCATCCATTTTAAAGATACTTTGTTTTACATTTAGGTTCGACTTCTACTGCTAATGATGTCATCTTTCTATTTATATGATTCTCCACAACAGCAGATGTTACAAGATTCTTGCGACAACATACAATCATTTTCTGCCAGATTTTTTGTTTAGTAAAATAATGAGCATGAATGCATCAATTTGTTATAATAACTGTTTCAGAGCGCTTCCGGGTGATTTATTATTACACATAAATGTACCTAGAGGTCTTAATCTATTATCGATTTAGGAAACGAGTTATACCAAGGATTAATTATGCTGTAAAATATGAATATAAGCATAAATTATACTGTAAAATATGAACTTAAGTTTCTTGCGACAGCATTTTATCATTTTCAGATTTTCTGTTGAGTCAAAGTACTGAGTGCCAAATAATTAAAAAAGTGCATCCATTTGTTTTGATATCTCAGAGTTTAAAATAAGTTTAAATTATGATGCAAAACATGAATAAAAGAATAAAACTATGCTGTAAAATGTGAATATAAGGAGAATATACGCTGTAAAATATGACTATAAGAATAAGTATGCTGTAATATATGAAAAAAAAAATCCAAAACTTTAAGAGCCAGCTATCCTGCTGTTAAATATGAATACAAGAATAATTTTTGTTGTAATATATGAAAAAAATTCAAAACTTTAAGTGCAAGCTATATTCAAAGTCAATGAATTACTTTACAAGAAAAAATTTAAACATCTTTACAATATGAAATAGAATAAAACTTAATAAAAGATTTCTTGAACAAAAACAGATTTCACCCTTTTCATTTATGCGCTTTCAGACTCTACTAGTGATGTATCCGTATTTATTATTCATAGCAGCCATTCTTTCAGCTTCGTAAAGTCCGAGACGTTCAACCTTATTCGCGTAAGAGTGTTTCAAGTGAGATAACCGTATCTTCTCTTCATCTTGTTCGCTGCTCATTTCGTTGATAACTCTACTGAGTTGCTGGTGAAAATCGCAAATGTCATCGCTTAAGCCATTAAGTTCTTCTTGAAATGTTACTGAAAAAAGAGAAATTACTGACTTCTTACATTTCGAAAACTCTGTTGCTAACAAAAGTAAAAAATTACTCTTTTTATTTCATTTGATTTCTTTAAAATATTTATCATATATATAAGTAGTCATTCTTATGAACCGACGCTGTAAACTTTGAACTTACACTGAGGCCTGATCTTATGAGACTTGTTTTTAATATGTCTAACGACATCGATGGTTACTCCGACAACAGAGAAACAACCAATTAGAAGCGCAAGCCATTTCAGAGCGCTGTGAAAGGCAGGAGAGTCTTTTGAAAAAATGTCTTTTAAAACCTGGCCTGCGTCTTGGACAACGAGCGTCTAAATTAACAAAATAACAATTATTTCTACAATCATTACTTCCACTTTTAGTTGGACTTCTTCTATTTTCAGTTCATTAAGTAAAACAATGCACATCAAAAAATACCGGAATACGATCGTTAAATGAGGCAGCAAATGCAGAAATTTCGTCGCTTTTTGACCCAATGAAACTTTCAATATCTTTAGTTAAAACCATACTAAAACCAGACATCACAAACCCATAGCCAGTTTTTTTATTTTCAACCGATTGAACCTTAAGCGATTTTGCATCAAGTACAGACTGGTAATCCATCATGGAGAAAGCATCAACATACACGATGTCAACCACTTTCTGCTGCAAGTTATCAAGCATACTTGGTATATCCGTAAAATTTGTTACTAAAAAAAGAGAGCTTAAACCATTACTGTTTATCAATCCTCTTCATCGCAATTATCACTATTCATTAATCCCTCGTCCTTATTGTCATCGTCATCGTAATCATGATCATGATTATCATGATCATGATCACCATCGTCGTTGTCACAGTTATCGTCATCTTTACCTTTTGCATTCTTTAAAACTGCAAGTCTTTCTTCAAATGAATTTTTCAATACAGCAACCTAAATAAAAACTTGTTAAAAAAAAAATAACAAATTTATCATTAAAAAATGAAATGGAAAGCAAAATAAACAGATAAAAATAAAACATTTTGAACAGTTTGGTACACTGAAACCATAAAGACCTTGGAATCGTACAACATCAAGTCTTCTGATGCACTAAGACTGGTCAAGTTTGTAACTATAAAACCAACAATCAAACCGTTTAGAATCAATCCAGTTAAAAACCAAATCAATGCAAAGGTTCTTGCAGGAATAGAACGAGGACTTAAATCACCATATCTGTTTAAAATACAAAACATTACTTGTAAACTGAAATATAACTTTTTGATGACTGAAATAAAACAATTTTTAAATAAAAAGGCCAAAAAGAATGTTTAAAGAACCTCACCCGATTGTTGTCATGGTGACAAATGTAAACCAAAACCCAGAGAGTGGTCCTCTTAAAGAACTTCCCTTTGAGAACTGATCTGGATTTGCAAACTGATCCTAAAAGTAAATTATTTTGTAAAAAATGGCACCCTACACTTTCTTATGCAACTTAAGATATCTCCTTTGATTAGTTTTCAAACTTATAGCATATATTTTCATTTGGGAAATTTAAAGAATGCAACAAAAACTAAAATGTGTAAACTGTGATAAATTTTATTTAGTTCTATGCCGTGACAAATATAAAAACAATCCCTGAAATTATCTCAGGCTTCTTACTTGTGACAAACTGATCAAATTAAAGCAGTAACATCACATATTATTCCAAAATAAGGCAAGACATCTAGCATTTTATCATGATCATTTATGACACACCAAAAACATAGCAGCTTAAAATAAATTTCACTTAACTGTCTTCAAAAAAATATCTTTAAAATAAGCTCTTAAATGATGTCTTAAAAAAAAAACTCTTTTTTGATTAAGATTTTCATTAATGTTAATCTTTAACAACAGCATCATAAAAAGTTTTCTAAATAAATTATTATTACAGAAAAAAATACATAAGCTTCAAGTTTAATTACTGAGATTATTACAGGCAAAAACATTCAACTTACAGTGAACCATATGAAGATGCCAAACAAAGAAGCAATCGCATAGCTGATAAGCAGTAAGGGCCATACGTTAAAAACACCTAATATCATTTTGTTGATTACATCATTTATTTTATTTTCATCACGCACAACCATCAGGATGCCTGGTGACTTGACCAGCATAGAAAATATGCTGTCAGGTGCTACTTCATAGCCTTCTATTCCATATATAGGAAAACTTAAATCTACATCATCATTTATCGAGTTTTTCAATTCAAACTCTGAGCTTTTCACAGGATCATCACCAAACTTCGATTGAGTAAAGTACAGTTCAGAATTAGAGTAGCCTTGACATGAACCGCAAGACTGAACGACCATCTCTTGTAACAACTTAATAAAAAAACCACTGGGATTCGAATTAGAGTCCATTACAGTAAACGGGTTCTTAATGTACAAGTTTGCATAAATTTGCTCTGCACATTTGCATGTCCCTGAAACAATCTTAAACAGTTAAACCTAAATGCATAAACTTTATCAACACAAAAGCACTAGTACACATACAGAAAGTGAAACTAGTTAAGAACAGTCACTGACTTGCTTGGTATTCAGGAGCAGGTCCACTCCCAGTAACTGTAAAACCTGCAACACTGATATTGTAAACAGCATAGTTAAGAATATCTCTTTGCTTGTAGTAAAGGGTGAATTTATCAAAGTCCAAAACAACCTTTTTTTTCTCTCCACCTATTTCCATTCCTGATTGATAGCTTAAATAATAGACAAGTCGATATCCACGCAAAATGCCATTCACATACTGTTGTGGTATTGGATTCCAAGACACTGACCACCAGCTCATAGATTGCATGTCGTTTACTTTAAAACCAGGCACAGGAACAGAGGGCACTATAAAACAGAAAAAAACTTGCTTAGATTTAAGTACATTAGTTTAACAGAATGTTAGATAAACGCAGAAGGAAAACTAAAACAAATTCTGATACATTTAACTTCTCTTAGCATTCTGTTTTGATTTTTCAGATCAAGATTACAAAGTATATACTAATATAAAAAACCCCCTTCCCCTCTTGCCATAAATTACAAAAAAGCAAAATAAAAACTACTTTTAACCTCCTTCTATTGTTTTGCACATAGTAAATTGAACAGGACCATCCCCATTAGAATTGTACCCATGCACCTCTACTAGATAGAGAGAAGAGGGTTTCAAATTCTTTATTGTGAAAGCATTAAAACCAAACTGCGCTTCTACTTCTTGATATGGTACCTTAGCTCTATAAATCTTGTATCTTATTCGATAGCCAAGAATTTTGCCGTTTTGATACTTTTCTGGAATTTCAGTCCACTCTATGTAAATTTCAGTTGGTTTTGGGGAAAACGAGCTTGCTGTTGGAGGAGGCATTTCAGGAGCTAATGATAGAATCTCAGATACTCAATAAAAATTTCCAAAAAGCATTTCGAAAATTGAAAAAACAACATCAGTTGTAACAAACTGCAGAAAAGTCAGAAAAACAACGCAGAAAACAATATTGACTTACGACTTTCAACTGGCTGAAAGGTAAATGTGACACTAGGCAAACCATTTCCATTCTCTGGTGCAGTCAGCATGTAGGCTTTATATTTATGAGATGTGATTAGATCTGGCACAAATCCAAACGCACTACTTAAGTCTAAGCCTCTTCGCTGCCATGTAGAATTTTCAACTGAAATATCCCTGTAAAACACATAAAACCACAACTCTGTTTTGTTGCAAGGGTCTTTTAACCATGTTAACATTACAGTGTTTTTATCATAGGCTGAGACTGACATGTTGTAAGGTGGCAGGCAAGGTACTAAAATTCAAAAACATACTTACAAAAGATAAATGCACAAAGCAAACTAAAACTGCACAAAAATTTAATCAGAAAGCATCATAGATTAAATTTTAGAAAATTACCATCATTAGAGTAGTATGTTGTACTTGCTACACTGATATTCATTAATGTCCCAGTTTTATCAATTCCATCTAGAAACTCAACAATTTGGTAATGCAAATAATCAAACTTCAACACATAATTAACAATGATGCTACCAGCTCTGAATTGAACAAACTTTTTAAATTATTATTATTTTCACAGGTTTATTTTTCATTTATCAATAAGTAACTTCAAAGTTACACCTAACCATATTTCTTGGGAAATGACATGAACTATAGTGTAATAATAATATTACATTCTCTAGAAGAGACTTACAGGTGTTATGAGAATATCTCTAGACATCTATAAATCTCTGTTAAGTAGAGTCCTGAGATGTATTGGAACTTATGATTCTTACAGAAATATCGCACAAACCAAATAATTGCACTTATTGATTTATATAGAATTTTGCAAAATGTTTATTTTGTAAATCTTTCAACAGAATAATGTAAGATTTTTTGTATTCCTGACAAAACAAAGATGGATTACAGCTCAATAGCAATACTGGTCAGTTTTAAATTGGTAACACTTGAAGTTGGATGTTAAGTATTAAATTTTGTTTCAAGCATTCAAGAAATACTTTTGAGATTCAATATACAAAACATTTTATCCAACCAAAAGTAAGAGTAATTAAGGTTTTACTCACTGAAGACTTGTAACTTCCAGACCTTTAAGGCCAGTTAAATTCAATTCAGCACAGTACTTGTACACCTAAAAAAAAACTTAGGACATATAAAAGAGATATGCCAATTTTTTTTGATTAACACAAAATGCAATGACTCATTGGCTGAAAGTTTATTATAAAATTAAAAATCATGTGCTGAATTGACTCATTCTAAATGGAATCAACAAAAGTAACGTTTGATCGCCCTCCTTAACCTTTTCTGATTTAACATAAAATCACTATTCATAATGCTGAAGATTGCAACCATGCTGAGAATCTGAAGTCTTAAACAAAATGTTGAGCTTTACTTGACTAAAATTTTACAAATTTCCTTTCAATATGATTACAACCTTTAAATTGAGAACTACGTGTAAAATGTTGATAAAAGTTAAATAAGAGATTCATTACACCTGATGATATTTGTCAATTGTAGTTAAATGATCATACTTAAACTTTGAGCCTGGTAAAGTGAAGAAAGATTAAGGTGAATATGATACTTTTAGGCTTTTCTTCATTTTTTATTTACAAAGAGAACTGCACTGAACATCTTACAGTTTTTTACTATTCTTTCAAATAGATATGCAATTACATAGAATGGACTCATGTTTATACAAAATAGTCATACTTAATTTCTTAGATAAGATTAAAGTTGTACAATTTCATTTTTCCTGCACTCACAGTTTTCATTTCTTCTGCATTCTGTTTAGATTTCTCTTTCTCTACTTTCTTCTTTATGACAACATCTTTCTTTGTTCTCTCTTTATTCTGAAAAGTTTGCAGAGTATTTAATAGAATTACTCTGCAAACACCCTTTCAAACTTTAGTTTTGTACCATTAGGTAATTTGGTCTGCAATTGAAAAAACCATGAAATAGTCAACTTAGAACCATTTGTGTTGTTTCATGCTTATAACAACTTTAACCAGCTCATAAAAACCATTCAAATTTTATTGATGACATCTCTTGCCACATTAGTAAACTGAATAGTTAAAATACTCAAGGCATCAGCCATAAATCTTTCCTCATGCATAGCACCTGCCTAGCTGAGGAAATCTAAAGTTCTTAATGCTCCCAACATATAAATTAGTCAGTTTGACCTTACTGTAATCAGTCCATGCAAACACCTCATGTATTTTAGAGTTTATTTGGCCGCCATGTATTTTAGAGTTTATTTGGCCATAAAAAATTCGAGGAGTTCACAGTGATCCAAATATATTTTACCACAACTTGTTTAATCAAGAATCTGAACCCATATTTTTAAACCTAACAAAAAAGAGTTTACTTGATTCCCCCTAAAAAAAATAGTCATGAAATGTAAAGCATGAGTTTCATTTTTATGACAGTTGCAGAGAACTTAAAGTCAATTATGCTGGTTAGGTTGATTCACATTTCTAATAGAAAAGCAAATATTTCTTTTAGAATTGAATTTATAATTGTATATATTGTTCCAAACTATATTGCAATCAAGTTTGTAAGAGATCTTTGTAATTAAGTTAAGATTAGAGGTTGCTCAATGCTCCTTAAGTTTTAATTATATGATTAAACTTTAAAAAAATCTGATCAATTTACCTTACTCAAAAGTTTCTTTGTTAACTCTATACAAATAAGTATGCCATATAACAAAAGCAGAGCAACATATTAGATATCTTTTCACTAGACAACTATAATGTCTGAACTGAACCTGCTAGGAAATACCTATTTATCTGTACCTACTGCTGCAGGAAAACATACTACTTGAAAATATTTGCACACTATAGAAGTATAAAGTAAGTTAGAAACCAAATAAGAAGTTCAAGCACTTAATAAAGTTTTAAAACAAATAAATTCAAGTTACAACTTAAAACTTTGTACAGGTTATTGATGTTGGAATCTCAATCTGGAAGGCCATTAATTAGAAATTTCAGCAGGTAGCTTTATCTCTTTAGAATGATTGAATAATTATCAATCTTTCTTTTAACCTAGGCCATTTTGAATATGAATAGGTTCAAAAATAACTTTTACATGGTATAAAGGTATAGCCATTATAACTTTTTCATTAAGTTGCATGTTAAACTACTTTATTCTTATAACTATCTGCATATTACATAATATTAATTAAAATACATTAGATAAATATATAAATCTGATTATTAAGGTGAAATTGACACACTTGAGTGCTTGAACTTCACGTTATGAATACTACTGGTAAAGCAAAAAATTCATATCATTAAGTAAAATTTATGAAATTAATAAAACCCTTTAAATGCTTCAACTTTAAAAATGGTAGTATAGGACAAAATGAAAAAAATTGACACCAATTTTCAGAGAACAAAAGGTTGTTACTAACTGTAAGTCTCTATAATTCATTAAGAAAACTCTAACTTACACAATACACAACCAAAGAAAGATTTACACTTTATGCTACTGCTCAGACTGAGCAAACAATGCTGACGTAACAATAAAGTGATAGATTATTGTAAATCTGTAGATTCTTGTTCATTAAGTTATACTTACTTGGTATGCATCAATCCTTGTAATTTAAAAAAAAAAAAAAAAAAAAAAATATGAAGCAACTCCCTTTAATCAAAATTTTCATTTCTTGCTTGTGTCCTTTACAAAATGTTTACATATGATTAAACAAAATATTTACATTTGTTAGAATCCTAGTTAAAGATTTTCAACTGAACAAGTCATAATCAACTAAACTACATTTTGCTTTGTATCAAAATTTTTTCTACTAGCATAAAGAAGACAACTGCAAACAATAAAAAATAATGCAAATATTAAATAAAAACAACAGCCATAAGTTTAAGTCTTACTAAGGATGTAAAATTAGCAACAAAATCTTGAGCTTCTTGTGATAAGATGTTATACATTCTCCAATTCCATTTCATTTGGATTTTTTGAACCATGTTGACTCCAACAGCTGAAGGAAACAAAACATTTAATTTTAGCTCAAAAGTCAAAATAAAAACAAATAAAGCATTTAACACATTGACGGACAGTAGAAACAAGTGAAGTTCAAAAATTAACACTATGTGTTTTTGTAATATTTAGAATATCAGCACATTGACGGACAGTAGGAGCAAGTGAAGCTCGAAAATCAACACTATATACTTTTGTAATTTTCAGAATATTAGAAGTAAAGTTTTACTTTTTCTGCTTAAGTAAACTTAAATTTAACAAATTCAGCACCTTTAAATAGGTTGTGGCTATTAACCACATAATGAACTTTGCTTTGATGGCTGTAGACACAAGTGTCCGTCAACAGGTTAATTACTTATAGAAAATTAAAAGAAAAAAAAATTAACTAATAGGAAATATAACGTACGTGTGCAACTCTGCATGAAACAAGGCACAGTCATTATGTCAGTACCTTTACATGTTAAGCCATTCAATGCTGGTACTGGGTTATTGCAATAACGTCTACGTGTACGCAACCCATTTCCACACGGTCTGTCACATATGGACCATTCAGTCCAATTTGAGAAACCGCCGTTCACTACAGCAAAAGAACTCATGCAAGAATAAACATTTGAAAAAAGTAACTTTAACAACACAGATATGTGAAAATCTATTGTCTGTCTGCATTTTCATATTTTTAGCTTGCAAACATAAAAAAACTTGAGAAATAAAGTTGCATTTATAAATACTGTTACTCATGAGCTTAGCATACTGTTATTGCAAAATAAATGAGTAAAGTATTTAGAACCACTAAAGATTAAAGAAGAAAAAATGATAATGTATAATAAATAAAAGATAGAAAAAATTAGATCAAAACTTTCAGACATGTGTAAATTAAATATCTGAAGAAAAAAAAATTAATCACGAAATATATTGCTCACATCCTCAGCTCACTGTATTTGCAAACTAAATAAGTAAAAAAATCAGTAATGCTTGTAAATCCTGAGGCATCTTCAATTAAGCAACTCCTATATTTTGGTATAACACTGATATTTTGGAAATTTAATTCAACAAAAAACAGTTTTAAGATACAATAAGTTATTTTACAACATAATTCTTATCTGTAAAATCACACCCAAAAAATAATATGTAAAAATTATGAAATTCTCTGTATTTTTCAGTAGCTCTTTTTTAGATTAGCTTTAGTTGACATTGATGAAAAAATGCAAAAGAAATTTAAAAAGATTAAGTTACAAAAAAGATTATGTTTTTGTGGATTTAACTTTTACAGAAAATTATAAAAAAAATTCCATGTTAAAATGTAAACAATATGTCATTATAAAATACAATATGCCACTTTGCCATTTCTGTAAGAAATCAAAACAGAAAAACTTGCTGTGTGAACAACATAAAAAACAAAACGTTACACTTTTATGAATTCTATTATCATACCTGGACAAGGAAATGCATTGCATTCAGGACGCTCATCTCTATCTGGACCTTGACATGGAGTGCCCCCTCCAGCTGGGGGTGGGTTGTTGCATTCTCTGGTACGAATTTCATAGCCAAAACCACAAGTTTCATTGCAAGCTTGGTATTCTCCCCATTTTCCCCACTCACCATCAACTGATGAAGATGAAGAGCAAAGTTTTTTATTTAAAAGAATGTAAAAACAAAAAAATAATGATAAGGACTTTTAGAAAAGATAACTTCTAACAAAAACTCTAATTAAAACTGCAAGAACTAGATAAATAAATACCATCTGTAATTCAGCATAGTTAAAAGTTCAAAAGCTTAGTGGAAATTGTATATATATATAACCTGGACATTCTGGCTTGTTGCAGATTTCAGTTTCAACTGATATTCCCAAGCACACAGTCCCTATGCAGGTTCTTTTCCTTACTCTGATGCTATCTTTTCCACAAGTCTTGCTGCAAAAACTCCACTTTGCCCATTTTGAAAATCCATAGTCTTCTACAAATTTACAAGTTTGGTTGTTAAAACTAGATATTCTTTAATCATATTAGTTAATTATGACAAAATATTAATGAATAAACACTCAACAGCAAAGTAGTAATAACTGTTGTACAAAATAGAGCTGTAACTACAAAACATCTATTGATGGTTTGCTACTTTAAAAGACAACTTCTAAACTGATTGAACAATAGTGACACATTTTATTTTTTATTTTTATCTTATATAGTTTTTATGAGCAGATCAATAACACCATGCTAAATCTTTTGTTATAAAAAGTTTACCTGGACTGATGCAGTTACACAACCTTTGCATTTTTGGACGACTAAAAGTGAGTTGTGTTTCACAAGGAATTTCATCTGGTAAATTTGTGTACCCAATACAATTTCCTGTAGCATTATCAAAACTAGGATCCAGTTCAGAGCTATAAACAGTATTAGCTAGACTGTTAGGACATCTGATCGGTGTAGTGGCATCCAAGAAAATAGAACTACCATTGTAAGTTTTCAAAAAAAAATTTGAACAGATGTAGCCATTTTGATAACATACAGCTGTGCAATTCGTTTGGCTTTCTTCTCCAAGAACAAAACCTAATTAAGCAATCTTTTTTTACATTTGTTTGTAAAATAAAAAAAGAAAAACTTAACTTTTGGTTAAGTTAGACAAAGAAAAAAAAAAAAAATTTTAACCTGAGCATTTAGCAAGTTGACAAGTTTTATATTCTATTGCATCTCCGGAGCAATTATAACCTCCTTCTGAGAAAGGTGTACAATCACGTGTTCTCTTTTGTTTTCCTTTGTCACAAGTTTGGCTGCAACTGTCCCAATAGGACCATTCCAACCATCTACCATCAACTAGAACATTAATAACCCGAAAAGAGAAATTACCTCTTAGAATGCAAAAGATCTTATCATGAAATAAAAGATACAATTCCAAACAAATATTAAAATCATAAAAAATTTTATGATCATGAGCAAATATAAGAGCTTTGTCTAATAGTAATGATTACTCAATTTATTAGATATCAAAAAATAACTAACAGTTGCAATCAACCAAAAATTATTACATAAAGTAATTGTAACTTTTAGAAATTGTGTAATGCAATCAACACTTACTGAATCCCATAGCACTGGCAATTACAAAAACCTCTCTTCCACATCCAGCTTGATTACAAGCAGCTACGCTAATCCGATGAGTGCTTCCTCGATCAAGATTGCTGAAATTAAACTGCAGTAATGAAAAATTCACATAATGGAAACAATCTTCTCCAGCAGTTGTAGCATTACTGAACATTTGTTTGCGACAGATTCTATAGCTAGATATTACTCCATGACTTTTTTCAATTGGCACGCCACTCCAACTTATTCTTATAGTTCTTACATTGTCACTTGAGTTTGATATAAACTCTGGGGCATCAGGTACTAAAACATACTTTTATAGTCAACCAAAACAAAATATAAATGATCACAAAAAACAACTACCAATTGCCAAAAAATATGTTATTTAATGCATGAAGTGTGATCCAATATTTTACTTACAACTCTCAGCAGTCACTACTTCATATTCAGGACTCCATGAGCCATTACCAACACGTGTGAAATACCTTAACTTTATTTTGTACACAAAGAATGGCACCAAATTGTCAAAACTAATTTTTACCAAGCCATTGAACAATGCATCTGGGTTTAACAAAAACTCATGATCTTCAGTAACAGATACAGATTGGTTTTGCAATGTTTCTGTTTCTGGTAACAAACCAGCAAACGAGTAGATGGTTATAGTAGCATGAATACCAACAACAATGCCGTTCATTTCATATACACCTGGGGGTTCTATTGTTACATAAATGGTATATGGTGTTGTTTGAAAGCTACTGATTTTTGGAATTGCATCTGGAGCTATAATAAGCAAAACATGATAAACAAAACACAATTAGCAAAACCAATCATAATAACAACAACAAAAAATACACTTTTAAAAGAAATTTTTAATGTAAAAAACTGAATTTGATTAAAAAAGTCATTTTCATACTGTCTTCATCAGTGTAGGCACACTTTTCAGAGCTAAATGGACCTGTCCCATTTACATTTCTGGCTGCAACTTTACAACAAACTAACTCATACTTTGACAAGTTTTGTAAACTTGCAGAGATACTTGAATAATTAGAAGATATTGGTCCTGATCGTCTCCCATCACAGCTTAAAATATAATCAAGTAAAACTCCATTTTCACAGCTAGCATCTAGTTTATTCCATGATACTAACATTGATGTGGAAGATTTGTTTTGCAATTGAAGAAACTCAGGCTCACAGCCTGGAATATCTGAATATGTTTGAAAGGACACACTTTTAGAAATGTTACCACATCCCATCTCATTGCATGGTTGTATGGACACTTGATAGCTTACATAAGGATGCAATCCTCTCAAGTTTAATTCAAAATCTGTAGATTGGTTAAAATATGCTGATATTTTTACTTCATCACAAGGAGCTGAGTTTCCAGCAAAAGACTCAAGTGAATGTTCAAACTCGATTGGTTGTTTAAGATATTCCTCCGTTAATGAACCAGGATTATAACCCTCCACTGTATTACTGCCTGCATTAACAGCAACACCACTTGCACCACCATTTGCACCACCATTTGCACCACCATTCGCAACACCATTCGCACCACCATTTGAACCACCATTTGCATTAACAGTAACATGAAACAACCAATATTTATTTCCTCGAAAGTGTGTTGGATTAACACTCTCATGGAAAATGGTTGCACTTCTTGGACTAGATACATAAACTTTTTTAATAACAGGATTTACACAATCAGGTTCTAAAGATAAAATTATTCCAAAAAAAAATTGGTTTTCATAATTTAAATATCATGCTAAAAGAATACTGAAGCTTAATTTATTCAAGCAATTGCTTATACCAAAAACTGTTTATTTCTCTAATTTATCAGACTTTTAATACTATTGTTTATAATGTTACTGAATATTGTTTTGAATAAAACTTCAAAAACTTTTGTTTAGATAAAAAAGTTTTCGGAAAATAGTTCTTTTCAGAAAAAAAAAAAAAATCTGGTAAAACTGGTAAGATTTGGAGAAATCATTGATTCCATATTGTAAAACTGGTGGGTACTGCAAATCCTTATGAACAAAACAGTTTTTTAAACTTCAAATTCATTTACATTATGACTGCAAAAATCCCCTACAATACAAAAAGACATTTAGCTTTAATAGAAAACTTATGGTACAAGTTAATAATGCATTTCTCTTTTATATTGTTATATGTTTTAAAATAAAATTGATGCATTAAGAACTTTTTGGTAATTCTTTTTTTTGATGAACAACTACTTTTTTTTTGCATAACATGAAAATTATTTCTCTACAACTAACTAATTTAGTAGAATCTATGGACTTGATAACATATTATTTATCCCGAAATTTGCTGTGGATATTATTTTTTTAGATTTCGCAAAGGCCTTCGACTCAGTACCACATCAGAGATAATTATTAAACTTATCAGCTTATGGTATAAAAGGCAAATTATTGAAGTGGATTGAAGATTTTTTACATTCATGTAAGCAACAAGTTCTTATGGGTGATTTTATATCTATTTGGGTGATGGTTTTGAGCAGAGTCCCACAAGGTTCCGTGCTGGGGCCAATTTTATTTATCATTTTCATAAACAATTTGAATGAAATCATCTCAAATAATTCAAAATTTTATGCTGATGATTCAAAGATAATAGCTGAAGTGAGTAAATTGACACAATGTTTATCATTACAAGGCAATATTAATAATGTTTTAGAGTGGTGTAAAGACTGGTTAATCAACTTAAACGTCAATAAATATAAAAAAATGCACATTGGCAAAGAGAACCTAATGTACAATTATAGTATTAATAAAGTAGATGTCACACTAACCTTAGAATCGTCAAATTAAAAAAGAAATTTAGGAATCACAATAAGATCGGATTTGAAATGGAAAACGCAAGTGTTAAACGTATGTAACAAAGCAAATGCCATAATTGGTCTGATAAAAAGAACATTTAGCATAATAAACTTAGAAATGATAGAAATTTTGTATTAATTATATCTACTACCACATTTAGAATATGCAAGTGTAATATGGTGTCCCTATGATACTAACATTTACATTCGCAATGGTATGATAGCCAGTGATGTTAACAATTAAATGCTTGTATGTTTATGTGTATGGTAATGTTTATAGTATGGTTATGTTTATAGTAATGGCTGCAATAACCTAGTGATAGGTTCTGCAGGGATACATTATCTCTGCTTCAGCATTGATATATATTACATTATATATATTATATTACAACTAACTAAAAAGTAGACATACAAACATTTGAATTAATATCTGTTCTATTTTCTTCTCAAACCCAATTTTATTCATAATTATTCTATTAAATCTTAATCATTTTCCTAAAAATTTTCATAAATTTTTTTTCACATAAAATTGTTAATGATAGCTGTTTTGAAATTTTCAAAAGATCTAAAAGTTAATTTGGAAGTTAAAAAAAACAACAAACAAACTTTGAGAGCAGTCTTTTACTATATCAAGAGCCCACAATTAAGATATCTTAAACTTACTACTAAAAACCATGTAGTGTCTCTCTTTAATTGAAGTTAGTAACATTTTACTTAGGAAAAATATTGGTGCTTAGGCAGCAATTAGAAAACCCATGCTGACAGCTAGAGCAAAAAGAGATAATTGCTTAGTCCTTAGAAAAACAGAAACAAGTAATTTTGAACAATTTTAAAACAATAATTTAAAAATACCAATACTGAATTAGAAGCTAGGAGGGCCATGCTTTTACCTCCCTTACTCCACACACATTTGTTTTTCAAAGGCAAATAGCTATTAACATAAATTATCTAGCCAAGTTGCTTAACACATAAACTCAGCTCAGTCTCCAATTATAGAAAAAGTAAATACTTCAATGTTTTTATAAGCTTTAAAAAAATTTATTATCTATTGTTAATTTTTACTTGCCATTAGGTTGTGATTAAATTTGAATTTTATATTATTAATTATAATATTTTTTTCCAAATTCTAGATTAAAAACTGGTATAGATTCTATTTTTTAGTTTAGAATTCAAATACAAATAAGTACTGAAGAGTGAATAATACCTATTCTTATGCATCCATTCAAAACAAAACGTATTGATTGGATATATTTTGTTTAAAGATGATGTTAGTATCAACTTTAAGATAAAGATAACATTAGAACATTACTTATCACTGTGTCTTTAAGTAAATAAAATTTTGTTAACCTAAAAAATTAAACTATGTTTAGAATTTTTAATTAAAATTGTTCTTGTTTAGCACTGGAAAAACTTAAAGAAAAGTTCATTTGCTATTCTTAGCAAGAACAAAAAAAAAGGAAGTCACTTGTGAAAACGAAATGCTAGAAAGTAAACAATAAGAGAAAATACAGATTTACAGAACTTCATACTTCACGTTAAAGAATTATTTTAATCAAACCAATTACAAATTTAAAAATCAAGTGTGTATTAAAATGTGTGCAAGAATTGCAAGAAAGTGTAGGGCATAATGGGAAAGTGGGGCTAAATAAGATAGTTGTATTTATAGGTTAATACTTTTTTTTCATATACATAACTTAGTTTCATCTTGGCCATGATATAGATAATCTATAATACCAAAAAGCATTTTTTTGTTTAGTCAGCAAAATACAAATTTTTTTTAATTTTTATAAGCCATACCATGTCAAGGAACTATTTTTAGTTTGTGCTAATTGGTTTTATCAATATAAAAGCGAAATGGATAACTATAAAACACCCATTTTATGAAGTTATTTACAATTTGATTTTTTAAACTTTTAAGATTTACCATATACATGTTAAAAATTGACACTCAACTTTGATGAGGTTTTGTGATTGTACCAAGCAATTTTCTGAAAAAGCCTGGAAACGGCAGACCCATTTCAATTGTTAACCCAGATTTTGTCAAGAGGAGGATCTGAACCAATCCAGCAACTTGTAGAAACAGATGTCTCCAACCACTACAATAAGACAATGAAAAGCCTCCAGACTTAAAAAATGTAAGAAGATCAGGTCTATCTTTAATAAGAAGAAACCAATTATCCTCCTCTCGAATGAAAAGTATTTCACAATGAACTTGGTCTCAAATTCCTGTCATGATTAATTTATCTCAAACTTGAAGGTTCAGATATCTCTCAGAAAATGCATCTTTCACAGACCATGATTCTTGGAGTGGTCAGCTCTGATGGTAAGAAAATGCCACCAGTATTTCTACCTTCTGGACTGAAAATGAGTGCCAAGACTACCTTTAAAAAATTCTGTAGTCATATGCCCTTCCTAGGGTTCAAGCCAATTATCCTAAACTAGCAATTTTTGTTATGTCTCAAAAGGCTATTGTTACAGAACAATGGCTCGATCACCTCAAACACTAGCCTAGAAATATCTGGCTCTCCTAATCTTAATTATTTGGACTTCAATATCTTGGACTTTCATATGGAAATTAGATTGATGTAAAAAAATTATTATTGGTATGTTTATCTGATGAATTAAAAGTTTTTTCCTTTATCTTTTGTTAATTTAGTACTTTTGGACTCCAAAGTTTTGTCTCAGAAAATGCCAAACTTTAACACATGTACAGTAGTAAAACAATAACTTAAATAAAAGATACACAGAAACATTTTTTTTTTAACTATTATTACTGTTAACTTGTATGAGTAACTATGGTGAGAAATTATCCAAACAAAAAAATTGTGCCAAATGAGATAAAAACTCTATGAAAGAAGCAGTTTTAGCAGTGAGTAATAAGGAACTTAGTGTAATAAAGACTGCTGAGTTATATGACATCTCTTAATCTGCCCTACAGTGATATATTAACAAGAAACTAGTTAGCAATATCATCAGCTAAACAACTAGAGTAAAATAATTTATCACAGTATAGTTATAAACTTGTATTAAGTAAGTATTGTCAATACAAGCTGACCAAGATCTTTTATCTTAAATTAAATCATTTTGAGCCATTTTATGCAACTCCTGTCTCACTCAAGATTATTGTCTCCATAGCTAAGTTAAAGGCAATAAACAGAAAAGAAGGAAAGTCTGAAATCACCATACAAGATTAGCATTGAAGAACATTTTAAAAGAATTATTCAAAAAATGAACACAAAATTACTGGAACCAAGTTGCTTCTATTCTCTTCCAAGAAAAGAATACTAACTGTTAAAAGGCCTCTCATTCCTGTTGCAAATATTGCATTTTTTGTTTGACTTTTCTGGTTGGAGGAGCAAATAGTAATCTTTTGCAAGTGATTTGTAGTAAAATAACATCAAAAGTAAATATAATTGGATTAGATGTATTGATTATAAATTTTGGGTACATGAAAGTTGCTTCCAATTACTTAGAGTACAATATTTCTGTGACTAATGTGTAAATAGTATTTAACTAACACAGTACAGTTTTTTCCTCTAAGTATTTTAAATATTTTTCTCTGTTTTTAGGTTATTGGTTTATCAGTTAATAAGAGTATTTCACAATAAAACACAAAAAATTTCTATATTTTGGTTATTTACTTTTCTTGTGTGTGTGGGTGTATGGGTATGTTGTTCTTTTAAAGGTGTGAACATGTTTTAAATTATAGAATGAAATCATATATAAACTTTTTAAACTACAGAATTAAAGAATATGAGTTGGTCTTTAACTATCCTGTTTTGCTTCACCTTCTTGCAAAATATGAAAGACATGCTACTTTAGAGTTTTGCCACCTTATTTGTTCTACTGGAAACTGGGAGATTTATTAGATAGTTAAAGATTTTAAAATTTTATGAGTTGTTAAAATATTCTCACAAAAAGAATTTAATCAAAAGCACCAAAAACTAGATTTTTTAAAGTAGTACAGATTTGCACATGAATCTTCTTTTTGTTGTTTTTTCTGGTCTTCAATATCAACATGCCTAGAAATTGTAAACCAACACATTGAAGTAGGAAATATGTTACATATTCCTCAAAAAAAATTACAAATGCAACTTAAAGTCATACAACTATACAACATACAAAAAGTCATCACAAAACACTTAAAATTAGCACAAAAAAAATATACAAAAAACAGTAAGAAAAGGAGCAAAAAACTTCAAAATATCATGCACTCAAACTCATAAATTTGTCAAAACTAAAGCAGGAATAAAACAGAAAGAAAAACTATTTAGCAAATTGTTTTGAAATGAGTGTGATTGAAAATTTCTGCAGTTATTTGAAGGGTCTAACCTACAATAGAAATTGGGAAGTCAAAAAGCCTGCAAAATTAATTAATAGAATTAAGTACTGTATGAAGACAATCCCATTATATGTTGAACAGAGCTTTGCTAATTCAACAAAAAGTAGTTAGAATAAAAAACCATCAAAAAGGTTTATTAGAAAAAAAATAAATATAAATTTTGTTACTTTTTATTCCAGTATAATAAATTTTCCTTTTTTGAAAAAACAAACAGTTTAGCTGTTTTTTTATTTCCATATCTTATTTTTCAATGGACACCCATTATTGAAAAAAAATTCATACACCTCTTAGTTATAACACAAACATAACTTTGATTAATAATATTAAACTAATAATATTTTTTTCTTCGAATAACCTAAATGAAATTAGCAAATAATTTAACTTCTTGCAACTAATATGAAAATAATGAAAATAAACTGGCATTTTCATTTTCAGGTTATTCAAAAGAAATTTTATTTTAGCCAGTTTTACATAAAAATGAACATTAAAAAACTGGAAAAAAAAACACTGAAAAAATTAATGACCAGGAAGGTAACAGATTGCATAAAAAAAATATTCCTCTTGTTACAGAAAACAGTACTAAGAACTTTTTCAAAAAAATAAGACTTGTAGAAACAGATGTCTCCAACCACTACAATAAAAATATTTTAACAAATTTAAAATACGTTAACTTATGTTTTGTTACATGCAAATTTTAAAAATTTATATTTTATATGATGAGAATACAATGTAAGGGAACTTATATTCATCACACAATTGATTACACATCGAATTGAATTTTTTTTTTCCTGTAATAAACTTATAATTATACTATATGTAATACTTAATTTTATGATCTGCAACTCAAATAACACTAAAGAAACTTGAAAACCCACATATAGAAGAGTTTTGAAAATGATAGATTTAACATTTTGTTGATATGAAAAAAAATGCACACTCACTTTTAGGTAAACTAATAATGCATATCAAAGGGCTTTTTGGTCCTATAGCAACAGAGAATGCACTGATTTCAGCTGCATACAAATCACAAAAACTTGCAGAATTTAAAACATATTGGTCTTCTTTGATATTAACCCTCTTACTTGAATCCAGCTCTAAAGGTATTCTTTTTACTAACCCATAGTGCAATTCATAATAGCCTGGAGCAATGTCATTCCATTCTTCAGTTGTATTTTTCAAAAGATTCCACTTGAATGTAATAGTTTCATTAAAACTTGCATTTAAACCTTCAGGATAATTGGTAGGGGCTAAAAAAAAAGGAAGTAAAAAATGTTAATAACATTTAGATTTGTAATATCAAATGTTTTTATCAGTTTTCTTTTTTGTATAAAAATGCAATTTTAAAAAAATATTCTAAAAGAAGCTTCAAATTTTATAATACTTATTGGTGATACTTTGATTTATATTAAAAAAATTTTAAATGTTTACAGTAAAAATGGTATTTTAAAGTACAGTAAAAAAGGTATTTTGCATTAAAAAAAGGTATTTTAAACTTCTCTAAAATAAACACTTTAAAATCTATGGCAAAAAATATAATTGAGGCTTAAATGTTTCAAAGCAGTAAGAGTTAGCTGTTTAAAAAGAGCTTTAAGAGAAAAATATACTCATATAAATAATCAAAAGAAATTCTATAGAAAACAAATATCAGTTGATTTTTATTTCAATCCTCAGGTGAAGTTCAAGAAAATTCCTCAAACCATGGTGCCTGTCATCAGTGAGCTGCCAAGTATATGGGCAAGAGTTTGGTAAATAATAATTTAGAGGTTACAATTTCTATTTGAAAGAACATAAAATACATAAGATACTTACCCGAAATGTGCTCTATTTATTAAAAGTATGACTTTCTTTCATTTGAAACATTTGTTAAAACTGAATCATGTTAAAACTTTATTATGTTATGACGATATTATGTTAAAACTGTATTATTTTATAACTATATTATGAAAAAACTATATTATGTTACAACAATTTTCATTTGAAATATTTGTTAAAACTATATTATGTTATAACAAGTTTCATTCTAATAGAAAATCATACAACCTTGTGTTTTTACAAAATGATCAGCCAAATTATTTCAAACTTGAAACAGTGAAATTCCACACAACCTAATACTTTGGTTAGTCTTCTTAGCTCCCAAGTTAAATAAGTTCATTTTCTTTGTATATATATATATATAAAAAACTTGCATGTTAATAATTGTAAACAAACCTTCACTCTGAGTTCTTACAACTGTCAGATTCCATGGACCTATACCATAGCCATTTTTTGTGGTAGCATAAGCAAAGATACATAACTGCTTGTATTTAAATATTGTTGTGTTGATACTTATTGTTAATCCATTGTTATTGTTGGAAGCATTATAAATTTGAATTGTGACATTATTTTGATAACTTGAACTAAAATAGATATATCAGTTAAGTGTTAGTTAAAAATAACATGTTTAGTTAAATAATAACTTTAAAGGATATTGTTAGCTAAAAGATATCTCTATCTACATATGCGTGTAAAAATTAAATGAAATGTAAAATTTTTAAATTGTTGCTGTTTTATATGAAAGTTTTTATCTTTTAAAATTGCTTCCTAATGTTAACTAATGTTGTACGATTACAAGATGCATACAGGTTTAAATGCAAACTCTTTTAACAGTGATCTTTAGCTTAAGTGCAAAAGGACTTACAACAATGAGCAATATACCAGCTAGATTTATCAATGAGAAAATCTTTGCAAAATTCAATATCAAATTGTATACAATAAATTTTATATACATCAAGAAATAAAAAAAACAACAACAAATGTTTTAGAATACATTTGTTTATTTAAGTTTGTTTTCATCAAAATAAATTTGTTTGAAACAAATTTATTTTGATAAAAACAAATTTAGATAAACAAGTACAGAGGTTGAAGCAGGCTAAACAATTCAGCATTTAAAGAAGAGAATTTACAGAGTAAACACAAGTTTTTGATTTCATCATGGAAATTGTGAATAAAGCAAAAACTGAGATATTCATATGGTAAAACTAGCATGCTATAACAAGATAAATTTAAAAAAAACATAAACATGTTATGGATATTTGTGAAAATGATTTTGTTAAAAGCTTCTATAGTGTAATTTTCAAGATTTTAGGTTTTCTTTTATGTAGCATCTTTGAAATCTTAGCTAACCCTGACATGAAGGAGGTGGTCTTTTTTCAGTTTTACCAGATTCATTTTTATAGTTAAAATTTATTAGCAGAATATTTTTTCTTAATTTTTTAACTAACTTAAAATTTTCAAGGCTCAACCTCATGAACTTGTAAATTTTTTCAAGATAATATAGAGTTAACAAATAAAGATCTTGTCAGAAACAAAAAAAAAATCAGATTCAGCCTAATGCTTCAGAATGGCTCACCTTAGTTCACATTTAACAGCAACCATTTTATGAAGGGCAGCTAGCTGGAAATGGTGCTAGCTGGATATCTATGTTACCAAATTAAAATCCTGGTCAATTAAATTTAATGACTCTGAAGAGAATTGATAAATCTCAAATTCAGTTGAGATAAAGTTTATAATTTTAACACTTTCCTGGCTAACAGTAACTAAATGTCACAGTGATAATACCTAAATTTGTGGTCAAAAGATGATGTGTCAAACAAGAAGTGGTCTTGACTTGGGTATTTCATGAAGTCATTAAAAATTAAAAGAAATAAAAACAGTTTCTAATGCAAGGAAATATATTGCCATGATTTTTCTAATCAAAACAAATCTGGATTTTCTGCAGTTAGCAATCACTACATCTATAAACAAACAGTTGTTGACACTATGATAAATGTTGATAATTGTTCTGTCACTATTTAACAGTGCTTATAATCAACTGACTGCATTGAACTACTGATTCTTAACATCTGAAGTAAAAATTAACAGCTATTACTATACTTAATGATTTTTTTAAAAAACTTGCCTATTGTAAAACTTAGTGGTAGCTACCAGAAAATGTCATTACAATACAATTTTTCAGCTTATTTCAAACTACATTGGAAGATAAAAATTATTAGATTGGAAAGAAAGTTCTTTTGCACTGAAATAGTTTAATTCATCCTCTGAAAACACAATTAATCTACAATACAACTGCCATTATAATCAACAAAAACTCTCCATTTATTAGGTAAGGAAAGGATCCCATCCTCATATAAGCTGCCTGGCTGTGTCTCTAAGAATTTATAAATGTTGGTTATGAGTTGACATAGAGACATCATCCAAGCTCTGAAATATGAAGTTGCAGGGCACGGAAAAGGTGATAGTTGCTTTGAGCATGTCTAGAGAATATGGTGTGTAGGGCAAGATCCCCACATGTCAATTTTGCAGTCTGGTGCTGCACATTGTCATCCAGAAAATAAATTTTTTGGTGTTGTGTCCACATTTGAATGATCTTATGAGTCTTTCCATATGTTGACAGTAATAATCAGCTGTTATGGTGGTGTTGGGAGGAAGAAGCTCCAAATGCATGATGTCATATAGGTCCCACCACACTGACAATATGATCATCTTTTGGTGAGGATCTGTTTTGGGCTCTGGTTTTGCCCACTTTTTAACATTAACCCACTGACACTTGTGGTTTACATAAAGTACCAACTTCACAACACCAGTGATTAAATGATCTAATCAGTCAAAGCATCCATTTTTGGAGAGCAAAAATGTGCAGATCTCCAAGCACATGTCCTTGCCATGTTTTATCAGATGGTGAGGAACCCAGATTCTAAATTTACAACCTTTCTTAATCAATGAAGACACAACAACACTGAATACATTGGAGGGTGGAGGCTATACAGCTGCTACTAAGTTTTGGATCCTCCTCCACCAATTTGTGCACTGCTTCAGAATCAACTTCAGTTGGACAACCAGACATTTGAAGAACTTCTAGTTGGAAGTTATAGCAAAAAAAAGTTGAAACAAAATTTGACAAGTGCATTTGGTAATACTGAATTGGCCTAGGGTGTGGCATATGCTATTATTGGCCTCCTCTGCAAAATGACTGAGCTGGAACTCATATATGATGCGGTTTGGAATATAGGATTTCTGATCTGACATCTTTTGTCAACTGAATCATCTATAATTACTACAGTTTTATGGAAATCTCTAGAAAATAATTTACCATTCATGAATTAAAATATAATGCTAGAGCATTCTAGAAAATCATAAGATTTGCCATGTTATAATGAGACCCATTTGTAATGGCGCAAATATGAAAGAACTTTCTTTCTGACCCAATAGAAAGATTTCTACCAACTTAGACAAGCTAACATGAAATAGTTAAAAAATCTTAAAAGTTTGTGAACTTTAGGCATGCACAGGTACTTTTATGTTTATTTGTAAAAAAAAAATGCTCTCAGGAAAAAGGTTGCAACCCATTGCAACCCATTCAAATATTCATTATAACTCAATTTTTTTTAATAATAATATTATTTAAAAGGTTTTTGCAAACCATTTAAATAATCATTATAATTAAAAAAAAAATTGAGTTATAATGAATATTTGAATGGGTTGCAGCTAACAGTAGTAAAGCTTTTATGAATACCTGTTATTGAACAGTGATTAAATTATTAAATAAATTCCAAATAAGAGAAGTTAAAAAACTTAATTAAAAGTTAAAACTAACCTTTCTAAAGTGTCGCATAAATCTGAGTCTCCTTTCAATCTGTATACAATGTTATAACTGTATGGTTTTCCATTCCAAGAACTGCTCGTAATTTGTATGATATTACATTTGACAACCTTCTGAGTCTGATCCAGTAGACAACTTAGTATAGGCGATTGAACAGGAACTAAAATAAATTTGATAATATGTAAAAGAAACATTTACAAAATAACAACTATAACGCAAGTTATACTAAATAAAGTATTACAACTGAAATTTCTTAACACTGAAAAAGTAAGCAAGATTGTTATGCATGGTATGTAAAGAGTGTAGCAACATGCAACTACAATTAGATAAATTAAAACAATGAACTTCTATATCAATCTAGTTTACTATACTTTCTTCCAATTATACAATTTTCATCTGATCTGAAAATTATTTTTAAAAAAAAAAAAAAAAAAAAAAAGTTTATAATGCCATCATGTACATTCATGTTGATTGCAGCTCACATAACTAAACCTAATAACTTATTTACACTAAAAAAACTTGAGTCTCTTTGTTTTAATTTTCATCAATAATCTAGATTTGGTAGATTTTATAGTTTTGTTTCAGATTAATCAATTTTTAAAGTATTTTACATGAATTTTAGAGTAAAATAGTAACATTTTGGTAAACCCACTAACCTCCCTCTGTTGTCATAAATGTTTTACTCTGTGGAATGCATGGGGTAGGTTTTCTTCTGAAAGTTTCAAACGCAAAACATACTTGATATTCTGTATAACATTCTAATGAATTGATAAAAATAAAGCCTGCGTTGTTAGACCAAATGTTTTTTTTGTTATTATCAGCAACCTTATTGTACTGGACCAAAATCCCACGGATTGGATAGTTTATATCTTCAAAAAGATTCACAGAGAGAACAGCAAAAGTATTGTTTATTTGGCTGACATTATATGATGCATATCGAGAATAATACTCTAAAAATAACATTATATGATGCATATTGAGAATAATACTCTAAAAATAAAGAACTGATATAATTTTAAAAATTAGCTACATTGACAAACTTATAGCATTTATAGCTGTAAAGTATCATTCACATGAACCATTTCAATTACATCCAAAAGTTATTCTAACTAAACAGCTGTTTATTTTGAAACAATGGTAGTGGGATTTTTTAAGGTTGAGCTAGTATAGTAGTCACAAAAGTAATTTAAAAGTAAAAAGCATTGTTAAATACAACTTAATGTGGATAAAAAGCAATTTTCTGTAAAACTTAAAAAACATTTAAAAGAAACTTACCAAGCAGTTCATCTGTTTTGGTGGAACGTGCTAAAAAGGTAATTGACATGTTATGGACATTGAGAATTTTCTAAATTTAGCAGTGAAATTTTAAAGTATATTGAATTATATATAAACTAAGCTTTAATTTATTGAACTATAAATCTGACAGACTGGTTACAAAGGTTCTATTGAGATATTGATAGAATGTTTAAATTGATGATTTTAAAAAGTGTGAACTCTAACTATATGAGTTACTTAATAAAGAATCTAATCTAAACTAAAATCTAAACCAAAAAAAGCATTTCAATATATAACTTGTCATTAACTTGTTTACAGATTTTTTTTAGCAATTAAAAACTAAAGTTAAAAAAATCTTCATTTTTTTTTTTTACTGTTATTTTTTAATTGTTGCAAATTATTTCTTCAAGATTTTCATTAACCAAAATGATACATTTGGAAAAGTTTTGTAAAATTTTTTAAATCATAAAAGCAGTAAACCAAAAGTTAGTGAAACTAAAATTTTTGAACAAGGAATTTGGATAAACTATTTTTTTTGCTCAAAACTTACAACTATTAGTATACCTGATAAAGAAGTCACAAACTGATCTTTAAGATCACAAACCCTTGAAATCACACTTTGATTTTGAACTGTGAAGTATGCATTGAGAACACCACAAACTTGATTGCTTGTATGAAAGTAGAGCAAATGTATTTAATAAATTTGTAATGCTAAACCAGTTCAATCAATCATGAAGAACTGATAATGAGTACAAGTGATAAAAACATCATTTTCACTTCACAAGAAGCAATAAGTTAAAGAAGATACCTTTGCTTTTTTATTGAAGACACTTCAGCATGCAAAAACTCATTTATAGATGAACGAAGTAGTGTTGTAAGCTAAAAGCATTGAAAATCATTAGAATTTTTAATTTTTATTACTATAACATAACTTCTCAAATTTGTTGTTGAAGTATTATCTTTAACTGCATGACAACCAAATTGGTGTCTTCATAATAAAAACAATAACAAACTATTCTTGAATTCATCAATCTTTTATCTGAGAATCATTTAACAATGAAGAATTCAAAGACCTGAAGTTCAAGATCATAAACCACTTTTTCATAAAGATAGCTTCCTTGTAGACTATCATAATAATTCCAAACATCTTTCGAGCAAAAATCAAACAAAAGTGGTTCAATCATTTGCTTAATTTTTTCTACATCACTGATGTTGCCTGCAACAACAACAAAAAGATAGTCAAATTATTTCAATTGTAGCAATACCTATATACAAATATAAAAGGATTAAAAGATTCAAAAGATTTGTTTAGGGAAATTGAAATTAGGTGGAACAGTTTTGTAAAACCTGCTAGCTGTCTGCAAAACAAAACACTTGGTCCAATATCCCCAACAAATATTTCATCTACCAAAGTAGCAGTGGAGCCAACTTTTGACACATATATATTTGAGTCTGTCAATAAATTTGATACCTCAAGTGATTTGGAAGGAATACACTCAGAGGAAATCAGCTCACCATCAATATAAAATGAAATGCTTTCATTAAAAACAAATGCAAAGTTATACCATAAGCCAGATCTCCCAGGTAGTGCAAACAAACACTCATTATAAAATGCCATGACTGGTGTTACTGTGGTTGAAATATTATTTTTTAATTTGTCACAAACTAATGCAACAAGTCCAATTGTAACAATGGGCTCATATCTTTCCCAACTCTCACAAGTTTGTTTGATCCAGATAGAAAACATAAAAGTGCTGTTAGTGTATTTAAAAAGATCACCATTGTCAACAGCAACATTAACTTCATTGACTGACATCCCATTACTAATAAATCCTGGCACCATTTTAACTGATGAAGTCAGATTTACTTCATACCCATTGAGGATGCCTGGTACAAATATTTCATTCCTAGCACTATTGAATGGTTGGAACAAAGTCTTGTTAAAGTTATCTTTATCTAAAAATGCAAATCTCAAGAAGTATCATAAAACAGTATTGATAATTATAACTACCTTTCTATGAATATTACAACTTTGAAAAAATGAAAGAAAATTAACTTGTTCAAAGCAAAACCCAAAAAAAGAAAAAAAAAAGAAAAAAATCGATACTGTTCTGATTTACATATAATAAATTTAATTTAAAAATGAGGATGTAACTAATATCAAAAATCAACTTCTGATAATAGCTATTATAAGATTAGAGGTGAGCATTCAAGCTCAATGAACTAATATTTTCAGAAGTTTGATCAGTTTAACTAGGTGTTGTACTTTTAGATATATTAGTTTATCTAGTAAAATATTCTTTGTATATAAGTTTAACTAATAACCAAATAAAGTCCAAACCTTCAATACAACTGGTATTTTTATCAAAAATATATCTGTATGGATACATTTCCCATTCCCCATAAAATGGATTGCACCATTTACAAGGGCTTGTCTGGTTTGTGCATGCAAATTCTGCTATCAAAAAAATAAAAAATAAAGATATTGTTATTATAAATGATCAGGAGCCCACAATTATTTACTACATATAAAATAAGAATAAGATTCACATTCATTTTTTTAACATTACCTGGTCTGTTATCACACAACTGAGCTGCTTTTATTGCAGAAGGAAACAATATTTCATCAAACATTTGAAAACAGAATATCATATTTGTAAGATTAACAAGCATGCTTGAATTTGTGGGAAGGAATATATCATCAAGAGTAACCCTCTATTTAATAAGTAAAGACTCATAAATGTAAAAAAAAATAATTTGCTCAGAAATTCCAAAAACAAGTTAACAAATTATTCCTTACAAAAAAACTTTTAAATACAACAACTTACAGCTTTGAAATCTATATCAAGCAACAGCCTAGAAAAAAGCCGCTCATACTGAACCACTACATAATGCCAATTTAATGAATCTATGTTTTCAGATTTTTCTTTTCCATCATAATTTATACTAATAATGCAAAAAAAAAAGTTTCCTTCTATAAGACTACTTGCACCAATCTTTTACAAAAGCATTAAACATATTAATCAATTCAAACAATTTTCCCCTAACTTGGCATAGAAACTCATCAAAAAATACTTTTTTTATTATCTTTTTTGAAATACAGTAAACTAAGTTTGATTTGTATTCTCTATGCTAAACTGTTAAAAGAATTAATCTTTCCTATGAAGTTTCTACAGAACCATAATACATTTGTTTTATGAAAGAACTTCGTACTTTTAGGAAGCACTTGGTCTTAAATGTTTTAAGTACCTTGTATATAATAGGTATAAATAAAGCAAATTTAAAAAATTTTTTTTTTTCACATACCATAGAGAAGTTACATTTTAAAAGTTACATTTTTTTCCTATCTTTCTATTAATAGATACAATACAATTTAAGGTAAAACAGCTTCAATTTATGACTGATGTGATTTTTCTAGTTATTTGCTTGCTTATTATATAATTTTTTTACTACATAAGACATTTGTTACTATCACCTGATTTCTGATACTTTAAAAAGTTCTTTCAATAAATAAACTCATAAGATTTCTTTACTTGTAGCTAATCAACTTAACTATTTTAAATTTGATGACTTAATTCAAAATGTCTAGAAATAGTTTTCATTCAGACTTGCATAAGAAACTATAAAAATTAAGTTTGGTCAGGCTTGAAATATCCAAGAATGCAAGAAAGTATAGAGAGGTTGTTGATAATCTTGTCCAAATGAACAAATTATCAACAGAACAGCAAATCTTGGACAGATATGTGCATGACTAAATATGTAAAAAGTAAACAGAAGAAGAAAGTGATTTGTTAAAGGAGTAAAAAACCTTATGAAAAAGCTGAGTCTTTCAATTCAACATGGTGAATCTACGATGGAAAGGAAGTTGAAAATCTACAAAGAAAGTATCAAAACCAGGAATGTAAGACGTTGCCAACTTTTTCAACATAAATGATAAAAAAAAGAAAAAGGAAAATGGTAGCGCTGTCTACTGTACTACAGCTGGAGATACACAAGGAAATCTTACAACAAGATTTCCTTGTGTATCTCTTAAGTTGATTTAGTGGAAAGTCAGTCAAATTACCAACAATGAATTAAGCATTATTTGAATTTTAGTGAAGTTGAAGAAAATTAAAATTTAGCACTGAAGAAAAAAAACAAGTCCCTGGCAGTGGTTCTGAACATTTAGAGGCTTCAACATCTAAATGACAAAAAACTCATTTACCAATAAATTTGGTGACAGCAGCAAAACTAAGTACAAAACTCTTTAAAGAACCAAAGTGGTGCTTACAAACATAATAAAAATAGGAAAAAAATAAAAGGAACAATTTATACAAACTATAAAAAACAAAAAACTGGATCTTGCACTTTGATTCGAAATACAAAATGAATACAAAGTATCAGGAAAATAAAAAAATAATAATAATAATAATAGAAAATGGATAAAGTAAACTAGGCTTTCTTCTACTGATTAATAAAAAAAGGTAAAACAATATTCAATGGAATAAAGACTGAGCTTAATGAATATAAGCTATGGCCTGCAACTAAAATAAACATTTCTGATACAACCTCTATGGAAGTACTTTGTTAAGCTTGGATTAGATAAGTGATTACTTTGAAAAGGAAACTATCTTGCCAAATCTCAATTGTTGGTTCATCAGTAAAATAATAGCAACAATACAAGCAACTGAATTCTTCTTTTTATATTAATGGAAAATTCTCTGAAGGAATTAGAAGAAATTAGCTGGAGAGATATATCTATATATCCAATACTATTTTCTTACTTCCATGAATTCATAACATTATAATGTAAAATTCATTACGAAATATGTTAGTACTTTCAAAAGGTAGACTTTATAATCTATACTTACAAAATTGATGAACCTTGAAAGTTAATAAACATTTCTTTTCCATACACAAAGTTCATAACTCTGTTAGAACCACTAAGTCCTGAAAGACTGTAAAACCAAAATAATAAAGTGAAATCCTTGATCAAAACCAATTCTTGAAAGTAAAAAGATTTACCAAAAACTGCTTCTCTATGACCATGAATAAAATCCAAGAGAAGGGAGTTGGAGTCTTGAGATATGTTTGGGTTTGCAAATGTTGTAAAAACCTCTGCCCCTTTGACAAAAATGGATGGATAAAAAACTGAAGCATCACTTGAATTTCTTATTGAATTATTCCTCAAATCTGAATAACAATGAAAAAAAAAACAACTTTAATTATATGAATTGATGATTAAAGATAAAGCAAATAATAAACTTTAAAAAAATCTAAGAAAATAATACCAAGCATTTTGTAGGAAATGCTTGGCATAGTAAAATTGATAATTAAAGTTAAGTAAAACATTGTAGAGACTTAAGTAATTATTCACTTAAAACAATCAGCAAAAAATGTACAGGAATCGTACCTGACATATAGGTCTTTTCTACCTCTGGACTACAATTAGTTAAAAACCTAAAGGTACCAAATGCTATGTAGCCGCTTCCAAGCCCGTTTTTTAATGCAATAAATTCTACCTATTCAATAAAACAAAATTATAAAAAATTGCTTCAAAAATTTAAAAAAAAAAAAAACTTTACTTAAAAAAAACTTTTTCCTAAGCTTCAAAATCACCTTTAAAAAATTTCCCCCTTTGTCATTTAAATCTATTTCTATCTCAAGCCATTTGTCAAGTGCTTCTTGTCTATAAAAAAATGCAAGTTCTTTTTTACTTTGATCAGCTTTATATCCAAACACAATGAGACTAACAAATCCCTTTCCACCAAATTTAAACTGAAATGACAGGCAAGCTCCCATAACAATCAATGAAATACTTGACAGTAAATCTTCAGGCTTCTGCACACTTGCACTAGCTTGAATAAAATTGCCTAAGCAGAAAAGACAAACATTAATTTGAATCTACAAATTATTTTACATGTTAAAATTTAAAGATGTAATGGTAAGTAATAAATTAATTAAAAGATTAACAAAATACCATACACTAAGACAGACATGTTAAAATAAACCAAAATTTAATCTTACTAAGCTTAGGCAACGTGTACTCAATTTTCAATATACTTCCTGGTTGTAAAATAACATCATTAGTCTCCACCATGATTGTTAATGGTCTTGTATATGTAACAGTTTTAAGGAGATGACTTAATGAGAACAGGAGATCAGAAGTAGTGAAAAGGTTGTCTGAAGTTACTGAGTAACACCATTGAGTTACACTTTTCTCAATGCTATTTAGAAATGAAATTGTCAAATAGGAACAAGAAGCATTTTTAGGTGATTCTAGCTTGCCTTCAATATACACATGCTGCAGCTGTACATTTTGAAAGTCCAATGCTATTTTATCAAAGTAGGTAGTAGAGTCACTTACATTAAGCTCATATACTTCCTCATCAAAATATTCATCTTCAGTAATTGATAAAACATAAGGCGACCAGCTGATATATTCCACATGATTAACAGCTGTAAAAGTAATTTAAAGTTAATTTAAAGCTAATGAAACCTTTTTCTGCAGCAATTAAATTTAATAACAATATTGTATTTAAAAGCCTTGTAACTAATGTTAAATATTTTGTAAATTTATTGCTAGAGCACTTATATATTTCAATATTCACACAGATTTACTTAAATAATAATAATAAAAAAAAAAGATCTTACTTACCAAGAGTTTCACATGGACAAACTAGATTTTTACAATAACAATCTGAACCAAAGCGGAATCCTGATGGAAGAGTTACATCTAAACTATTCCAGTCAACTAAAAGTGAAATTTTAAATAAAATTTATATTGCATCAGACTAAAACAGGCATAGTATATTGTCCCAAATGTACTGCAATCTGAAAATTTCAACTTACTTTATGCACTCAAATTAATTAAACCCACTTTACATGTTAACATTAGTTTGCTTACATGAAATAGCAGTAAGTGATCAACATGAAAATTGGTAACAAAAAATTCAAATAACTAAAATTTGTTGTATAACAGTAACTATTAAAGTATATACCTGAAAATGACTTATTAAGTAAATCAGATATCTCATCAGCAGATAATGGAATAGACCATATTTTTATGTCAGAAAGGCTTGCACGAAGATCTGACTTGTTATGATAATCACCAAAAACAAGAAGATATTCATTATATACACTGTGGCTTGAGGAGACATAATCAAAAGCAATCCCACTACTATTTAAAACACCATTATGATACAATTTTAAAACATCATCTTGTTTGGACCAGACTAGTGTTAGTGTATAAGGGACTTTAATAGGGTTCTCTAAGTCTGCTACATAAACATGATCTTTTGTAAGAACAGTTGCCACTACTTTATTTTTATTGTTTAGATGAACTTGAAATCCATATCCATGAGTTTTGTTTTCATAGCCACTTACCCCAGCAGAAATTATAGGAGCTGTTATACCAGCATCTAAAAGGTCAAAGCAAATTCATTTTAGTTTATCCGACATTTTTTTGTTTTGATTTATGTCAAGAGAGAAAGAAAAAAAGGTTTTTGAGAAGTAAAATCTAATCATCACTTTACTGCACTTATACTAATTTTCTAATCTTACTAGATTTTACTTCAAAGGTTTATTTTTTTTACATTAGACGAAAAGTAGTTGCAGTGTTTATTTTATACTGAAATTACACATATCCTGTACAAATATCCTTGAAGGATGTGTGTAGCTTCAGTCTAATGAAAATAGAATTAATGATAATAACAGCAACAACAATAACAACAACAACAATAATGATAATAAAAAAGACAAATCTTGCAAAGAAAAAAATTCAAGCAAACAGCCAATAAATACAGAAATGATGGGTTGTAATTACTTAAGATGAAACTTTCCAGGTGAAATAACAAGTAACTTAATTATGGACTACCAAGTGAAGGTCATGCAACCAAGTGAGAGTGGTTGTTAGAAATTGCCAGAGAATCTGACCAAATTTGGCATAAAGAAGCAGAAATCATTAGGTCAATTTTGGCACCTGAACTGTATAAAACAAATCACAGGTGTCAAATTGTGTTCAAAGATAAGATATGAAGGTGATTTCCTTCAAATCTTTTGTGTTTGAAAACGATTTGTGTTCAAAGATAAGATAGGAAAAATCTCAAAAGATTATCAAAGACAATTAATTTTCAAGACAATATATGAAAGTGACTTTCTATTTCTTTATTATACTCTGTTGTATTTTTATGAAAATTCTATATGATATAAAGGTGGATTCTTATTTGTTGATAATATTCTGTTATATTTTTATGTATATATAAAGGAGGCTTCTTACATGCTAACTATATTGATATATTTTTATGTATATTATGAATCTTTTCAAAAGTATCATTGTTCCAAGTCACCCCACATTGGAGAGAGTTGGGACAACCCAATCTTTTAAAAAATACATGGGATAGTGAGGCAGTCTGAAAAAGTTGAATTTATGGTTAATTATCTTACATATTGTTGTTACATTAAACATTAACTAACATTAAATTGCATCAAGCAAATATAAAAGAGTTATAGCAAAAAGATAAAAATTTTATCCCAAGTTACTCTGTTTTATGCTAAAAATAACAACAATATAAATGAGGCCCCTGGTGTATTTTCAGGACTTTATGATTTTTGAGGACATCCATACACCATGGCAAACATGAATAGGGAGCATTTTATTTAGTCATGCATTTATTTCCAACCCTGGATTGATAAGTTATAGTAATCACTTAAGATTGTAAAAAAAATTTATGGGGTTATAATATATCTTGTAAAATACATAATATAATCAAATTAGCTTTAACTTTTAAACTTTTTGATATTTAAATTGATATTGAATAAATTTACCATAATTTTTCTAGACTTTAGTTTAGTTTTATACAAAGCAATATTGTGATTATCGTTATATTGACAGCAAAAAGAAAAGTTATTTGTTTAGCAGAAAACAACTTTTCTCTAAAAAAAAAACACATTATTTAAGTAATAATTAAGAACTACCTACATTTACTTCCATAGAATTTTACATTGAAGTCTGAAGGATTTATTTTTAAAACTTTTGCCCTTATGATGCTCTTTAATCCTATGTACTGGTGTTCGCCACCATTCATTTGATGCTAAAGCAACAAGAATATAAAATCATTAAAAACAGTATAAGAAATAATAAAAATTATCAAATTAATTTGAAATGAAAAGTAATCTTTACTTTAAGAATAAAATCCAATCGATAATTTATCGTGAACCTTAAGGATTAAAAAGAATAAACCTTTTCAACATCTACATATTGATCAGGGGAGCTCAATGGATCAGAATACTTGACAGATAAGGTAAAAGGTCTTGTTGATGCATTGTTATTTTCTACTTCCATTCCAGTAATGTAGTAAACTTCATCCAAGGTAAGGATACCTGAGTTACTACCAGGTGATAATGGTTTAACATCTCCAATTACTATAAAATTATATTATATTATATATATATATATATATATATATATATATATATATATATATATATATATATATATATATATATATATATATATATATATATATATATATATATATATATATATATTATTTGATTGAATTATGTGTGTGTTTTTTTTGTTTACCACATTTAAAATTAGAGTGAGCTGTTCAGTCAGCTGAATCAAATGCCTTTTCTTTTTCTTTTTTATTTTGTAAATTTTTTTGTCAGTCAGTCTGATAAATTATAGTGTTGAAAAATGCTAGAGTACCAAAAAAATGTACTCACTGTAGAAATAAACTGTAGTAAAGTAAGTAGTAAACTGTAGAAATGGACTCACTTCTTTTGGTTTTCCCACTCTGCATTGTTAAAGGAGTTTTAAGAGATATACAGGATGAAGTTTGATATTTTATAACTTAATTCATTATTTGATGGTAAAAAATCAAAACAAAACAAAAACGTTTAAATTTTTTGTTTGTGGTATTGTTAATTGCCTTGTCATTATGATCCATGAAATTTTGGTTAAATATAGAAAGTTATCAAAACCAACAAGTAGTGCTAACAACTATAAATGTTCCATCTGTTACTTACAGTAAGTTTGATAGTTATAAAGCAAATAGTGATTAAAAAGAGCTAGCCCAAGCTTTTGTGGTTAATTATTTTCAGAAAAGGGGTATTGACCAAAGAAATAAATTGATGGTTTTTTTTTTGGTTCATTTTTTTGAATATTTTAAATAACAATTAATAAACAGCCCAACCAGTTTTAAAATGAAGTGGTTAGACTATTAAATTTGTATCCATTTAATTCAACATGTTTAACTGTTTTAAAAGTTTTTTGTTTTTTTATAACCATGTTTTCATGTATATTTAAAACCTCTGAAAATTATTTTAATAAAAAAGCATCAGGAATCAGATTTAAATAAAAAACAGCAAAGGAAATAAAACCTTTAATTCGATAGGCTATTGTCAATACAATTCCACTTCTGCTGAAGTTAAAAAGGTTTCCCTTATTCTGATCATCATCAGGCTTTATAATAATACCAAGATCTTTCACCAACCCCAAATATTTATTTGAAACATTGTAAAAGAGCTCCAATAAGTCAATGCTATTGTAGCTTGATGTATTATTTTTGGTTTTGTTAAAAAAAAATGTCATATAGTCTACATTTGAAAGTTTTGACATAAACGCTTCATCTGTCAGATTATTAAATTGAGCTGTGAATGAACTTTGCTGAGACACTAACAGGTAAGCTCTTGCTTTAAAGTCACCACATGCTGAACATTCAGTTGAATTATGAGCATAACCACATGCTGAACATTCAGTTGAATTATGAGCATAACCACATGCTGAACATTCAGTTGAGTTATGAGCATAACCAATTTCGAAATGAAAGGTTGTTACTTCTGCATTAGATGGTAACATGACATCTTTGAACAAGAAAAAGGTTGTTACTTCCTCAGGTTCATAGGATCCAAATAAAATTAATTCAGGTTCTATGACTTTGCCTCTGCCTGTTAGAAAAGTAGTACTGGGACGAAGATGGAGAGTAACATCATCTGATCCAAATGATGCTAGAAATAATTTCTGGATTTTAACTTAATTTATATCTAAAAGTAATCAAACTAATAATAACAAAATTTTGTAATGAATAAATAAGTATATTGCTTTATAATGCATAAATAATTTTATTGCAGCATGATTATTTATTCATTACAAAGCCAGAAAAATATAAAAGTGAATTATTTACGTATTTAGTTTAAAAACTATAAAACCATATAATAACCTTGTTAAATTCAATAACAGATACCTGCTACATTGAGTTGCACAGTGAATCCAACGTCACACAAATGTGGTTGTGTATAACAACTTGGTCCAAAATGACTGCTCATTAGTCTATTTAAGGAGCTAGTCTTCTGCATAAAAGGTGAATCTCCATACAGTTTTTCATGTCCAACCAAACTTCTATATTCAGCAAAATTGTTTACAACCTCTACATTTTCTTTTGACCAAAAATAATCCTCTTTAACATATAAAAAGAGAAGAATTTTTATTTAAATATTTGTTACTTGAAATCCATTAAGATTTTCATATTTTAATTTTCATCAAAATTTAATGTATTACAAAAGGAAATAAAGCTCACCAGTGAGGTAAGAACTTCCTTTAACACTAATAGTGATATTGCCAGCAAAAGTTGCAGACCAATTTATGCATGAAAACTGAAGTGTTTTTGTTCTAATTGGATAAATGAATATCTCATGTGATGCTGTAAATATCTAATGAGCAAAATATTAAAAAATTAATTTTTTGATAGTTTAAAAAATGACAAGGTGCACTTAAAAATGCATTTGAAAAACAAAGAGAAGGAGAACATTAAAGGGAAAAGACAACTCTTTCAAGAGACTCTCTAAATGCTCTTATATTTATATAAATAAAGATAAAGTATGTAAACTTACAACAGTATCATTAAACAGCTTGCTATCCTTGTATGGCAAATAACTTCCATTTACTTCATAATAGATGCAAAATTGTAACAACTGATTAACATTATTAAACAATAATCCAGTGACTAATGTTAGTTCCTTAAATGTGATTTCTAAAAACTCACTTTTTGAAAAGAAGAATGATCCAATGATAGGTTTATCTACAAAGGAAGAAAGAGTCTAACAAGCATATGTATTTTATTAGATACAGCCATATGAAATATAAGTCTCACCTTTCAGATAGATTGCTTTTTAAAAAACTATATAACAAAAATTTTTAATTTTTAAAATTAAGTGTCAGACCACTGTAAAAATATTGATGAGAAAGCTACTGTATAACTTTTTATTGTTTGTTGAAGCCGAATACTTCACTCTCCGCCACCTTTAGCATTTCTTTTCTGGGTTAAAACGAGGAACATTTTCATCACTTTAATAAACTCTAATCTTATGATGAAGCATTTTATGTTGCTTTTTGGAGTTTAACATGTACTATTTTTTTACAATTACACTTAATGCTTGTTTTTCCTTGGTGGCTATAACTAAAGCAAAAAACAGACCAAAATATATATAGCCTAATATTTGGCTACACATATTCTTTTGATGAGTGCGAGATTACAATACGATATAAAATAACTCCAAATGTTTGAGCCTCTTGCCTAATTCATATTGGCATATCTGCATTAAGGAATGCACCATTTTATGTCATGGATTTAAAAAAAAGTGCTTACTATACTGGTATTGAGCAGGTTCAATAAATCTAAAATCCATTTTGAAATTCATAAGTGGATTTCCTGAATCTATGTGCACTCTAATTTCTGAAGCAATAAAGGGATTTAACAGACTGTAACAAAACCACTTTGAGCTAATATAGTCACTTCTAAAAACCTTCAAAAAATAAAAATAATTAGTTCAAGATATAGTGACTACTATGTTAGTTTATATTATAATAATACTATACATTAAAAGAAAACTTAATACAATATCTGAGATACTAATTGTTCATTAAAAAAAAAAAAAAGAAAAAGAAAAAAGGTGATCAAACTGGATCGTAAAACATAAAAAACACTGTAACTAATACCACCTACCACTGTTTCATTATTTTCTTTGTATAAAATGAAATTCCTATTTTCATTTAAACGAAAAGACAACCATATTCCATTTATGTAATTGAAACCATCATTATTGCTTGACATAACAATGAACTGATGAACTAATTTTAAACTACTTAACTTAACAATAAACCAAGCAACAGGAGTTACATCAAATTCTACATCCTTTGAACTTATAGGTTGAATATCAGCAGTTGTAAGATTCAATATATTTCTAATTTCTGCTAAACCTAATGTTGAATTACTGAAGTAAGAAGCTTCATAAACTGAATATTCATTTGAGTCTGGTGCATCAAAATATGCTGAAATGTACAAAAATTATTTTTAACCATTTAGTCAACAAATATTTTTTAAACATGTAAAATCTATATATACTATTTATTATCATTAGAGACTAATAAAATGAAAATTCTTTTAAAATGTAAACTATAAAGCCATTACATTTTTAAATTTAGATTTAAAAAGGTTATTCCATTAATATATCTTTCAAAAATTCAGCAAAAAAAAGAATGGAGAAATGGACTTAAAAATCAATTAAAGAAATTAAAGATTTTTAAATCAATTCTTTGTTGGAACATATAGATAAAACTTTTTTTAATTATTTTCCATTGATGAAAGGTTATCAATAGAAAATCTTTAATAATACAACTTTGTTACTTATGTATAAAGTATTTATAATACTTTTAATATTTTTTTTTAAATTGATCAATAATCAAAAATTGTTGAAGCAAATTCTAAAGCCATGAAAATTTCCATTTATCATACAAAATTTTCATTTCCATTGTGTATAGCAGTAGTAAGTAAAGGTAGACTTTAAAAACTCCCTGTACTCCCTGTATTTAAAAAATCCCTCAATGTACCCTATGTAAAAGTCATCCTACTTTGCAGTCTATGTATAAATGGGATTTTCTAATGGTCAATATAATAAAGAGAATACATATTTAGCACACAGGTGGGTAGTAAGGGGATATAAATTCACCTCAATTTATTTAAACATGTGAATGTTCAAGGATTTACCATTATGTTGGCATTTCCTTGTGCAGGGCATGGCTGACTTCACAGAAAAACATTTTGTTTTACAAATGGTTCAAATAGCATTTTATTACCCTTCTGCCAAATAAAGGCCTTCCTTGAGTTTTTGGTTAATTATATGCAAAAGAAAGTATTATCTAATTAATCTCAAAATTTTAGCAAATAAACTTTCTACTATGGCAAAATTTATGCTGCTTATACACTTAAAATATTTAAGTGTAAAAATTGTCAACAATTGATTAAGATTGACAGACAGGATCAACAAGCAATCGAACAAACAGATCATGTAGGCCAATTCCAGCCTACTTTAGCAAAGCTTAGAATAAAAATAGTTTAACTGCTTCATTATTTCATATCATTTAATTAAAGCATAAAATTACTTACAAGGTTTTTTGAGCTCTTTAGCATACACAAGAAAGTACCAAATTTCACTTTCAGTAGATACTGATAATTGTATTGATTGTGTGAAAATTCCATTAAACTCAAATAATATTTCATCGTTATATAACCTATGTGCAATTTCATTTTGTATTTGATTAGCATTTATCAGAATTACACTAAAGTTACAACTTTTTTTTTCTGGAGCCACAGTAGCATTCACAACTAGATATTCTTCAGCTAAACTAAACAGCCATGAATCTTTTTTACTTAGCGTTATATTACTCTTATAATATTCTTTATATTTTAAGTCGTTATTCGGGCTTGATTGTAAGCTATAGGAAGTATTATAGGTAAATACATTCACTTGCACCAACTCTAAAAGAAATGCAGAGGTAATTTTATATTCACACAGAAATCAGGGATTCAAAAATATTAGAATTTATACTAAATGTGGAGCAGTGTGTAGCTTTTTAAATTTACCATATTGATATTGAGCTGCTTTTGTTAAAATCCAACAGGTCAGAAATAGGAACTAAAAATAAAGAGAGATTCTCTACAATATATACAATAAAAAAAAATATTATTTTCAATATTTAGCGCATGCTTAAAAAAACTTTTTGCTATACTTTGAACCCCCATATCACCAGGGTAACTTACTCCTCCATAGTCCTCCTCATAAATAAAAAACCGCGAAAATATGAGGTTTTAAGGCTGGTTTCTACAATGATATGTTTGGCTATTGACTTTATTGACTATTTATATATGATTTATCTAACTCACGCATCCGCAGTGAAGCTAATTTTTTGCCAGCCCAGGTTTGTTTTCTCAGTCTGAAATGACGCAACGAGAAATCAAAGCAAAGCAAAAATGAATTATTGTCAGTTTAAATAAAACGGCTACCAACATTAAAAACTTTAAAAACTTGCTTCACTTTTTCTTACGGAATTTTTGTGAAATTAGACATCTAGTTAATATACATCATTGGGTTTCAAACTATTGTAAATAGCCATGAATTTTATTGTTCATCCTAATGGAAACTTATAATTGCATCGATCACACCTTACCACAAAGGATAACAAATTTGTTGTACAACCCGAAAGATGTTGCTTAAGCTTGGTTTCGAATAGTTGTAGAAATATCGTACAACAATCGTGCAACATTCGTTTGATTTGTTGTGCGGTAAATTGTTGTGCAACGCAATGTTTCCATTAGATTCAATTAGCGCAAAAGTCTTTCAAAAAAAACAGTGTAAACAAACAAAAAATGGCCGTCATAAAAAAAAATATCACTCTAAATTATCGACTTTTTGTTACACTTTTAATTTTAAGACGCCAAAAAAGCGTAAAGAAAAGAAAGCATATGTTTTGGGTCAGAGAACTATTTAAAAAACTCGTTAAGCAAGGTGCGTTTAGTTCTTTGGTGCAAAAAATGATGCTATTTGATAGGGAATTTTTTTAAACGATACTCAAGAATGTCTCCTGACAGACTTGAACACCTTTTGTCATTAATCGGATTTTCAAATTTGTCTTAATGTATTCAATGTGTTAAAATGAGGCGGTTGTACTACTGTGCAAAAGGGGAGTGGAGTTTGTATGATTCACAGTCAGATGGGAAAAATATTGTCAAGTTCATAAAGAAAGCAATGACTCATTAGTGTCTCAGGGAAGGTTAAAATAATTCCTCACAATGGCGATATTTTGTAAACTTTATTGTTATACAACAGTTATTGTGTGGTTTCCATTAAAAAATAACTGCGCGTTTTGCACAAAAAACAAAAAACTGTTGCAGAAATAGATTTTTTTTAAACCTCACAACCGCAGTTGTACAACATAAAATTTGTTGTACAACCGACGTTAAGTTGTGCAACTTACACTAGAAAATGTTTCCATTATAAAACAAAGTTGTTGTGCAACTGTTGTACGACATTCCTACAACTATTGGAAACCAAGCTTTAACATTTTTCGGATTTATTACCGATAAAAACCTGTCTGGCGACGTTCTTAGATACCATCGAAAAAAACTTTCTGCTATTTGTTTTTAAGTCGAAAATAATTGTGTTAAAAGCATCAAAATGATCTGTTTTTAAATATCTCTTTAATTTAAAATCGATGCTTTTTGTTATATTTCGTTTTCTTGTCTTTTTTTCTTTTAATTTTAAACACAATTCATAAAAAAAATTGACAGTTAAAAATACATGTATTTTTTTAATGAAATGCGTTCATTATTTCAGTTAAATTTATTACCAAAATGAATTTGAAACTTTTTAAAATGGTGTTTTAAATGGGAACCCATTTCAGGTCTGTCTGGTGTTGTAAGATTGTTGTACGATGGTTTTATAGCTATTGGTTAGCTTAAAGTCACACTTTAAATGGACAAACAAAATGGCTTGTTTTAAACCAAAAATTTATATTCTTATTGTTCGCAAAATGTTTGATAGTATTTTGTCTATAGATATATTTTAAAACTCTGCTCACAAATTCGCAACAACGAAAGGTTTCGACATGGTTAAATTCAAGTTATATATCGCCTTCAAAAGTACCATCAATAATTATACCACATCTAAATTCAGATTCTCTCTCTTTATCTTATTAAGTGTATGTTTTTGCGCTGGACGGTTTTCTTTTGTCTTTTCCTGTGATAACTGAACTTTGACCTGTATTATATTCCAGATAATACTAGAAAAAAAACAAACACTGTTGCCCTTGCTTTTCCGTAAAATTATCTAATCATTTTTTTTGGCACAAGAAATTCTAGATATAATTAACCATTTATCCCTTTAGTTATTGTTTTTCCGAAGTTCTACAGCGCTTTTACAATCAATTTTAAATAAATTCAACAACGTACTAAAAAACTATGTATCAAGTTGCAGATGTATCACTAAGTTGTATCTATGATAAAAACAAGGTAGGATGTTGGATGAATCTGGTTCAGCATTCCAATAATAAAGCTCGAGCCAGCAAAACCACTACGATTCAGGCACTGTCGTGAGTATGTGATATATAGTTTAACGTTTTGTGAGATGAATATTTTAAACAAATAGGATAGGAACAAGACAATATTTCTGGTGAATAGGTGTAATATGCCACTTTTCAAAATCATTAGATATAATTTATGGCATTACTTTCTTAAGAGTTAGCAGAAGTTGTAATTTAGCAATTTTAAAAAAAGTAAATACTTCGTTTGTATATTTATGAAATCGGCAAAAATTAAAAATTATTATCTTACGTTTAAGGTGATGACACTTTTCATTTTTTTCATGAATTACCAAAAACCTTTTTGCAAGTCTTTAATGGAATTTCAAAGCTTATATCAAAGTTTAAAAAAAATCCAAACTCTGTTTAGTAGGCGGTTAAACTTTTAATGATACTAAAAATAGCATTAAAAATTTTTTATATAAATTCATAAATAATGAAAAATATTTTAGTTTGAATGACTAGTATAGAGATCATGGAATTTTTAATAGAAAAAGACGTCGCAATCAGTTATAAATTGTTGGCTGCTATGAAACTTTTGGAGAAAACAGGTTTATTTTTTTTAATGAATAAATAATTTTTTTTCTATAAATACTTTTAAAATACTATTTTGTATAAATTTGTTAAAAGATGAAAATAACATTTTCTAATAAAAGCAAGGTTAGGTAATCTAATACAGAAGGTAAATACCGATCCCAGGCTTTTCATTCTAAAACTATCGTCCACCGTTAACTAAGAAAACTTCGCTGAATTAATTTCATGTTTAACTGTATATTTAAGAGTGATAGTTATAAATCTTATATTATATTCTCACCTTTTTATTAAAGTAGAAATAAATTTTCCGCATAAATAAAGAGACCGTGTTGTTGTTCAATGACAAATGAACAATTTAAACACTGAGCTGAATCATCGAAGCAAAGAAAGCTTCGATGATTTCGTTCAGTTTTTAAACTGATATAGGATATATCATTAATTGAAATCATTTTAGAATGGTAGGTGGTTTAAGATTGTCCCTAAACTTACGTAGTTTTTATCGTCATTGTGACCCAAAATTGAGTGGTAGTGGTAAAAAGTTAACACAAGATCAAACTTGTGCTGCGTTGGAAAAAAATGGTTCATTTTAAATAAAACGTCTCTACAAAAAAATCACATCTATCAAGTGCATCTAGATAGAAAGAAGGTTTTGGACTTTGAAAATACACTAACTCCTAAATTAGCCGCCATTTTTACTCAAGAACCATAAAACTAAGTAGTGTTAAAAGTTATTCAATGAGTTAAAATCAAAATCATGACAAAGCAGTATCGAAAATCATTTTGCAAAAATTTCATCATTCACGTTTATCAAAAGAGGATATTAAATCGTAAAAAGAAAATTTTAAGTTATGGAACCAATTTAGACTGGAAAGCCATGTTAAAAGTCTGAACAACAATTTCTCGGTGGGTTGAACATATATTGAAGAGGCGTTATAAATGAAGATAATAATTCATTTGTAACATTAAAAATTTATTTTATATAGGCATGATATTTAACACGTTGCACTAAATTGTTGACCCAATTACAAGCTGCGATTTGATAGAAATTAATTAGAATATAAAAATAGAATGTAATAAGTAATGATCAAATACAGGGATTATTTAGATAGTAATACACTCAACCATCTCCATTCCCAGTTGGCAAAGTTACTTATTTTCTCATCCACTTTTTCACATTTATTCAACGCTAGTTTCCATGTTACGCTCCTTAGCACAAACTTATATTTTGATATTTTCAAAAAATCTTTTCTATAAGTTATCATTTACATTTATTTTAATAAAATTTCTTTTTCTATACTTTTGTTAACAAATCCACTTTTTGGGGTTTTTATGACATTTTTGATGCACTTTATTGCATGTCTTCTTTAGCGGATGACTAACGCCGTAAATGCCTCGGGACAAAATGAAAACCCTTATGAAAACCCTTTCTATTTACAGTGTATGTAATGCTGGCATTCTAACTAATATTTTTCTGTTCCTTGATCCAATAATTCGTTTGAGATGAAATAAACTGCTGGTAGTAGTTAATACTCAAACTGATGTTGAGTCAGCATCTTTTTGAGTATAGATTACTGCCCTATAAAAAATAAAAGAAACAAGAAGTCTATATCGAGGCAAACTTATAGACTAGTACACAGTTGGAAAAAAACTGAAGTTGCTGAGATACCATTTCGAGCACACATACGCACTTCAAGATCAACTGTGCAACAGGGACTGACATATGAGGTGGTGAGAGTCAAAGTGGTATATCGTGAGGTGGTGAGAGTCAAAGTGGTATAACTCCATTTAAACGTTAATTTTATTATTACCTGCAAAAAACATTAACAGTTTAAATAGTTTCAATAAATAAAACAGTCTTTTATTAACATCATCCATTATTTTCAAAATCTCTAACATTAAACCTGATTTTTTTGCACTTAATGGGATAAAACGCTCTGCCCTAAAAAGTTGTAGTGAAGTGAGTTATACCATTTTGACTCTCACCACCTCATGTCAGTCCTTATTGTACAATTTCAGTGTAGTATATGTATTATCATAACGGATGATATTTTTCGGACATACACTTTTGGAAAAACCTCATGAGTGGAAAGCAGCCTTAAGCTTGGTTTCCAATAGTTATAGGAATGTCGTACAACAGTTGCACAACAACTTTGTTTTATAATGGAAACATTTTCTAGTGTAAGTTGCACAACTTAACGTCGATTGTACAACAAATTTTATGTTGTACAACTGCGGTTGTGAGGTTTAAAAAAAATCTATTTCTGCAACAGTTTTTTGTTTTTTGTGCAAAACGCGCAGTTATTTTTTAATGGAAACCACACAATAACTGTTGTATAACAATAAAGTTTACAAAATATCACTACTATGAATTGCGGATTCTGGCTCATTGATACTTTTCCATACTTAAGGAATTCAAGATGGTGTTGTGTTTTTAAAATGTAAAAATGTTATTAGATTTCCATCTCATTGTTAATATCATGCCGGAACCTGCAAAGAAGTATAAAACTGTATCTTTTTCGTAATTTATTCTAGACCAAAGAGTTTATCATAATCCATAAATGTAAAGCACGGTTTTAGTTTGTAGTGTCCAATGGCTAGGGTATGAATGCCGTCTTGTAAGATGTGTCTTTTATCATCGTTAGCGCTGAGAGCGACTTTGTTGATTTCTTCAGTGTAAATGTTATGTTCATGTGATCGGAAGACGTTCATGGTTGCAAGCTTTTCCATCTTATTCATTAAGCAGTCTTTATAATCTTGATGAGTGATGTGTTTATCAACAACTTTCTTTTTAACCCCTTTGCATCTTTTCTCTTTTTTTTCATTAAAGAGCTTATAGGAGTATAGCTTAGGACGAAGTCCAACAAACTCTATGATTATCATACCTCCAGCCTCGTCTTTGAACATGCCGATAATCTTATTATTTAAGCCAACTAGAAAGCCAACGTTTTCAATAGCAGGATGGTCTTTAGGAAAGTTGCTCGTGTCAAATTTGGTTTCAAGATCGTTGGCAATGTCTTGATAAAAATCATCCGTTTCGATTTCGTAAAAGAGTGAGTCAGTATCGGTCATGAGTAATTTCGCGCGATCTCCGTATTTAGGTTTGATGTATCCGTAATGGAAATCAAACATCAAAGTTTTGCTCAAATCGAGGATGCTCATTCCCAAGTAAACAGGCTTGTTGTAAAAGAGTTTTGTTCTTTTCATGTGAACCGCAGCAAGGTTTTCATCAAAAATGGTACTTCTATCATAATTAGGTTTTCTTGACAATTTTAGAACTTCTTTTCTTGTGGTGACAAGTTTAATATCAACATGTTTTAGAATATTCTCCATGGTTTTTCCAAAGACAGAGTTGTTCATAAGCTTGAAGAATTCTTTTTCAAACTCGTTTTTAGCTTTTGCTCTTAATGCGGTGTTGAGATCGATGTATTGTTTCATAAAAGGTTCTTCTTCAAAGGTGATACCACGATGAATTTTGGTAACGATCAATCCAAGTCGTTCATATAGTTTTAGGCTTTCATTGTGAATAGTATATTTTTCCTTGTTGTTTAAATTAGGAACGAGCTTGTCTACTTTTCCAATGGTTAGTCTTTCAGGAGCCAAAGGATAGTCGTTGTGTAAATCGTGAAGCTCTTCAGGATAGGTTAAATCGACTTCGAGAATACAAGGCATGGATTTCCAATTTAAAAGTTCATCCTCAGCCATCCATCTGAATCCTCTAACAGGAAGAGGTTTGCACATAGCCCATCCATATAAATTATTAGCGTCTAAATACTGAATGAATTTCGAAGGTTGTGAAGGATCATAATCACTCATGTATTTGTTATTGGCAGTTCCATATCGGTTTGAGATCATGCAAATTCCACCGCGTATCCCTCTTTGAACCATGAGAAGCATATCAATATCAGACAGAAGCTCTAACTGAATTCCAGTTAGTTTCAACATGGCATCCCAAGCCAAACCAGGAGAGGTGTAATACCAAGCAGGGTCAAGCTTGTAATAGTTACGACACACGTCTCTGAAATTTTCAAAGATATCGGCAAGTATCAGCACGTCAGACATGTTGTACAGCTCGTGATAGTTTTTAAACGTTTCACATTCAAATACATTCCAAACGTTTTTTGCATGCGCATAGTCTTCACAGCTTATTTCCTCATCATTCAGTTTGGAATAGAATGCTTCAATAGGAGGTAATTGCGTTTCGGAGAACTTTTCAATCGAGTCCACCCATTCGTAAGGGTAAACGCCTTTTTTTCTTAATAAATCAAACTTTTCTCCAGAGTAATATTGAGCAACGTTTTTGCATTGGTCGTTGTTTAGATTTTTAGCTAGATCTTCTAACTTGAAACCCATGAACCTGTAGCTGTCAATAAACCTTAGCTCTTTCCATATTTCCTGAAGTTTACCCTTCTTATTAATAAATTCTCTCACTTTGATTTGTTTAGAGAAGCTGATATATTTTTCTTCATTGTTGGGTATGCAATTGAGCTTTCCACCTAATTTCTTGATGAACAAATGGCTGTCATAGCCAGACAAATTATGTAAAATGATAGGTATGAATTTTGGAAGTTTATAATCCAAGTTGCATTTGTTATGAGCAGCTCCTCGATACTTTCCAGTCAAATGACAGTGGTCTAAGACTTTATCACCGTTAAGGTCTTTTTCGCAAATATGACATAGAGTTGCAACCTTAAAATTCTTTTCATCCTCATCAGTCATGACTTTCTTTTTTATTAAATCAATCTTGTCGAAAATCTTTATAAGATCTGATTCAAGCATGGTTATAAACTTTTGAGCTACGTCATCGTCATCGCTTTCAGCTGTGTACATGACTGGTTTTCCTTTGTAAAGGCTATCGTCGAAGCATTTGATGTAATAGCAGAAGGAGCTTGGAACGTGCTTTTGGTATTTTTTAGTATGAGACTCACCATGTTGCTTAATGTCATCGAAGGGTTGGATAAAACTTTCAAAGTCTGCATATACAACGTATGGAACTTTCATACCCTTTTGATAGTTTTTAAACTGAACGGTCGTCCCTTCTTTAGGAAGTTCAATTCTTACTGAGGTGTTATCATAACAATAAGGTTGATGATGTTGAAGCTTTTCTTCCTGGTCATAGCCTTGCAAGCAATTTCTACAATAATGTTGTTTTCTTTTACCTTTTGATGTTTGTGTAGACAATAACCGACTCAAACTTTTAATCACGCAATAATGGTCAGTGTCTTCGTTTGAAATAAACAACAAATCAACACAGTTATTTCGATCAGCAAATTCAGATACTCGCAAAGGGTAAGGTTTTTTATTTTCATACCCAAAGACGTTAATGCTAATAGTTGGATTATTCTTTTCAAACTTGTTGATTTTATTAAGCTTGACGGGAAATTTTATTCCATCCCAATTCAGCTCTTCTGATTTTTTAATCAAGTCTTCATCGATTCTTTTGTTGTTTTTATTTTTCAGATTCAACGCTCGAGCGACTGACCATTTAAAGCATTGATCGTCCTCGTTTTCCATGTTGATGATCGCCTTTTTGTCTTTCAGCTCTTTAGACAGTTCAATATAGGAGGAACCGCTAAGAGGTTCATAATCAGTAAAGTTAATATCCATCCTTAAAATCTTAGATATAGTGCAATTAGATCCTAAAGCATTGTATTTAACACTACTTTCCAATACTTTTTCTTCCATTTCACCCATGAGCTCTCTTACATTTGTAGCTGCTAGAACAATCTCTGATCTTGATGAAAAGCTTGTTTCCCGAGTCACTTCTTCACCAGTCATGATGCTTACAGATTTCATTTTGCATGTTAAAATAATTCTTACTCTGGTGTTTCTTTCCCCTTCCATGGTTTGAATGGCAGACTCTCTTACCAAATTAAAAAAGGTTGCAAGGTCGTTATATCGAGAAGAAGGTCTATAAGAAAATTGTCTCACAGAACTCTCCGCTGAATGTTCAGTCATTTTAAACTTTACTGTAAATGGTTTTGGCACAGGCTGTTTATACTCTGTTTTTAATACAAGTGATTTGATAGACTGTATCTTTTTATCGATTTGTTCTACCGTTTTGCTTACATTCTTCTTAACCACTTCAGGAACGTAGGGTTCTACCCATTCTTTAATATCATTAAACTTAGTTTTAACATAGGACGCCACACTTTTTGCAACTGTCTTCAGACTTGATAAACCAGGTCTTGGAGCAGGAACCGGTCTAGGTGTAATAACGTTTGTTGAATCGATAACTGGTGTGTTAAGAATAGAGGGTTCATCTCTTGTTACCTGATTTTGCAAGAGAGTAGAAGGTTCGAATGAAATCAAGTCGTCAGACCTTGGTCTTGGAGCAGGTACAGGTCTTTCAGAACCAACAGCAAACCTTACTTTTGTTGGCTTTATTGAAACTTTTGCCGGTTTTATTGAAACTTTTACAGCTGGTCTAACAAACCTCACCACGGTAGCATTAACAGGCAAAGGTCTTGCCTCAGTCGTTCGTCTACGAAAAGAAGCAGGAGCAGAGACAACTCTAGGAGGCTGTAAAGTCATTATAAGTTCCTCCTTTCTCATTTTAGAATATCCTTTTATCTTTCGCTCTTTAGCAATCTCTTTTAATTCTTTCACAGTTTTACTTTCCATTTTTATCACGGAAAGATTTTTGTTTAAGTCACTTTCAATTTTTCGCTCTTTGGCGAAAGTTTCTGTCTTTCCCTTTTTAGCATCAGTTTTATCACCCATTTTATTAATGGAAAGAAAATTTTTTTCGATGCATTCAAGTTTTCGCTCTTTATCAATTAATTCCGGTTTTGAAGAATAGATACTCATTTTTATTTTACTAAGATTTTCTTTAAGTCAATTCAATTTTTTTTAAATCTTGGTACACTTTCAGCATATTTTCTTCTTCGAAAAGTTTTTACCGTTTTTTAATTCTCCCGCGAAAAGAATTAAAAACTTATTTGGAAAGACGTGAATACATATTTTTAATCTCTCTAATATGTTCAGTGATTTTACGACAATTATTACGTCCGCTAGCATTTAGTTTCCAATTTGTTCCTATCAGGAATTTATTACGTAGATCAATGTCTTCTTTTATATTTCTGATCACTTCTTCAAAAGGTGCTACTTCAACCATTTCTTTGAAAATGATTCGATGTTCCTTTGGAAGTTTTCTTACGTTTTTTAGAAATTTAAGCAAACTTTTTGATTTAGTCGTATCAGAAGTTGACACAAAGCTATCATCAAGGGCATTTAAAAGATCATCCTTTTGCATGCTTTCCATCTTTTTATTTATGCCAAGAATTTTATTTAAGTCAATTTTTTAACATGTTTAAAGTTAAAAAATCAATTTTGCTGCTTTTTACGTTTTTCAAGCTTTTCAGAATTTAAAAATTCAATCTTGATTCCATTATCCACCTTTCCATCTCGACGCTCTAAATATCTCCATCCACGTCCAGTTCCTGCCATCGCTTTGTAAAGAGACTTGTATTCAGTCACCTCACCCGTTTCAATGTTGGTTATTCTCACAGTGATGGGTTTTTTCTTAACAAAACTAAGCCATTCCCATTTTGGATCAACAGGTTTTTTTTCTTTTGGAGGAGGCTTTATTTTTTTTTCTTTTGCTCTTTCCAAAATCTCATCTTTACTGATCAAATTATTTTCAACCGCAAGCATCATCAACGTTATTAAATCATCTGCTGTTTTACTAACGCCGTTTTCATTCAACAAATTTTTCAAATACGATGTTGTATATCTCATTTTTATTATACCAAGTTTTTTTTTAAGTCAATTCAATTTTTCCTGAAAAGACATCTTAATAAACAGCAGTCATGTTGGTTCCATCTGAAACAAATTTAAGCAGTTTGTCAGAAATAACCACTGCAAAAATAACGGTATTTGCAATAGTTGAAGTTCGAAATTTAAGGTTTACCACTAATTCAGCTGTTTCCGACGTCATTCTTTCTTTTTGCTTGCTGATATCCACAAAGAACAACGGATATAATTTTATATATTCAAGCAAGCTTAACCCAGATTGACAAACAAGTTCATTTGTACCGTAATATTTATCATCAAAAGAGAACGCATCTGAATAAGCCATAACAACTCTCTTTTCTCCAAAATTCAAGTCGTAATTGTTATTTGGATACTTTATTCCATTAACAGTCACGTAAAAATTGCTAACATCACAATGGTCGAATAGTGACGGATTAACTGTTTGACTGGAATTTCTGTTTGTCTGAAGTCCGAACAAGATAAATCTTGGAATGCTTTTGTCAGTAACTCTTCCAAGCGACCAGGTAAATTCTGTTTGACCGGCTGGAATAAGCTGTCTTTCACATTTGTTTGATTTATAAGCCACTTGAATGGGGATTTTTTGAGCTATTAAATTCATGAAATCAGTCTTTTTCGAAATATCTAATTCAACGCGAGGCATATAAAGTCTGAATTTTTTAAGGTTGATCATTCCTGCACTAACACTTTCCGCTCTATAAATTGCATCATCGCATTCTTTCTTTGTAAAGGTGATGGTATGTCTAAACCCATAAACAACTTTGTCATAGGTTTCGCAAAATCCAAAAATGTGTTTCAACGGAATTTTAAACGAAAAAGCTCCAACGGATGTAGTGTCTGCAAACAAGTGGTCTCGTCTAACATTGAATCCTGAATTTCCAACAAGATTTGACGTATCCATATACCACATCTGTTTTAATCCATCAGCAAACTGAAATCCATAAGGATATTTCATCAATCCAAGTATGGTGGTGGCTGGACCTGGATACATCACTCTTTCCACTTGCTCTCCCGACAAGTCATAAGTCACATCATTAAACAAATACATCAAAGCGTTGTTCACCAGTGCAATGTTGTCTTTAGCATCATAAAAGGTTCCATCGCTCTTTTTCAACACTCCTTCAATAAGAATGTAAGCCTCTGATGGTATTGTTTGAATCGATTGGCAGTCAATCTCAAAAGTAATCGTGCCTGAAGAATTTAAATCGAGATTGGTTGGAAGATACTCAAAAAAATCAACTTTTTCAATACCAATATCATACTCTGGGTTCTCAGTAACTCTTAATCGCTCAGTACTTATCATTTTTTATATAATAAAAAAAATTATTTAATTCATTTAAATGTCTCTCATTGCAAGTCATTGCAAGTTTATAACAAGTCATCGCAACAGAATGCTATCTTCATACTATTTTCATGCCCTGTCCTATTTTCACCAGATCTTGAATTCGAATCGCGTTCTTTTTAGACATTTTCTTACTTTGAATAGATGAACCAGTCTTTAATTTCTCAATGGTCTTTTTACCTTTATCAATAGCCACATCTCTAGCAGTGGAAATGGCTGAAAGGGCTAACTCTGTCCCAGCAGATTTTGCAGCTGTAATCGCTTCTTGTCCAATTTTACTTGTTGCGGCATTTTTAAGCAAATTCACTGTTGCTTTTGACACACTTGACGCAGCTGCTCTTTTTATGAAATTTTTAATCATGTCTACAATACCACCTCCACCAACAACGTTCTTTTTCACATATCTTCTTTTGTTCACAATGAGCATTTTTTTAAATAAAACAATTTTTTTAAATAATTTTATCAATAGCCCTCATTAACGATTTATATTCCTCTTTATTAATCTCTCCTTGTCTCAACAGCTCATCGCAAATAGCAACAGCCACATTTCTTGACTCTTTATTCCCAGCATGCCATGCAGCAATACTCAATTCAAGCTTTTCCACCAACGCATTAGGATCACTTGGAAGAATAATAACACCACGACCTTTTATACCCTTTTCAATACGCATCATTTTTTCCCAAATAGGAGCAATAAGTTGCTGATACTTTGGTCTTCTTGATGATTTCGGTTTATGCGGTTGCGAATCAGATCTTATAGCATCACTGTCCATTAAAATTTTTTCATAATTTTGCAAATCTTCATCGGTATAGCTCTTTGGTATTGTTAATTCAGTCATCAGTTCCCAAAGACCTTTTGTTCCTTCATACCTTTCACCACCAACAATGATATCATTTCCATCTATTTCAACCTCCATTTTTCCAATGCACCTTTTATCTCCAACTTTGTTCACTTCGAAAGGTCTTTTCTTTTTTTGATCGACTGACAGGCTTTTGATCATCTTTTCATTGCTCTCGATGATCGGCTTGTAAAGCTTGCTCACATCAGCTTGAAAATTCGTATCTGAAATGTTGTCATTCACGCTGTTCTGATAAATCCTCTTTCGTCTGTCATTAATTTCTTTCACAATTTCATCCCTTTTATTCAGGTCTTGTATTTTAAAGAAAAACATCTTTTTAAAATACGTGGAAAAAATACATAAATTGGTTTTTACGACTACGTTGATCCTTTCTTAAAATACGTGGAAAAATACATAAATTGGTTTTTACGACTACGTTGATCCTTTCTTAAACAAATTGTTAAACGTTTGAATCGCGTCTTCTCGTCCTTTTTGGATCAAGTTTTCTTTAGTAACTTCATCTATTCCCTTTTTGGTTTTGGTTCGTATTTCCTCCATCAAGGATTTAAATTTTTGAAGCTCATCAAGAATCAATTGAAACTCTGAATCGTTTATTTTTCCATCCATCAACGCTTTGGAAATGCGCTCGCTAATCGTATTCAATTTTGACTCTGCCAATACTTTGATCTTTTCATGCTTCTCCGCTTTTAATGTTAGTTTTTTGTTGACTTGTCCTCCTACAATGGATAAAAACCCCATTCCAATAGCTACACCTTCACACGCAATTGCTACAGGACTGGCAATAATCGTAGACAAAAGCCCTATTCCAGTCGCACCTAATGCAATGCATAAGACTTGCATCGTATTATCCACATTCGAAATGATTCTGAAAGCGCGATGGTACTTTTTGCTTAGATGAACTCGCTTTGCTTTTTCACTCTCTATCTCTTTCTGAATCTCGCTTATTTTCTGAAGCCTATAAACATGTCCTCCTTCATCTACAGGAGCTGATGGAAGAACTGGATAAAGTTTTTCATTCAATATTTCCATTTTTTATTAATAAAAAAAACTATTTTAAATCAATATAGTTAATCTTGCAAAGTTTTTCTCCTTTTTTAACAATCACATCCTGTTTGCTGTTACTATTCACGTCTATAATAACATCATCTACAGACTCTGAAATAATAACTTCGTTTTTTCTATAATTCAATTGATCAGTAATTTTATTCATTAATGTTATCACTGCAACACCTTTCTCCAAATTCAACCCAATGGATAAAGCTATCATTGTATGTGAGAGAGCAGCAAATTTAATGTCTTTCTGAGCAAAAATCTCATATTGTTCATTAACGTTGAAATAAGGTGGATGATCTAACATTTTCGTAGATATAATAATGTTGTTTGGTCTTCTTTCCTCCAACTCTCTAACCCTCTCTTCCAAAATTTTTAATTGCAAATCCAAACTATGAACTTCTGCTGAGGCAGCATTTCTAAAAAACTTGTGAGGAGCATGCATTTTACATGTTAAAAATAAATTTTTAGATCATTTTTGCAAACTTAACAATTCATTATTATCTACCCATGAATTAAACGAGTCTGGATATCCCAGCCATTTGACTAACGACTTGCTCTTGGTTTTGCGAATGATTTTTTCAATTCTGAATATGTCTTGATGCGTCTTTTGCATCTCCTGCTCGTAAAAGGTGCCTTGAATTTTTTCACCGTTAGCGTCAGAGATTTTATACGTGGGCGGATTCGTATACTGAACTTTTGACACGGTAAAAACCTCTTCAGTCCATCTCGGCGTATACCCTTTTTCAAAATGAGACTTCTTTTTTACGATCCTCACTTGATCGCCCATGGAAAATTTTGGTTTTGCTGGTAATGTTTGATCCTTTCCATACAGACTCCACCATACCCTACCTTTATTCTTTTCATCGCTAGCTTCAACTGGTGTCATTTTAATGGAAGAGTGTTTGGTGTTGTTGTAATTTTTCACCATCTCATCTAATACGTCAATGTATTTATTGGTGTTGTTAGCTGAAAAATATTTAAACATTCTCTCTTTCATCGTTCTATTCCATCGTTCAACAACAGAACTTTTTTCTTCATTTTCAGTGGAGTATAATTGCACACCTAGAGCTTGTACATGCTTGTTGTAAAACTCTTTTCCTTTATCCACCCACAATTTAATACATTTTCTTTCTGTGAAAATCTTTTTCATCGCTTCAGCCACTTCAAGACCTGTTTTGCTTTTTAACGGAACGATCCATCCATACTTGGAGAACACGTCGATCACCATGAGTAAATATTTTACGCCGTTGTTGAATTTTGAAAACGATTGCATGTCCACCAAATCAGCAGCCCATATCTCATCAATGCCGTTCACAGTTACTTTTCTTTTTTTAAAATGATGAATCACCGGTTTATGAAGCTCCTCTGCAAGTTGATCCGTTCATTTCAAATCACTCACACCTAATCCGAATTTGGCTTTGGCTTTGATGATAGGCTCGATGATTTTTCGCTCGCTTATTTCTCTCTGAGTGGGATTTTGTATAGAATCCATTTCTTCAAGCATCATTCGATCTGCTAAATTTCTGTTTTGCTTGTCGTTAAAATACTTGTAAGCTAAATCGTGGTGATATGCAGCATTGTCCACTCTATCCACCGGTTTGCTCCACTCTTGATACATGTCTGTGGAAGTGAGTCTTTTGTCTAAATTGGTACCAGGCCCTGCAAAGTTCATCCCTGGAACGTGCATTTCTCCTGGAAACTTTGCCCATGGAAGCTTTATTTTTTTTGAAAAATTGTTGATCGATTCCACCAAGTCTCCTCCGCTAAGCGCATGCGCAGAAACAAATTTGCATTTAGTCGTTCCGCAGATGACGCAAGTTCCTTTAAGCATAGGTCTGTTGTTTTTTGTGATCTCGTTTTTCAAGTGAATGGTCTCAGTCTCTCTTCTACACTTAACGCAATACATTTTAACATATATAAAAACTTTTTTAATATAAAAAATATGGAAGTGATGAAATTGTCGTGTAAAATTGGAAAAACCAAAAGAAACAACAGCAAGCTTTTACCAAGAAGCATTCGAGGAATCATTGTTGGAAAGTCTGGATACGGAAAAACAACGTTGCTACTCAATTTACTTTTAAGACCTGGATGGCTAGACTACAATCATTTGCAAGTGTTTGGAAAATCTCTTTTCCAACCCGAATACAAAATACTCAAAAGATCATTCGAAAATAAACTTCCTAAAAAGGATATTGTTGATTTGTTAACGGATGATGTACAAGACGAAATGGAAAAATTGAATTTAATCCATGAAGATGTTATTAACGATCTTTCAAAAAAATATTCCGACAATGATGATATGGAATGTCAATTTTTCGAAACAGCAGACGATGTGCCAGAACCAGAAGATCTTGATTCATCCAAAAACAATTTAATGATCTTTGACGATTTGCAATTGACCAAACAAAACAAGTGTGAAAAATACTACATCCGAGGAAGACACTCTAACGTTGACTGCTTTTACCTCGCTCAAAACTATTTCGAGATTCCAAGACATACCATTAGAGAAAATGCTAACTTTATTTGTCTTTTTAAACAAGATCAAAAAAGCGTTAATCACATTTATCAAGATCACGTTTCCTGCGATATGAAAATAGAAGAATTTAAAGCCTTTTGCAATCATTGCTGGAATGAACCTCACGGATTTGCTGTCATTGATCTCTCTTCTAAAAAGAACGAGGGAAAGTACAGAAGCGGATTTGACGATTTTTTATTTTTCTAAAACAATTTAAAAAATAATTCTTATTTTAAAAATGACAGGTATAATCATCGATGTAGATGGAAAATCAAGTGTTATCACCACTGATTTTTTGGATAAAATCGTTTTTGACGAAGGAAAAAGTTATGAAATGGCTTTTCTCGGTCTTGAGACTTACAACAGCATTCCAAATGTAAACAGTAAAAACAATTCTTTCAAATACAGCATGAACAATGGAGCTCATTAGGAGAACATTATCATTCCATCAGGAAGCTATGACATTAAAGACATCAATGACTATTTGCAAAGGTCTATTTTAAACACAATAAAAACAGCTCAACGTGGAAGTTATATTATTGCAAATAAAATTAATTACTCTCCAAACAACCTTCAAATTGGAATCAATCTTAATACTTTAAAATCAACCATTAAACTTGGTTTGAATTATTTGATTGACTTTAACGTGGAGAATAGCATCTCTTCAGTTTTAGGGTTTACTAAAAGAAAATTAAATTCTAATTCCGAATACGAGTCGGATCATATCGTTAGAATTTCAAGCATTAACACCATCAGAATCGTTAACAACGTTATCGGATCATCCTATATTAATGGAACCCAACTCAATTGTATTTACTCCTTTTATCCAAATGTTAGTCCTGGCTATAAAATCATCGAGAGACCAATGCATTTGATTTATCTTCCTGTTAAACTGTTTGAAATTTCAACAATGGTTACTCGTATCATTGATCAGAATGGAGATTTGGTTGATTTTCGTGGAGAGGATATTACAATACGATATCATATTCGAGAAGTGAAATAAATAATTTTTAATACATAAAAAAATGAGTAATTATCAAAACATCAAAATTAATATCTCACAGAGTCAATCTGATAAAATTAAAAAAGCTATGCATGATAAAACCGATACAAGCATTAAGCTTTCTCATCAAGACTTGAACGGTAAACATGTTCTCGCTATCACTAATGCGCAATTGAACAAAATTAGAAAAGCGTATGAAGCTGGTAAAGGAGTCACTCTTAAATTGAGCAAAAGACAAATTGCATACAACTCAAAAATAGAAGGTGGATTTATCGGAGCTCTTCTACCGTTATTAGGTATGATAGGTAGCACTCTTGCCACAAGAGTAGTTCCTGCTCTAGCTACTGGATTGCTAGCAGGTGTAGGTTCTTCTGCTGGCTCTGCTATGGTTGATAAAATTGCTGGACGAGGTCTTTTTTACATGAGCAAAAATGGAAAAGGAATGAAGATAAAAACTTTAGGTGGAGAAGGATTGTTTATTACCCCATGGACTAAAAATGTTCACGGTGATGGACTCTTTGTTAAAAATGGAAAAGGTTATCAATCTGTTGGAGCTGGATTATTACTCGGACCTAACTCACCCTTTAATAGTATACCCTTTTTAGGTGCTATTCTATGAAAATCGCTTGTTAAAAAATTCGGATAAACTTTTTAAGAAATTAAAAAAATGATCGACTTTCAATGGATTGGCGTAGAAGGAATTGTTTTACCTAATGAGGCTTTAACTAACTTTCAATTGATAAAGGCTGCTAAACAGTTAAAATTAAAAAACTTTAGAGGTGTTTTTGTGAGGGATGAATTGCCAGAAAAGACAAGAAAAAAAGAATGTGGAATTGTGAATACAGGAGATTCAAGCACTGGTGGGTTTCATTGGGTGTGCTGGTATAAAGACGCTGACAAAAAGTATAGTTTTGATTCTTACGCTCAGCCTCCTCTTGTCGAACTTGTCGATTATTTGAAAAGTCAAGTTTATTACAACAGCGAGAGAGTTCAGTTTGGTAACACTTCTTATTGTGGTCATTTGTGTCTTTACATCTTAAAAAAATTGAATTAAGGTCTTGACTTTCAAGAAGTTATCAATACCTTGTGGTGAAATTTTTAAAGAATAAATTTTTTTAAAAATAACAAACCATGGAGAATATTCAAAAACACATCACTCATCAAGACTATTACGACTGCTTGATGAATAAGACAGAAAAGCTTACAGCCATGAACGTTATCCGATCACATGAACATAACATATACACCGAAGAAATCAACAAAGTCGCTCTCAGCGCTAACGACGACAAAAGACACATCTTACAAGACGGCATTCATACCCTTACCCTAGGACACTACAAACTAAAACCCTGCTTTACATTTATGGATTATGATAAACTCTTTGGTCTAGAATAAATTACGAAAAAGATACAGTTTTATACTTCTTTGCAGGTTCCGGCATGATATTAACAATGAGATGGAAATATAATAACATTTTTACATTTTAAAAACACAACACCATCTTGAATTCCTTAAGTATGGAAAAGTATCAATGAGCCAGAATGCACAATTCATGATTGCAGAAAATTAAAAACACGACGCCATCTTGAATTCCTTAAGTATGGAAAAGTATCAATGAGCCAGAATCCGCAATTCATAGTTTTAACCTTCCCTGAGACACTAATGAGTCATTGCTTTCTTTATGAACTTGACAATATTTTTCCCATCTGACTGTGAATCATACAAACTCCACTCCCCTTTTGCACAGTAGTACAACCGCCTCATTTTAACACATTGAATACATTAAGACAAATTTGAAAATCCGATTAATGACAAAAGGTGTTCAAGTCTGTCAGGAGACATTCTTGAGTATCGTTTAAAAAAATTCCCTATCAAATAGCATCATTTTTTGCACCAAAGAACTAAACGCACCTTGCTTAACGAGTTTTTTAAATAGTTCTCTGACCCAAAACATATGCTTTCTTTTCTTTACGCTTTTTTGGCGTCTTAAAATTAAAAGTGTAACAAAAAGTCGATAATTTAGAGTGATATTTTTTTTTATGACGGCCATTTTTTGTTTGTTTACACTGTTTTTTTTGAAAGACTTTTGCGCTAATTGAATCTAATGGAAACATTGCGTTGCACAACAATTTACCGCACAACAAATCAAACGAATGTTGCACGATTGTTGTACGATATTTCTACAACTATTCGAAACCAAGCTTTAAGTAAAACAAAAAACTCTCTAAAAATCCAGGGGCAACGCGCATACACTTTAATGAGCAAGCTATATTTCCATTATATACCATATAAATATCATATTTTTTTAGCATAAATACAAGTACTTTTTTGTATATATATATATATATATATATATATATATATATATATATATATATATATATATATATATATATATATATATATATATATATATATATATATATATTATAGCTTTATCATAACCTACTTTAAAAATCACGAAGTTAAATTAAAAAATAATTTGAGATGAGAAAATTTCACCTCAGACACTATAAAGAAGTAATAGCTACCACCATTTAATTGCTTTAACAATACCAGCACTTGTAAACCCCCCTCCCCCTTTAAACTTTTCTAATGGATTCTATATTTATCACTCATCGAAGACAACCTGTTCGCTTCAACAATTCCGAGCCATTCGACTTTTCTTTTGTACTTCTTTTTTAGTCCGGTCAGTACTACGTACTCTTGTTCATGTGTTTTAGTCATCTCTTCAACCGTACCGCAGAATTGTTCTCGGAACGCAGAGATTGTACTTGCTAAATTTTCAATATCTTCGCTGACGGTTGCTAAGAAGATATCCAAACTTAATTTTAAAAACTAAGTAAATTATTACAGCAAACTTAACTAAATAAAATATTTTAAATGCACGTTGAAATACAAAACGAAATAGCAAACAAACAAAAAAAAAATTAAAACACTCCGAAATAGACACTCATACACTCTCGTGTCAGCTCCCCATGCTTTACGTAGGTTGAGGCGTTGAAATTAAGGTTTTAAAAAAATTTTTTAAAAGCATTTGTACCGAAAAATAGTTTGATGAAGCGTAAATAAAGTTTCAAAATTGAGAGCATGATGAACTCGAAACTACAATATTTTAGCTCTAAGCCATCGATATAAAGTAGTGGAAAAAATAATAAATACATTTTATTCTCAGCAATTAATGAAAATTTGTATATATTTTTTTATTTTTGTAATGTTTAGTGTTAACACATACATCTTTAAAAAAATTACTAAGTTATCTATGATTTTTCTTATGTAACTGAAAATTTTTTGTTTAAAGGAGCTGGAAATTTAATCGAAAAAAACACAGAAATACAGAAATGTTTCATTGCTGTTTTTCTTAAACTTTCAACTGTTATTACTTTAGGAATATTTGTTTGAATCCCTAACATCATAGGCATAGGAAGAGGGGGCGGAGAGCTTGATAACCCTCATATTTAGTCAAAGTGAAGGCTCACTGCTACCCCTTTCCTATTGATGACAGCTATGACTTCAACGCCACTAGGTAATATTACAATATTTTATAATATTTTGAAGCATGGTATGTTCAATAAGTGTTCTATTATGTTCAGTTAATTTTTTACAGTTTATTTATATATTATACTATTAATATTTCAGTTAATTATTAACAATTAAAAGAAAAAAATTGCTGAAGTTGCAGATATTACTTTTCGCTTGTAAGCCTGTAAGTACTTTTAATATTTTAAAATATGATGCGTTGATATTAATGTTACATAACATATTAAAAAAATTATTCATACAACAGTTTTAACTAAGGATATTATGGAAAGAAAGTCACATTGCATCTCGGCTGAGCGATTAGTATTTCAACGACTTAAAAACAGTGGAAAGTCATATAGAGACATTTCCAGAATAACTGAGCGTTCTGTTAGAATGGTTCAAAACGATTTAAAACCACAAAAAAGTGTGGAACCTAGAGGTTGCAAAAGAAAAACAACTTACCGAGAAGATAAATTAACTATTCGTGAAGCTAAAAACGATCCATTTATCTCCAGCAACACCATTAAAAAAATTTAGAGTAAAATATAGCCTCACAAACGATTAGAGGACGTTTAGTTAAAGGAAATTTATTTTCAAGAACCTAGAAGTGAACCTTAGTTAAAAAAACATACAAAAGCCAGGAAAGAGTTTTGTCATAAATACTCTGCATTAAGAAATAAGAAATGGGACTTATTTTTGTGGACAGATGAATCCAATATAAATATTTTTGGATCAGGTGGTAGGAAGTTTGTCCGCAGACCACCAAATAAAGAGTTTGACCCACATAACACTAAAAAAAAAATCTAGTGGTGGAAGCATTATGGTGTGGGAATGTTTCTTGTCATCTGATATTGGTGCTATGTATTTAACAACAGACACTATGACAGCTGACATTTATGTTAATATACTTCAAGAAATGATGCTTCCGTGTGCTGTGATAACATGCCGTTGCTTTGGATCGTTCAACAAAATAACGATCCAAAACATACGGCTTCTATTGCAAAGAGATGGTTCAACAATAATAATATATTCAAAATTTATCATAGCATAATGAGCTCTTGCTTGATCTGGCCAAAATCATTATCTGCCTAATATTGTCTCATAAACGGCATCACTCTTGTTTGTGCACATTCCTTTAAGTAATTGTACTAATTCATTGAAACTCCTTAATTCAAAAAATAAGGTTTTGATAAACCCTTTTCTGAGAAGCATAACCAAAAGATTATATGATCTTCAAACTTTTTTTTATTTTACATCTTTTGGTCCATAGTCTAATATTTCTTGTATAGAATTTGCTGGTACAATTACCAATACCATCGATTCATCATCGATAATCCAGTTTAAGTTTTTGAAATTTCAATTCAATCTTCTACATTTCTTCCTTGCTTCAGCTTTTTATTTCTCTGATCTCATTGGAATTACATTTTTTTGTCTTTTTCTTATGCTAATGTACTTCTTAATTATTTTACATATACAGTATTGGACAAAACATTTGCAACCAACATCGAACAATGCTAAAAAGTTATCCTAATTTTACATGTCTTAAAAACAAAACGAACTATACGACCACAGCAAACAGTTCAGGAGTCTGGAGTCATAGCATGCCATGACATGAGCAATCAGCTGACAGGTGACAGCACACAGGGAGAATTTCGTTGGCATGTGCCATTTTGCAGCGGACAAAACAAGTGCAACTTTTTTGGTTTGTTTTATTTTCTTAAGTCTGGTCCGTGTCAACGTCACGGAAGTTTTTTAATAATTAAAGGAAGTATCCAGAAGTTTCCAGAAGCATGCAGAAGCTTCCAGAAGTTTCCAGAAGAAGCATCTGGAAACATCCAGTAGCATCCAGAAATATCCAGAAACATTCAGAAGCATCCAGACGCATCCAGAAGCTTCCAGAAGCATCGAAAAGAAGCATCTAGAATCTTCCAGAACAGGTTCACACAGGTTCATTTTACTATATAAGAGACATGTAAATCGACATGTAATTCAATCAGTATATGGAAGTCAATCAGTCAGTATTATCAAGACAGTTTATCGAAGTGAGTTTTATCAAAGCGTTTTATCGAAGAACATCAATACAAGAAGTGAAATACAACAAGTGTTTCATTACATCAATACAGTCCACATCCAACCAAGACGTTGTGTTCCACAGAGCATTATTGTATCATCACAAGGTAAATGTAACACGGTAAGCTTTGAGAAGCGTGATTATTTATTTTTATTATTTGTATGACTTCAAGTGCAAAAATGGCTCCCGACAGTCTTAGATTGGAACTAAGAAAGAAAATTATTGGCGATTACGTAAGTGGAATGTCGCAAAAAAGTATTTGTGATATCGCGTGAAAAAATGGACCGTATCAAGACTATGTTCCAAATATCGTTCTACGGGGAAGTTGGCAGAAGATAACAAAGGTGGAAGACCGCGTTCCACCACTTCTAGAGGATTCTATGATCGTCAGATCCATCAAGAAGGATCCCTGGATATCATCAGTCGAGATACAAAAGCAATTAGAGCTGCCTGTATCGGACCGAACAATCAGACGACTTGCTGTTGAAGCCGGATTGTTTTCTCGACGCCCTGCAAAGAAACCACTAATTTCACTAAAAAACCAGAAGAAAAGACTCCTGTTTGCTACATCTCATATTGACTGGAATGTGCAGACATAGCGAACTGTCCTGTTCAGTGATGAATCGAAGTTCAACATAATTGGGAGCGATTGCATTTGCCGTGTACGTCGACCGGCCGGAAAATGTCTCGATTTACGTTACTGCCATAAGACCGTGAAGCATGGTGGAGGCAATGTAATGGTCTGGGGGTGTTTTTCTGTTAACCGTCTAGGTCCAATACATCGAAACGATGGAATAATGGACCGTTTCATGCATAAAAATATCCTGAATGATGTTATGTTACCTCATGCTGAATGGAGCATGCCAATAAAATGGGTTTTTCAGCAAGACAACAGTCCGAAACACACTTCAAAAGTAGTCAAGCAGTGGTTTCAAGACAACCACCTATCGGTGATGGATTGACCGCCTCAATCTCCGGATCTCAACCCTATCGAGAACCTGTGGGAGATCGTCAACCGCAGAATGAATCGTGAAGGTGTTCGTAATAAGGATCAACTGTTTGAACAAATCCAAAAGGCCTGGGCAGCGATTCCACAAAGTTTCATTGATGACCTGATCGAATCTATGCCTCGAAGATGCAAGGCTGTGATCGACAACAAAGGATTCGCCACGAAATATTGATAGCGAAATACATCTTGGTCAACATTTCGTTGAGTTGCACTTGTTTTGTCCAGAAGGAAATCAACTTTTTTTAATACTTTTGATTAATTTATTAATTTTCGTGTACAAATAATGAACTTTGTGATGAATAAAACTTGAAGAACTTTGTCTCTAAACAGCTACATAGTTATTTCTCTAAATTGAAAAAATGCAGCACTTTATATAAAGAAACTAAATTAGCATTATTTGGTTGCAAATGTTTTGTCCAATACTGTATATTGCAGGGAACATTTGAACGATGTCTGATTGATCAAAGTCTTAATTTTTGCTTTACTTTGGTATCCATTACTTTAGGTTTTCTACCACTTCCAACCCTTCTTTTTGATCCTAATATATTCTCTGCACGTTGAATTACTAAATAAATGGTGCTTTTTGACATTTTCTCTGTTTAAAATTCAAAGATTTGAAGTTTCTTTCTCTTGACTGATTCTTTAAATAAAACTAGAGTTAGCATATCTAGTAATTTTTAATGAATTTTTAAATCCGTATTTTTTTTTTAATTATCTAGATTAAATGTGCTTTACAGTGCAATACCACATGAGTGGTCATGTGGTTATGATAGATAGTTAGGGAGCTTCAAAATTTGTTTCATTATTTAGTTGTAACATTTTATACTCTGGACAATATTAAAATCTTTTTTGCATCATAGATAAATTTTATTTTTTTTTGTTCAGTTTTAGTTTTTCTAAAAAAACATTTATTGAAAGATCACATGGGGTGAAACAAAGTTTTAAATTCCTTTTGAAAAATGCAATGCAAAAGAGCAACTTAGCTTCTAAGTCAAATTTCACTTGCCGCAGTATATGTTCGAGGATTTTTCTTAAAGTTTTTAATAGCCAACTACAACAATTAAATTTTCGCTCTTGACATCTTCTTTATGATTATTTTGGCAACAAGACCACTTTGAATTATCTTAGCAATGGTGTTTCAATTAACTTTATTTCAAATAAGCTTGATAAGAATATAATAGAAAAACATAATGAAACATGTTATGAAGAGAAACTTGCCACAGGAATTAGGCAAGTAATTTTTAAATTTTCTGTAGCTTTTTTTTGTCTTTAAATAAGTGCTTATAATTGATGACACTGCAATCATCAAATTTGTTACGGAAAATGACCTTTAAAGTTTTAAGTTTTGTTGATAAGTAGTCGATGTAAACATTTGAAAAGTAGTTGATCTAAGTAATCAATGAATAGTTGTTCAACTTACGTTCGTTTCGGACTTTGATTTTAGTTAGACCTTGTTTGATATTGACGCACAATCCTAAAAATGTCATGCCAGCAATCAGATAGCCTAGAAAAATGAGTGATTTTTTGTATGTCATAGACTTTTCAGAAAACATGTCATTTACTGTTTCATCTGGATTCTCAACAACAAGTTCCTAAAAAAACAATAAAAACAAACAAATGAATATGACGAACGTTTCGTTACAGGTTTATGTTTACAGGTTACAGGTTTCGTTACAGGTAAATATGTTTAAATTTTCTTTTTGTAGATAAAAACAATATTTGCGATGCACCAGGTTTTTTAATATATATCCGGTCTTGTAATATAAAATATATATCCAGTGCATAACTTATTAACAAAACAGAATATCTAAATAAACAAATAGAATACATTATAAAGTATATCATACTATCATAAAAATATAAAAAGATCATTTTAAATATAAAGATAAAGCTTATTAAAAATGTAAAAATAAAGATGATTTTAAATGCACATATGTCGTAAATTAAAAGTTGGTTTTCTATATGAAGGTAAGAAAAGTGACAAAAACTGAAAATCATTCATGTGGGAAATTAACAGCTCCTTTTTTTTCAAAGCCTTCAACAAAAAAAAATCATTTGCAAACTCTTTTAAAGGAGCTAAACCTTAAAAAAAAGATTATCAAGTAAAAGATTGCTAAAACAATAGCAGATACCCCTCTAGATACATATTGAACCTGAAGCTGAGAAACCAAAAATCAGAGTTGGATTGGAAAATTAATCATCTATGATAACAAACCTAAATTGTAGGTAAAACTCTTTAAACAAAGTATGTTTAATGGAGATAATGGAGACGTCAATTAATTTTTTACAAATGCATTTTCTATACATTTTGGATTGTGTTATGTTTATTTTCATTTTTAAATTACTAATTGAATCAACAACTAAGTTATTAATTGTAACAATACATTTAGTTAGGAACTAGTTTAACTAACGATCATTTTGTTTTGAACAACTGTTGAAGTTTTGAACAACTTTAGCAATTTTAATTTCAGAATCATCAAGTTTATTGAACTTGATAAATCAAGATCAATAAAATTGAATATTATGGAGTTAAAATTGCTGAAACTGATTATGGATTTATAATTGCTCTTCACTTCAGTTCCAATAAGTTTTTAATTTTTCTTTGGCTGTTATTGGATATGTTTCTGACAATGCAGCTTTAGGATTTTCCCTCTTGTTTAAAAGTATTTTTCAACTATTAGAATTATAAATACTCAACTTTATAGTAAAGGTCATTTTAATCACACTTTTTTAATCACACAAATTCCTTGGTTATCAGCTGTGTGTTTAAGAGTCTCAGACTGAAAAATCCAAAATAAAATTTGTACATAGAAATTTTGTTTAAAGATGTCACAGTACAAGTTAGCATCCACAATTAAATCAAACAAGTTAGAATGATCTTTTTAAAAAACTTTCAATTAACCAATTATGAAAAGTTTTTTTTGGTGGTCTTAGTCTGTTAAATCTACTACAGAATAAAAAGTATATACTTATTTGTATTTTGAAGTATGGCGAATAGCAATTGTTGTATTTTTAAAGCATCAACTTATGACAAATGCAATGTTGATTATATCACGAATTAAAAAGTATATTTATTGATGTCACTTTAAAAGGATGCAGATATGATGCATTTTCCAAATTGAAGGACCTAATCTCCAAGTTAAAAAAATAAGTTCCAACTCAATTTAGACCTGTTTTGGCAAGATTTTAAAGCATTCTTCAGGACATTTTAAGGCTGTAATTAAAGGTAGAGGAGATTATATTGAAAATTAGCTTGATTGATGGAGAAACCCTAAATTGGCTTTAAAGTTGACACTAATTTTTCTGTCTTCAACAAATCTTATCTGCTTTTCAGAATAAAAAAAATTATTTTTCTCAAAAACGAGTACCCTTGCAGACAATCAAACAAAAAACCAAAGTAAACTTAACAAACCTATTAGCAAAAATTCAATGTCGTAATTTGAAATACTAAAGATTTTTAAAAATTCTAACCGGAAATCTGTCATGAAGGGATTGAGCAAATGCAGTAACTGCAGCACTTTTGTCTTCAATAAAGCTTTTTATATCTATATCTAATACCACAGTCAATCCTGATAATGCAAAACCATATCCAACAGGAATTTTTGAATCAATAAATGCCATTTTAAGAGACTTTTCCTCAAGAGTTTTTTTATATCCCATTAATGAGAAAGTATCAACATACACCATATCAACTACTTTTTTTTCCAAATCGTTCAACATTTGCTCAATGCTGCTGTAATGGATTTCTAAACAAATACAATATAACAAATTTTTTTTTTCAATTTCAGTTGTACAATATACAAAGTGTACATAGAGTATTTTTTAAGAAAAATACTCTTTAAATGAAACCAAATTAATACTACTACATACAAGGAAAAGATTTGTACATAATGCAACTACTTGAAAATGAATAACCATGTTGTTTTGTATGAATTTTTAGTTTTATTTAAAAATATGGTACTTCAAAACTTTAGGAAACTGCTCTATTCTAATTGCAAAAAAAAATTAAGCATTCATTTTTGCGATTCATGTCACATTATCAGGAGTAATATTGACTTTAAATCATGGATTAATGCTGTTTTGGTAAGAGAACATTTTAATATTTAGAACTTCTGCCTTACAAACAATTTTTTTTTAATATAGGCTTTTTATAATGGCAGGAAAAAAGTATAATTTAACTTTTTAAGAACATATCAAAAAACAATTCAAAAACTGAATTTTTCTGTGTTGCAAAATGCAGTTTGCAGATGGTTACAACTTTCAGGATTTTTTGAGCTTCAGATTAGCAAAAAAGTCTTTCATTTATCCAAAGAATTGAAAAAATTGAATTTTAAAATGTTCATAGACACTTGACTATTAATGATTAGAAAAGGGTATTGTGGAGTAATGAATCAAAGTATAATTTTAAAGGTCCTGATGGTAATTTGAAGGTACATAGACCTAAAGGTAAACATTTGGCTTGTAAATACATAAGAGGAATAGCCAAACATGGTGGTGGAAGTCACATTGGTTTTTTGAAGCTAATCAAATGGAAATAATGGAATGACCAGCTCAATTATTTGGTCTCAATTGAACTGAAAATTGACAAGCCACATGGAATGAGATTACACAAGAAAAAACTAATAAACTCATCAAGTCTTAGATATTCGATGATCCTAAAAAGGATGTGACATTTTTTTTCAGTAGTTGCATGCATTTTTTTGTTTATAGAAACACAATAAGTTTAACTTTTAAAACTTTATAAAAACGTTTTGGAGGACATAATAGAAGTGTTTACTAGACAAATGTACTTTCATTTTTCTTTAATTACTTATACTGAGATCAAATACTTTGTATCTGTGAAGCTGATTAACATCATATATCTGAAGATTTTAAAGAAGGACTTGTTTACTATGTATGTAATATAATGTAATAGCTCAATCAAGCTATATGTAAAATGAGATGAACCCTATGTTTGAAAATTTTAAATCTGCTTACCACTAGACAGCCTTGCATTTTTAATTAGAGCAGTTCTATGTTCAAATGAGCTTTCCAATGCAGCAACCTAAATTACAAAAATTGAATTTTAAATTTCATTAAAATTAAAATCATTAAACTTAAAATCATTAAACTTAAATGCAGTTTATTGAAAAAATGTTTAGCATCTCTTACTTATCACATCTTTATTTTTATTGATTTTCATAAAGATTTTAATGTAATAGGAAAGCAAATAAGCTTGAATTAAGAATTGAATTGAAAATTTGAATATAGAATAAAAAAGATAAAACTTCATCAAAATTACCTTAGTATCATACAATATAAATTGAGGTGGCAAGGAAGTTGAGGTAAGATTAATAACAACAAATCCAATTGTAATACTGTTAAGTATCATCCCAGCAATAAACCAAATCATTACAACAACTCTAGCTAAAATGGATCGAGGGGCCATGTCTCCATATCTAAATTAATTCAGGAAAAAAAAAAGTTTTTTGATAAGTTTTTCTTTTATTCTTATAAAAAGGAATTTTTTATGGTTTATTGATTCATAAAAATTTGCTTTAATTTTACAATTCAGACAAATTTGGTATATCAATTTAACACACTTTAACAAACCTAATGTAAGGGTTAGTTATAAAAGTAAAAAAATATATATATATTCACTATCAAACACAGTTTAAGAAGATCCATCAAGAATTAGGGTGTTTATCAGACTACTTATTTTTTTTTTATTGCTTTATTAAGAAACGGTTATAGAATTTAGAATGCTAATTTAAAGTTGGATTTTTGTTTTAAATAGTAATAACTATGATAATAAGTCTTATAGTTAGTGATGAGATTTTTGTTTAAATAAAAAGAAATTTTTAAAAATACTTTTTAAAGATTTCTTATACTCATAAAAACAAACAAAAAAATAATAAATAAGAAATTGAAAAAAATAAAAGCTTTTTGCAAAAATAGTTCTTCTTCTTTACTGAAACTGTGCTTTAAAATCAAACTTTGAGAAAACAATAAAAATATACAAGTTAATTTATTGGATTCAACAAGCAAATTACCAACTAATAACAACAGGGTGCTTAGGAACATGCTCTAAGACCTTGCAACATATTCCAGAATTTTTTTCTGGATTATTATCAGAAAAAATTTCCTTGCTCAAACAATTTATTTTGTTGTACAAGATAGGTAAACAATTTTTGTTGTTCAAGATAGGTAAATAAGAGGTATGGACATACTCAATTTTTAGTATGTTGATACTGGTGCGAATAAAGAAGACTTGCAAAAAATGAGGCTGGTCCTCAAAAAAAAAGTTGATTTTTACATTGTTTGAAAAAGGAAACGTTTTCCAATCATAATCCAAAAAAAGATTTCTGTGGATGTGTTGTAAGATCTTTGACCATGTTCCAATGCACTATAATTTGCAATCTTACCCCACTGTTGTCATAGTAATAAAAGAAAACCAAAAGCCAATAAGAGGTCCTTTCCATGCATTTCCAATTATAAATTCATTAGGATTTGAAAACTGATCCTATAGGAAAACAACAATTTTTTTAACACTAGTTTCTTTTGATTAAAAATACATTTCAATGCAAGTCAACAGCATAATATATAAACTTTTAAATAAGTTTCTTACTGTAAACCAAACCAGCATGCCAAATATTGAAGCTATTAAACAAGTGATCAATAAAAAAGCCCACACAGTGAAGACATTTAAAACCAGTTTCAAAAGAATTATATCAACAATATTTTCATCACGGACCACTGCAGCAATACCAGGTGATTTTATAAGTAAAACAAATGTACTGTTTGGTGCAACTTCGCGACCACTTCTTCCAAATATTGGAAAACTTAAATGTACATCATCATTTATGGAAGATTTTAAATCATACTCTGACTTTTTTACAGGATTATTACCAAACTTTGATCTTCTAAAATAAAGTTTTGAGACTTTACTTGGGTAGCTTTTGCATGAACCACATGATTGAACAACCAAATCTTCTAGCACTTCCATAAAAAAACCAGTATCATTAGCTTCAGCTGAGGTAAATGGTTCCTTAACATACCAGTTAGCAAAAAGATTTTCTGTACACTTGCAAGTTTCTGTAAAGAATTAAAAAAAAAAGGTCTTAAAATTTTTCTGTTTTCCTATTTATTACTGCTTTAGAGTAGTTACAAGTAATAAAAAATATTTCTTTGTAAGATGAGATAAATATACAAATTCATGAATAAATATATTTGTGAAAATAATTAAAAAGAAATTTTCATCTTAAACAAAATCTAAAAAAAAGCCCTTTACTGTAAGATAACAAACATTCCAAAGCACAATTTAATTATCACCATGTAAGTTACAGTTGTATTGAGTTCTCAACTTTATAAGTGAGCTCATGATCTTTATCAAACAAAATAAAAAAATATTATCTTTAAGGAAACCACATTTTAAAAAAGTTGATTAATAATTTTGAATAGCATTCAAAGGATATATCTTTATCAATAAATTTAGTTGAAAACAAGCTCATCAAAACCTGGGGGCAAAGAAAATATATTTCTCAGTATCCTAGTACTTATTTTCAACAAGATTGATATGGCTCATTTTTGATCAACCATTTTTGTCACGAAAAATTTATTTAGTAAAAATGTGAAAATAATATTGCATTTAAAAAATGTAAATTTAGGAACCACTTGCTTTTTAATATTCATTTTTTGCTATTTTGTAGCTTAAGAAAAAATGGCTATACTAGCGGTACTTTTAAAGTCCCCTTTTTTTGCCCAACTTAGGTGATATTTTTTTAATTTAGATTAGTATACACCAAGAGTAACATATAAAGAAATATAGCGTGAACTTTTAATTGGGAGAATTTATTATAAGTCATGATAAATTATGGTAAATTTCAGAAGTTAATTTGGGTAAATTTTTTATAAACTTTCATTTCCAATCAAGCGAAAAAATCACAAAAAAAGTGAAAAACTTTCTATTAAACTTTATGTTTTGCTGGACATGTTTTGCTAGGCTTGTTTTGCTAGACATATTTTGCTACACATGTTTCTAATTGTTGTTTATCACAAATATTTACAAATAACTTAATAGATTTGATACTGAGTTAACTTACTTTCTTATTCAACTAAGTAATAGATATATTCTTTTGATATAATTTGTTATATTTCCAATTTTTATTATTTCCATGCTTTTTATTTGAAAAAATTAAATATTAGAAATTTGTTTCATATTTTACAAAAAGAGGAAAGAAAAAAGTAAAAAAAAAAAAGAAAAGAAAAGCACTCACTAGCTTCAAACTCCTCAGATGGACCATTACCTGCTGAGGTAAAGCCTGCTATGCTCAACCTATAAATAGCATAGTTTTGGAGGTTTCTTTGTTTGTAATATCGTGTGAATGAATCAAGTTCAACTATCTTTTTAATTTTTTCTCCGCTAACTTCTTTTCCAGATTGGTAGCTCAAGTAATAAGTAAGTTTGTAACCACGCAAAACTCCATTAGCATACTCAGCTGGAATTGGATCCCAAGACACTGACCACCAGTCAATGGATTGCATATCGTATATTTTAATGTTTGGAACTGAAGCAGATGGAACTAAAACAAATCACTTAATATTTTTAGAATAAGTTAAGCAAGAAATGACAAATACATTTTCCCTAAACTTTTTTTAAACAATTTAATAAACATGTTAATTAAGCTTACCATCTTCAATTGTTTTACACATGGAAAAAATTGGAGGACTAGGGCCAAATATATTGTATCCATACACTTCAATATAGTATAAGGTAAATGGTTTTAATTTTTTTAAAGTAAATGCATTAAAACCATTTTGTGTTTCCACTTCTGTTAATGACTCACTTGACAGATAAACCTTGTATCTTATTTTGTAACCAAGTACTTTGCTATTGCTGTATAGCTCTGAAATTTCAGCCCACTCAACATATATTTCAGTTGACTTCATAGATTCTGTTGTAACACTTGATGGGGGGTTATTAGGACCTTTAAAAAAAATTTGTTTTTGTTTAATCATTTAATAAATTTACTCAGCTTTTAATAAATTTAATAAATTTACTCAGCTTTTAATAAATTTAATAAATTTACTCAGCTTTTAATAAATTTAATAAATTTACTCAGCTTTTAATAAATTTAATAAATTTACTCAGCTTTTAATAAATTTAATAAATTTACTCAGCTTTTAATAAATTTAATAAATTTACTCAGCTTTTAATAAATTTAATAAATTTACTCAGCTTAGTTTAAAAAATATGAAGTTTAAAAAATATGAAGTTAAAGCAAAAAACTCTTTTTAATTCTCAAAAGTTAAAAATAAATCAGACCTTTTCCAGGAGCCTGGATAAAAAATATGGTACTTGGCAGACTGTTTCCATTAGACATTGCAGTTAACATATAAGCTTTGTACTGATGAAAAGGAACAAGATCAGATAAAACTAAATTTTGAGAGTCTAAGGGGATCCCCTTCCATTCCCAAACAGAGGTCTTAGCTGTTATGTCTTTGTAATAGATATACAACCATATTTCTGTACTGTTACATTTTTTTCGTAACCAAGAAATGAAGATTTTATTTTGGTTATTCAACAAAACAGAAATATTGAATGGAGCTGGACAATTCACTAAAGGAAGGAGAAGTTTATCAATTATAAAGTTTTTTTATAAAAATCTATTCAATTAAAATCTACATACCATCTTTTGAAGAATACTGTGTACTAACTATTGTTATGTTCATTAGTTTTCCAGTTGCATTTATTCCATCAAGATATTCAACCATTTGACCATGCAAGTAGTCAAACAATAGAGTATAGTTAACAATAACACTACCCATCCTGTAAAAAACCATGGTATAAATATATGTTGTTTTCATTAATATTATTTAAAAGAAATGTTAACTTTTATTAATAATTAACTTTTTAAGATACAATAATAATAATTAATTTCCAGGGTATTAACAAACTACTATAAAACTAGTTATGATTTATAGTAAGGAAATGGTAAATTAGTAATAAGTTAACAATAGATAGAGTTTGAAAAGATACTTTAAATAAAAATAATGCTGTAATCATAGACATTGAAGTATCAGTAAAATAAACACAAAAATATAACTGAAGATAAAAACCTACTGAAGTTTGTTTACAACTACATCATTTAAACCTTTTAAGTTATTTTTACGGAAGTATGCAAAGACCTATAGTAAAAAACAGTGAAACAACTATTTAAAAACTATTACATGTAAGTTAAGAAAAAATTAAACAAAATGAAAAAAAAATTTGGAAATCACTGATATGCTTCCACCAGTGTATACAATGTTCTGATTATTCTGCTGCCTAAATCCAACCTTGCACTGCAGCTCCCGATTTAACTCAGTAATATTTTAAAGGTAATAATTCTGTCAGTAGTATGTTATAACTCAGTATGACCCTATTTGAGAGTAACTCATTGGTGAAAAAGTAGCCTCAAACAGTATTGCTCTCTCATTTGATCCAAATGTTAATGATTTAAAAAACAACTAATCTCATAGTTATTAGTTAAGTTAAATTTTTTAAAACAGCTTCATAGTGTAACATTTAAAAAATGCCTTCAATACTGTCCATAAATATTTGAATGACATATTTTTAAAAAATGCTTAAACTTATTTTATTTCTTTTTTTTTTTTTTTTTTTACAATATTGGTAAACCATTGTGATATAAATATGAATAGATAATTTAGAAAAATAAAATATTATCTCAAGTGGGCATTTACAGTTTCTTTAAACCTTGTGGTCAAAAAGATCAATGTTTTGTTAAGATGCTATGAAACAAACATAAACATTACATTTCAATAAAATTAATTATGGTAAATTTTTGCTAGAGTGAAGTTCTATAATAACTGTAATTTTGTTTTTTTAAGTTAACATTTGAAAATAAAAAATAGCAAGCAAACATGATTTATCAGTAGAAACACAATTGACAATATAAATTGTGGAAAGAAAAGTAATGCGAATTAGGGCAAGTTGTAAAAAAAACTTAGTTCAACAGACTGGGATACTACAAAAAAAAGGAAGTAACTGAAACTGTGGTCAATTGGAAGCAACTATGGTTTGGAGTTGAGAGACTCCATTTGGGAAGCCGGATAACTTTTTTTCAAGGGAATAAGGACTCCAAGCATTCCTTAAAATTTTTTAGGAAAATGATTAAATAAAATAAGACATAAATATTAATTTTATGTCAACAGTTAAAAGATGCAAAAACTTAAAAGCAAGTGGTAAAAAAGAGTTTAAAAACTGGAAAATTTATTATGCAGAATGCTACAAATATGTAAAACACTTAAAACCACAAAAGATGACTACAAGCATGAGAACAAGTTTTTAACTAAATAGTTTTTTTTTTCATTTAACTTAATAGTAATAGAGCATATACTTCAAGTGATTTTTGTTTTAGATTTTCCACGCAAGTTTGTAATTTTTAACTTAATCATCTTTATCTGATTTTTAAAGCTGATCATGTTTTAATTAACTTTATGTTTTACCACTTAACTTTTGAAAATTAAGATTTAAAAAAAGCACCATTGCAAATTTAAACAGGATTAAAAATAAAATAAAAAGCATATCATACAGACTCCTTGAATTGCAAAGAAAAGTTTTGGGCTTCCTCTGAGGTAATAATATACATTTTCCAAAACCATTTTTCTAGAGTTCTTTGAACCAAGTTTACTTCAACAGCTAAAAAAAGAAATGAGAAACGTAAAAACATTTTATTCATCAACGATTAAATAGTTACAATCTTAAGTAAAAATAAACATGTAGCAACTTATGGTTGTAAAAAAAAATTTTTAATTCCTTTATAGTAATCCAATAACTGTTTTACCAAAAAATCTGTTTTTTGTCAGATTCTTCCTAATATTGAATCTTTCACTTGTTAAATGAGACATTTATTCAATCATGAATTATGTGGTTTATTTCTTTTTCAGTAATATATGGTCATTTAGAATTTAGTAAAACTAAAAGCACTCATATACTGAACAAAAGTACTGTCTCTTGATTCAATCCTACTTTAATCTCAGTAATCTAACAAGTGCTATATTACCTGAAGATAACACCTAATCAATTCTTAATATTATTGTAAAAATGTCTGTTTACATGACGTCTTGACTGCAATTACTTTTCAATTTTATAAATCAAGTCTTTAAATACTTATGTTAGTAATATTTTAGCCATAAATTGGCTAAAATATTATTACCATAAATATTTAAAGACCTAATTTATAAACTCCTCAAAAAAATTTCAAATTGTATGCAGAACTAAAATACTTCATAAAAAAGTCATACCCTTACAAGGCGGCAATACACAACTTTCAGACATCGTAAAACTCCCATTACATTCCAACCCATTGTTCATTGGTACTGGTTTGTTACAATATCGCATCTTAGTTTTTTCCCCATTACCACATGGTTGGTCACAAATTGACCATTCAGCCCACTCTGAAAATCCACCATTAACTAAATAGATAAATGAAAAATAGAGATTAAAAGTTTCTTAATACAGCATAAAAAAAAAGATATTTGGCTGCCAAAACACCTCAAATGAAACTTTAAAAATTCTGTTTCAACCAAGTGTCTTATATAGAATTGTTATTCTATTTTTACAGCAAGCCCAGGACAAAAATATCTTTAGAAACCTAGAAAGCCCAACAAACCCAGGACAAAAATTTCTTTAGAGTTTATATAGAATTTTGGTATTTTGGCATTCCATAAGTTTTGTAGAGAAATTCTTAAATGTTTACATAGAATTTCTATAAATCTGAAAAATCATAAAGCTTTTTATCATTTACATTAATTTCATTCTTAACTTTAACTTAAAAATAAATTTAACTTTCCACTTTTTAAAGCAAATTTAAAAGTGGAAAATCATGTTTAAAATTGTGCATAGCATTAATTAACCTTTACGAAACTAAAATTTTTTTTAAAAAGTTCAGAATTTCTTTGAGTCACAAACAAAACCAGGTATAAAAATTGTTCTTTAGGAAAAGTACAGCACTTACCGGGACAAGGAAAAGCATTACATTCAGGAAGTATATCTTCCTGTAGACCTTGACATGGTGTGCCACTTCCAATAGGAATTGGATTATCACAATTTCTTGTGCGAGTATAAACACCATAACCACAAGTTGCATTACAATCTCCATATGGTCCCCAACTTCCCCATTCACCATCAACTAAGAAAAAGGGATTTATAGTTAATTTAAACAGAATTCTTGTCTTTTTTATTTTTTTCAAGTTCTAATTTTGGTATACATAAAAATAACTAGGTTTTTATTAGACTAAATCAACATGATATTATTTGATTAATTTGCTTTTCCCAGGTATTTTTTAATGTTGAAAAAAATTTGTTAATAACTAAATCTTAAAAATAAATTTTTCTTTCCTATCGGCAAAAAGTTGCCTTAATACAAACACATATATGATACCTGGACAAACTGGAACATTACATGCTTTTCTATCTAAAGATATGCCACTACAGTTTGCATGACAGATTCTTTTCCTTATCATGAAACTTTTTTCTCCACAAGTTTCACTGCACAAACTCCATTCTAACCATTCATCAAATCCAATATCTCCTGGAGATACAAATCTTTAACATTAAACTAAGGATTAACTTTTTCAAACAAAAAAAATACATGTAAAGATTTCTGAAATCCAATAACTTCATGTAAAGATAGAAAGAAAAAAAAAGATCACAAAACAAAATCCTTTTTTAAAATGGGTGGATTTTTTTCTACACATTTTAATTTTAAAAAGTTTAATAACTTCATAGAAGTCCACTATTTAAAACAACATATGGTAAAAATCTTTAATGAAATCATTCTCTGAAGGTTAGAAAATCATAATTTAATAACAGTTTAAACTATTGCAGCCATAGCACATACATTATCTGTCTAAATGATTTGAAGTGAAAAAATGTTTTTTAAAAAAAAAAAAGTTAATTTAATGTCATATAAAAGAATATGCCTTTTTACCAAATTGCCTTTTTACCTATATAGCTCTATGGTTAAAAATTGATAAAATTTAATACAAATTGACAAATCTTAAGACATCTTCCTTACCTTTATTAATGCAGTTGCACAATCGATGCATATTTTTTTGAGTAAATTTTTTCTCACTTATACATTGGACATCTTTTGGTATATTTATGTAACCATAACAAAAACCCCCAGCACTGTTAAAACTTGGGTCTAAGTCAGAGCTATACAAGCTACCAGCAGTGATGTTAAGATTACATAAAATAGGAGAAGAAGCATGCAAGAAGATGGAACTGTCATTGTATCTTTCTGAATAGGTTCTTGAGCAAACTAATTCCTTCTCTTCACATACAGAATTGCAATCAGTAATACCTTCTCTACCCAACACAAAACCTACAAAAAATGTTGAAAGCTGAAACAAAACTAAAAACTTTTTAAAAAATAAAATTTGAAATTTTAATTGATTCTTAAAATGTGAAGTCAAAATTTTAAAAATATGAGTTAAAATTTTTTTGAAAAGAATGATAATGCTTTAACATTTTAATAAGACATTAGTAAAAGTACTTGAGCAACTTCGAAGGAAACAAGTTTCATAACTTATATTGCTTCCCATGCAAATAAATCTCTTTAAAGGAGGTGTGCATATGCGCTTTCTCATTTTGGTTCCTTCATTGCATGTCTGACTACAGTCACTCCACATTGACCACTCAGACCAGTTTCCATCCACTGTAAAGAATATATAACTGCTATAAAACTTATTTAAGCTTTGTTTAAAAAGTATTATCTATAAATATTACTTAATTAAATCTAATTATACTAATGTTAAAGGTTTATAGTATATAAACAACATAAAGTAAAGAAAAATTGAAAGGAATGACATATTAGTAAGTTTTTTTAAAAACAAAATTTTAGCTTCACAAAGTAAAAGTTTATAAAGTTAATACCTATATTTATAAAGTTAATAATTACATTATAAATAACTAAAAAAAAACATTTGCATGTAAAAAAAACCTAGAAAAAATTTATAAAAAGCCAGTTTCATAAGTAAAGTATGAAGACTCACAGAAATTCGCTAAGGTTTTAATGATAGGAATTTAACTTGCTTTTAAAAACATTTATCAGACTTGATTCTTCTCAAACTTAGGATTCTTATTCCAAGTAAATATTGAATCAATGTACTTTTCTAAGTCTCCATAGAAAATGTTTTTTAAAATTTAAAACACTTTCTACAAATTTTAAATGCAGTTTAAACAGTGTTTACTTTTAAAGTTTTAACAAATATTCATGTTTTACATGTGGAAAATTCACTTTATTTTTAAATGTACTGCTTTCTTTTTTTTTTGAAAGACTTTTTCAACTAATCCATCATCATATTATTCTTAAAACTAAAATTACTATTGATATTTCACAAAGATTGCTATTGCTTCAGAAAATGTAAAACCCCAATAAAAAAATTAGGCTTATTTTTATGGTTTGTTAAAGATATTTTTATGCATCTATTTAAATTATATTTCAATTAATTAAAAAAAACCTTTGCAGAATGTCTACAACTATCTATTTAACTATATGTTAAGTACAAAAATATGCAAATACATAAAAATATGCAATCTAACTAAAATATATAATCTTCATATGTAAAAATATAATATGTAGTATAAAAAATGAACAATAACTTTTATATAAAAATAATTTTAGTAAAAATAACTTATACAAACATACAAAATAATAAATATATATTTTATTATATATGCACATAACAAATTCATCAATTGCAGTTAAAATATATGCATACAATTTGTTACTTTTGTATTGAGCCTAAATTTAGGCTCCAATATTGTTGAGGGAACACCTTGCAAGATTTTCTTTAAAACACAGTTCTGTTATTCAAATGAGCAGATTTTAAAACTTAGAAATTTTTTATCATACCAAAGCATTTTTCCAGTTGACAAACCTCATGTTCTGTATCATTACCAGAGCAACTATAGCCACCATCAGTGATAGCAGTACAACTTCGTGTTCTCCATTGTATTCCTTCATCACATGTTGTGCTACATTTGCTCCAATAAGACCAGCTCATCCATTCACCATCAACTAGAAATAAAAAAATGCTACAATCGAAACTAACATATTTCAAATTAAAGGTTTGTTTGAGCAAAAGTAGAGTATAAAAATACTACACACATAATTTCTTACTTAAAAACTTACCAAATCCCATTGAGCTTGCAACCATAAAGATTTTTTTCCCACATCCTGCATTATTACATGCAGCTACACTAATATTATGAGTGCTTCCACGATCAAGATTAGTTAAGTTAAACTCAAGTATCAAACAATTTGATTGCTTAAAACAGTAGTTAGGCCCTACAGAACCATTAAAGTATAACTGTTTCCTACAAACTTCATAACTAGTGATTATTCCATGACTATTTTCTGGAGGAACTGCATCCCAATTTACCCTTATAATTCTCACATTGTTAGTATAGTTAGAGATAAAAGATGGTGCATCAGATACTGAAAAAGAAAATGTAAAACTTAGCACCTCCAGACAATTATGAAAGAAAATTTGGATGAATAAAAAATGCTTAAAGTCTACTATATATATAAAAAAAGACGCTTACACCCTTCTTCAGTTAACAATTGGTATATAGAACTCCAGGGCCCAAAACCAATACTAGTGAAATATTTTAGTTGCACAAAGTACACATAAAATGGGCGTAGTTTCTCAAACGAAATATTTAGAAGACCATTGTTTAAATCAGATGCATCAAAATAAAAATTGTATGAGTATAGATTTTCCTGCAAACAACATGTTGCATTTTTTGTTAAATATGATACATTCACTCTTGAAGAGTTTGATGACAACTGTGCATTAATACCAAGTACAAGTCCATTCATTTTACCATTTGGAGGTAACAACTTTAAAGTTGCAGAAAAAGATGACATTAAAATATCACTACATATTGGAGCAATCTCAGGTTCTAAAAAAATATTTGACTGAGTAACATACAGAAAAACAATAAAATTAAACTAATAAGAAGACAAATAAGGAAGGATATTTACTTCCTTCAGCAGTAAATTCACATCTTGATGTACTGAAAGGTCCTGTTCCATTAATATTTGAAGCTGCTACATTACAACAAATTTGCTCAAACTTTTTCAAGTTTAATAAAACAACTAAAGTGCTAGTTAATTTCTTTAGAATGGTGCTGCCTTGGTTGCCATTGCATTTTAAGGTGTAACTAATAAAATTTAAATCAATATTTGAACAACTGCTGTTCAGCTTGCTCCAAGTAACCTGCATTGAAGTGGATGAAAGGTTTTGCATTAGAAGAAGTGTAGGCTCACAACTTGGTTTATCAGAGTATGTTTGGAATTCAACACTATTTGATTTATCACCACAGCCTATTTCATTGCATGGCTGAACTGACACCTGGTACTTTGTAAAAGGATGTAACCCCACCAAGTTTAAATGAAAATCAGTGCTTTGAGTAAAGTAATTCAACAAATCTTCTTCACTGCACTGACTTGACATTCCTGAATATTTCTCTAAGGAGTATTTGAGATAAACTGGTTTTTGAAGATATTCATCTGATAGAGGGCCAGGGTCAAAATACTGGCTAATAGCATCTACATGAAATAGCCAGTAAATACTTGTTCCACGAAAAAAGCTAGGTAAAAAACTTTTGGTAATAAAAATGGCATTTGTTGAACTGGCTACATAAAAATTCATAATGAGTGGTGTCATGCAGATTGGCTCTAAAAGTATGTTTAAAAATTTTTAAAAACTAACTCATAAAACATAATAGCTGCAAAATTAAGCAATAACAAATAATTCTGTGTACTTCCATATTTTAAACAAAAACTGTTGCAACAAAGAATGTTAAAACATAATCTGCAAATCTCTGCTTACTTTTATGGTGTCATAACTTTTTTAAGTAAATAATCTCATGTTTTCATAGTCACTTACAATA